>NC_087212.1:19538440-19570940 GCF_015104395.2 Macrobrachium nipponense | reverse complement strand
ATTAATTTTGCTGATGGTTCAATTGTATATCCTACTTCTAATTCCTGAAGTTATCGACATATACTTACATATGACCAATGGTGTTTAAACGAAGTCAACACTTTTTTTTTTTGTATTGACTATAATCCCCACGTTTCTTTTGTGCTGATTTGCCGTCCTTTATTTCACATGACTTGAGAGTCCCTTTTTTTTTTCTTTTTTTTTTTCCAGTTTTGAGAATTTGCCTTCGAAGATTGTGTGACTTTCAACAACATACCTGTATCTCCTAACATCCAGTGCCACCTTTCCATTTAAGGGAGAGTGAAACAACAATAGCGCGCCCTCTCTCTTTTGGATTCTGCGTAATACTCTAAGGACCTACCGTTGCTTAAAAGAAAACGAATATTAGACGACTCCTAATCTATATCTGAGCAGCAGTCCCTCTCCTGCCCGTCAACATGAATTATACGAAGATGGAAGCCGAAAAGGGAACAATTTTTTTTACTATAGGTAGGACTGTGAATGTGAGAGAGAGAGAGAGAGAGAGAGAGAGAGAGAGAGAGAGAGAGAGAGAGCTGTACCATATGAGAGAAATGTCTATCTGTCCCCAAGGCCTCTTATAGAAAGCGAACAAAAGACGCTCGCGGCGAACCAGGAACTATTTTTCATTCTCTACACAATGTCTTCGCTGATGTACGTAGAAAAATAAACTTGTATTGAGAGAGAGAGAGAGAGAGAGAGAGAGAGAGAGAGAGAGAGAGAGAGAGAGATCAATTTCAGTTCGCCATTTTTTAAGCTACACGCGATTTTGCCGCAGTTGTTGAGGTTTTCGGACACTGAGGTACGAAACGTCCCAGATGATAATCATGTTTTACAGTTATTAATTTTCTATATCGATATTCAGCTTTGCTTTATATTGCTCTTATTTCTGCTGGTTCGCTTTTTCTTTGCCAACACACGCACGCTCTCACTTTCTATTTATCTATCTACCATATATATATATATATATATATATATATATATATATATATATATATATATTGTGAGAAGCGTCCTTCTGACACTTGTTTTATATGTTTTCTCTGTAGAAACATGAGGGAAATTGAAAATAATATAGGAGACATAGAGGAATCGATTTTTGAAAAACATTAGAGCAAAAGGAAAACTTCATGTTGTAAATTGTGAGATATTTTGACTCGTTGTTTATCCCTTTTGTTTCTTAATGACGTCCCAAAGACGAAAACGTGAACCTGTCATTTCAATGTCATGTCAATTGTGATTTATGACCTGTCATATCCTCGTCATGGCCATTGCCATCACAAGTCTAATTAAGACACCGACCTTAAGCCAATAACGACGTGCAATTTCAAAGAAGGTAGCAGACATATGTGGCGTTGCCTCTCACCGCCAGCCATTATGAGAAGTCCCCAGTCAAATTTCACGAGAGTCATTTGAAGGGATCAACCCATAAAATTCGTTAGAATTCGCACCCTCACACGTGTGGTCTCCATGACCTAACTTCGCATCGTTGTTTACCAGTGCTTCGCACTCACACCTGCAACTCCATAACCAAGCCATACCCTCTCAAACTCAATTAGTACCTCTTTGCAGTCTTTCCTCCATAACCTTCTCTGCCTGCGTTTCAATGACCTTTTCAGTACTTGCTAGGACTAGTGGAAGAGACCAAAGACCCGGGAGATGTAGCCTCAGTTTTGACAGATGTCAGACATTACACTTTTCGGCGACACCCAAACTGGGTATATATATATGAGCTGGTATACACTATCAAAGAGCATTTCACCCTAGCCAGTTATCACAGCAGTTAGCCCAATGAAGCGGTATCACGCACAAGTCTGACGACGCAGCAACCTACGCCCAGTATGTTGAAGTCTTGGTTCCTCTTTTACTCCACCGTCTGAAATCCAGAATGTCTTGACGTCCGACCCGAACAACCGCTTAGTAGCTGTTACCTTTGAAATGCATGAGCATTGCCTGATGAGGAGCGCTCTTCCATTTGTTCCCTGGTGAAGAATTGGAAGTGATGCCCTGGCCCCAAGGTAATTGAATTGGAAGTTGATTTGTCGGCCTTCACCTACTATTCCTTACACTCATTCCTTGTTCCAAACTGTTTTCCTATTCCCATGATCCTATTATTCCATCTCCATCAGGAACTCCTGTGATATTTGGCTTTGCAATTGTGATTTTGTGAATTTATTGTGGAAGTGTTATTAGATCTGTGTTGGTTATCCTTACAGTAATTTAGTTATATTAGCATTTCATTTAATATCTTATATATCTCGTATTATCCCTAGTATCACTTAAGTATTGATCAGTTACTTAAGCTTTCCAGTTGTTATCCCTGGTGTTAGAATGTTACCTGCTTTGCTGACTCATGTAGACTTCCCCCTTTATGTGTCGTCCTCTGTAGCTCAACTGTGCCACTCAACATTTACTGCCAGTGCCATTCTTTAGATAGTATTCCTGAGATCTCAGTGGGAGCAATCCTTGCTTACAGTGCGCCACCTTGTGTGTGTGTTATTATTGAAAGTTCGGTCATTGTACTATGCACCAAATTTACGCACTGAAGTAGTGCTTTGCTTGCAACCCAGTGGTGCATTTGTTCTTGATATTGTACTTAATATTCAGTAGTGACTCAGTGCCACGGAGCCAGTAAGATCTCCTGTACTTATTAGTCTGAATACCATATGAATTGTATTTGTAAGTGGACAATATATATATATATATATATTATATATATATATATATATATATATATATATATATTATATATATGTGTGTGTGTGTGTGTGTGTGTGTGTGTACGTGTGTGTACATACTATACATACATACATACATACACACACACACACACACACACACATATATATATATATATATATATATATAATATATATATATATATATATATATATATATATATATATATTCAAAAACGAATTTCTGACAGCTAAAACTTTGAATCAGAACCGACAGGTTTAATCCTTTCCCACGGCCCCGTAAGCCATAGGGTATTAGCGAGTTATGTTCCGTTTCCACTGTTTTATACGGTTCGTTATCTGTCCTCTCTTCACTTTACTTTAGTTTCTATGGTATTCTGGTGCCTTTTTTTTTCGTGCTGACCTTCTTTTGTTATTTCTCTTCTTTCAAGGGCATCATCTACCAGCGTCATGGCTATGGGTAATCCCTTATCTCCTGTCCTTAGCAATATTTACATGGAATTTTGTGAGACAAAAGTCTTACCAAGAATTTTGCGTCCGTTCTATCAAAATTACCGTAGAAGAAGAAAAACATTGTAATTTGAATTTTCTTGGTGTAATAGTCCATAGACATGATAGAAATTTCACCTCTTTAGTCTTTCGAAAATCAGCTAACATTGCCCCTCTTGTTCATTATTACTCCAATCATCATCAAAATGTTAAATTCTATGTTTTTCTGGGATGTTCTTAAGGGCTTTACGTATCTGTAGCCCGCAGTTTATTGATACTGAGATTAAAACTATTTATGATATTGTCTTGAAACTAAAATAACCAAGAACTTCTGCAGATGTAGCAGGAACAAGAGCTAGGAAAACATTTTATTTAACTAATAGCAAACTTGAACTTGTAAGCATATTCTCAATTTACCGTATGATGAAAGTTTTTAGGAATTCCTAGAATTTTAAAGATTTTCAGCAAAAAGGTTGTTTTCGGTCATTTTAATGTCAAGTGTTTAGTAATAAAATATTCTCTTAAAGATGTTTCTGCCTGCATATATGACATTCCTTGTAAAAAGTGTGATAAGGAATCTTACGGACAAACTGGAAAATCACTTTCACAACGAATCAAACAACACCAATATTCTTGGAGAACTGGCCAGTGAAAAGGAACTTCACTAAATCTTGTTTTATCAAGTCAAGTAATGGAAGTGTTCTAAATGTAAGTCTTGGTTTGTTTAAACTCGATGCCTTCTCAATTTAAAAAGTTGTTAATAACAAAAATAATATATTCTATTTCATACATGTTTTTTTGTCTGTCTTCGCTTCCGTATCTCTTATGGTTAAGTTTATGGTGTTAGTTTGTGACCACGTGATGCTGGATTATCCTGGATCATCTCTTTATTTTTTACCCATTTGACAATAACTATCTGGTATTCTTGATCTTTTTGCTTACCTTGTAAGTTGTAACCTTCTATCCAACTGTGTCGATTTGCGTCCCGACGATCCGTGAATGAAGACGGGAAAGCGCTGGGTGCTGATCTTCTGCCTGTCTTTTCCTGTGGTGTTTGCTTATATAATGAAGTCGCGTGCATCTGTTGTGATTTTTTATACTAAATTCTTTATATATATAATATATATATATACCATATATATATAGATATATATATATATATATATATATATGTGTGTGTGTGTGTGTGTGTGTAGTGTTGTGCGTGTATATAATAATATAATACTATATATTGATTATATATAGATACAGATATATATATATATATATATTTATATATATACACATATATATACCTATATATATATATATATATATATATATATATATATATCATAGATATTATATAGTATTATATATATATATATATATATATATATATATTTTATATATTATATACATACTATATACGTATATGTATATATATTCAGTCCCCAATCCTGAAATCCTTTTCCCATGAATAGATAAATTTAAACGTACTAAGTAATAAATTTACATCGTAACAGGAAACATGACCCGAGTATTAGAGGTGATTGAGCTTGTCTCGTATATTATCAGTTTACGTTCGAAGTAAAAGCAATGTAAATTTAAAGCTCTATCTACTACATCCGTTGATCAAGTGGATGGCCGCACACCACAGTTGATTTTCTTCTGGAAGGGTATAACTGTTCATTTTTTTTTTTTTTTTTTTTTTTGCGCGCGTGTGTTTTACGTAAAGAAACACAAAGTGATTGTTTGGATGCTATTTATTTACTGAAAACGATAGAAATTTGGCTATTTTATGTTTTGATATAACACATTTTTTCAAATGCTCTCATATATAGAATATGGTTTTAGGACAATTCTAGGCGGACAATTTCCATACGGACAACTTCCAGTATGGACAGTTGCCAGGCTGACATTTGCCATTCGGACAGTTGCCGTTGGTTCGAAAATATATTAGTTAAAATGAAGAAAAAAGTTATTGATTTTCTGGCCATTTCCTTTAGGATTTTTTCTTTGGCTATTTTTATTTTTTTGTTTTTTCAGAATAACAGTTTAATTCTGTCTGGTTGGTTCTTTCACGATTACTTTTCATTTACTAATTCACTTATAGTTTATAAAAGGAAAATAACAAAGGCAAAGCAGTATCAAGATAAATGTTCCAAAAAACTTTTATTTATAAACATCACGTTTAGTTTTAAAAAATGAATGCTAATAACATAGATGAAAACAAATTATTAAAAAAATCACATTCAATTAGTAAAACATTATGTAAAGAGTTTTATTTAAAACATCACATTCAATTCAAAAAAAATAAACGGGAATAAAATGTGTTTAATCAGATTATAAAACTTCAGAATATATGTAAGTTATAGGCAATGAAACGGCAAAATAATTTTATCGTCAGGATTATAGCGCGTGACTACCTGCTGTAAGCGTTTGTTTATGTTCTTATACTTAGTGGTAGTAGATCTCTCATCTCCTCTTTCCATGTGAAGCACTTTTGTTTGGGACAAAACTTCCTCCTTCATGAGACGATCTATGAGTTTCCATAGGTTAGGGTGAGGTTGTTGAGCATTATTTGATAGAGCACTATGAAATCCTTCGAGACTGTTGTTTGTTCGAGGCATAGACCGTTGAGTTCTTAGGTTCATATTCCAGTGGGAAATTGGAAATAATTGACTAGCTCTTCTGCGATTTCCACCTCTTCCTCTGATGACTCCGATGTAATTTACCTCAAAATACGAGATAAATTCTGAAGGGATATCCTCATCCTCCGAAAGTTCCTCAAAACCTGTAGACACATCTTCAACTGGTAAAAATGCAAGAGCAGAGAGACAACATATCTTAGGACAAAATTCAGCATCATTGTGGTATCGAACTTTATACCCCAAATCAACAATTTTCCTGCAATTTGCTTTGCAGAAGTGGAAGAAACATCCACTCACATCAGTGTCAGGAAAAGTACATTTAATTGTGTTAAATGATCCTTTTTAAAAGTCACTCATTATAGTTAATGGATTTTGTTGCAGCAATTCTAGAATTTTTTTGTAAAGCATTTTATAAGTTTCCTTTGTTTTGTTTGGAAGAAGGGCATAAATACGAGGAAAACTACACTTCTCTACTTGGACATGGATGGTAAAAAGTTGATAGAAAATTGCTGGTGACACCTTAAAGGTGCCATCAACAGCCCAGTTTCTGTACCTTCTTAAATGTTCAAACCCTACTTCAGTAGCAAATATCAGAAGCGATTATGGTCATTGGCTCCCGAATCATACTGTAGAAACTTTTCCCCTGATGAAAGATGTTGAAATTCTGTTGGAATGCAAAACCCTGACCTTTCCATAGGGATTGCAGGAGCACTGAAGTTCTGCTGCCTCCATCGACGAATATTTCTACTTAGATGCTGGACGTTTTGTACTTCAGCTCGTGTGCAAGCATCCAACGGCGACAAGCAGCTTGAAACTAACGATCTTGTAGATAAATTTTTCGAGGAGACATCTTCCTTTAGCTTTGCAAAAGCACTTTTTACTTCAACTGTACTTTTAGAGGCTGCATGATTATGTTCGTTGCAGGTCTTTATCAACTCGTAGTTTTCTTCTTTTGATTTTGTCTGTACTCTAGCTTTACACGATTTTTGGTTCCTCTGTGTACACTCCCAGTAAATTACGGATTTGTCACTATTATATCCATTTCGATGATACATGTACTGAAGATCATCCACTAAAATATCGTTGCCACGTTCACTCTTAATAGTTGAAGCCATTTCTAAGGGGTGTAGAAAATGAGAGAAATGTTCGCTATCCAAGTCTCTTGAAGTAAGTAAAACAACAGAGGGAACCCCTAAAGTAATAAAGTATTGGCTATGAACTTTCCTTTCATTCTAATACTTTCCCAAACAACTAATTTTGAATGTTTTCGAAAACAAGTAATTTCAGGTAGTTTCCAAAACAACTAATTTGGAAAGGAACAAATTTTTCGAAACAATGGCAATTGTCCGCCTGGGAGTTGTCCATACTAGCAATTGTACGCATGGAAGTTGTCCGCATGGAAATTGTCTGCCTGGGAATTGTCCATACTAGCAATTGTCCGCATGGAAGTTGTCCGGATGGAAATTGTCCGCCTGGGAATTGTCCATACTAGCAATTGTCCGCATGGAAATTGTCCGCCTGGGAGTTGTCCATACTAGCAATTGTCCGCATGGAAATTGTCCGCCTGGGAATTGTCCATACTAGCAATTGTCCGCATGGAAGGTGTCCGCATGGAAATTGTCCGCCTGGGAATTGTCCGCACACGATAGAATATATATAGTACTCTATGAATATCCAATTCGTCACTAAAGAAATGAAATTCATGCTTATGATCAAACGATGGAGATGATAATAGGATTAGGTGTTCTATTGTGGGAGGATTATGTTGGGTCTAGGAAGATCACAATTGATCCATATTGATTTACAAATAGCTAAGAAGGGAATGTAGAATGTACCTAGCCTCTAGTGACGTGTAACTGGGGCTTCCTTTTAAATTTAAAAGACTTTTTTTTTATATACTTTTATTTCTCTTCGAGACCTGAGATAGGTGGACTGTGGTCATTGTTTAGTCTTGATAGAAAACCGTCAGAAATATTTAGAATTTTGATTAAGAAGTAATGTCTTCTCATTCCATGGCCTTCGACGTTGAGAACCTATTATACTTTCGCAGAGTATTCTTTTCTTTCTTTCAAAGCTTTAAGGATTTTTGAGCTCCCTGGTAAGTGCTTGCTTACATCTTGAGTCAAGGGGTTTATTAAACTCATGAACTTATCATTCTTCTATTTCAGAGAATGGCTCCGTCCTAGGTATTTCTCTCTTTACTTTTCTCTTTTTATTTAACGGATCTGGAGTGCTACTCTTGGTAATTCTTGGTAGACCAAAGTGTTGGCTACAATCACACACTCACTATGTTTGCGCTGCATATTTAAGGAATAGACAGTAGGGACGATCAGCTGAAGGTTGCTTCCTCTTTAGTTCGGGACTGACGTAAGACAAACCGTTCAGAGGTCTTAATAATCGATCGGGAAAGTGAGAGAGAATATGTGTCAGTCCATCATAAATGAACGAGAGATACAGAGGTTATTGAAGCCTGCGATTTGTTTGTAATTTTATATATTTATTCGTTCATAGATTTATTGATTTTTCACTATGTATCATCCGCCATCTTTTAATATATTACATATCTTAGCAGCAGACTTTATTTTTAAACTATTCATTTTTTTTCCAAGGGAGCAGAGACTACCGAAGGGCACTTCAGAATTGAGAAAATAATGGGGAAGGGGATATGATATTTTTATTTTGACCTAATGATGAAATTCACTTACTAAACCTAACACAGGTTGGGTAGGTAGCTTTTGGAGACAGGGAGAATGGTAGAAGGTTATTTGTTCTCGAGATGAGTTAGTGCGAGACAGAGCAAATCAAAATGAGTTTCATATATTGAAAAATTGGACACGGGACCAACCAAGCAATCATTAATAGAGATGTCATGTGTGGGGAAGATTTGTAGAATCGGTAGATATTATCAACACTTTTATTAGGTAAAATTTAATTGCTACTGCTGTATATTTACCTTTTTCGCTCAAGGAAATTCTTTTGTCTTGTTCGATTTTCAACTTGATGAAAAGTTTGGAAAAATACCAACTTGCTGGGAACACCTGAAGAAAAGGACCCGAAGTGAAAGCGACTCATATTTCTTGAATAATGCGAAAACAAAAAAGTTCCCTAATTAGTGATAATAATGACGTCGCTCATTACCGAAGAGATTAAGCGCTCTCCTTAAATAATGCCAATTATACGATAGAGCCGGCACGGGCTTGCGTCCCTACTCTTCGGTAAACAATTTCCCAGCGATCTCTCTGTTAGTTTGCTGTCTGTCTGTCTGTCTGCCGGTTGTTAGCTCTTAACTAATCGAATTCCTCTCATGTCTCGACATCTCTTGATTTATTGTGGGGCGCGAATACGTAAAATTGTATTTGTTCTCCGGTGATTTATTTCCCGCTGTGCATCGTTTTGTTCGTTTTTTATTTGATTTTTTCTCTTGGATTTACCCTGTACAGTATTTGACAGGTGGAGTTCCATTTGTATCGACTGAATATTGATATTCATATTGTCTCATTGTCTACCTTTACCGTGCGTTACTCCGTCCATATAAACTCGAATAGTTGTCAATTTTAAGTATAATAGGAATCCTGTATAAAGGTTTAAGTTATATATTTGAAACTTACTGTAAATGTACTCTTAATAATTATGTGAAACATACGATGTAAGAATGATTACTGAGCTGCACATTTCGTAGCATCTTCACAGAAAAAAATGGCCAAATAATCGTTATCAAGAAGTATTAATATAATCACAGAAAAATTGTATACGGAACAGCATACAAAAAAATATATTTGGAACATTATAAGCTTTTTACTTTCTGATCATGGATGCTGTCATGTTCTTCACTTAAATAAAACCAATATCCACAGCTTAGCGACAAGGAACAGCTGAGGTATCAAATGAGTTACCACAGATATTAACTCGGGTATTATCTAAACTCGAATCGATGAGGATGACCATCATCATTGCGACGCCAAATTAATGCTACTAATAGAACTTTTATCTCCAGAGATATACACAAGATCTCTCCACGACAAGAGTTTTATTCAATGAAAAATTTCTTTACTCTGCCCAAATTATAATAGAATGTGGAGGAATCTCTCTCTCTCTCTCTCTCTCTCTCTCTCTCTCTCTCTCTCTCTCTCTCTCTCTCTCTCTCTCTCTCGTTTATGTTGTCGGCGTTGTATGGAAATATAAATAAGAATGTGAAAAAGAAGCATCTGAATCATTTTTCTGGGGTTGCTCATTCAAACAGGCAAAAATTAAAATACTATTATTATTACTATTTTTTTTTTTTTTTTTGCTCTATCACAGTCCTCTAATTCGACTGGGTGGTATTTATAGTGTGGGGTTCCGGGTTGCATCCTGCCTCCTTAGGAGTCCATCACTTTTCTTACTATGTGCTCCGTTTCTAGGATCAATTATTATTATTATTATTATTATTATTATTATTATTATTATTATTATTATTATTATTATTATTATTATTATTATTGTTGTTGTTGTTGTTGTTGTTGTTGTGGCATCCAACAACCAGTTTCGAACAAAAGAAAGGCTTTCAATCAATGTCCGGGCAATAAATGAGCCCAGGATTTAAAATATACTCCTTAGGTGATGCATGGAAGCAACATAGATTTTGACTTCAGCCATTACTGGATGAGAGTAGCCCTCTCCGCCCCTCTGTAATTTAATTATTTCTCAGCCACTTGACTTATTGGATGCAAAGTTCCGATGAAAACAGACAGCCAATCCATCTCCGGAAGGGACAGGATTCCAGTTAATACTTTTGAGTGGGGAAAATGGAAGTGTTTAGTTAAATAGAATGGCTAAATGTGAAGCAGTGACTGAGAGTTTGTTCAGTTTTTATTTAATTATTATTTAATTATTTGAGATAATGAAATAAAACGCAATGAATTTTAAATTAATAATGATAATTTGATAAATTAATAGATAACTTAGAGTAAAATAAAGCGAGGCGGAATAAAATCTTGAATAAAATAGGTGTATTTCTTTGATGGCATGTATATTTTCAAATGCATAACGACATGCAAGGAAACGTATATTTGGCTACTAAGCACCAGTGTGACTCTACAGTCTACACCAATTTCCGAAAATCAGAACAAGGCAACTGCGCTACCGGAACTATTAAAAGCTTGAAACAATCGTAAACCCTCTAGCACGTAGCAGTGATCCTGTAAGAGGGGTGGCAGGACTCTTGATTTGATTTATTTTTCCAGAATTAGCGTTGTGGATACCTCCAAGAACCCTTTCAGAGATGTGTATTTTTGGTGATAGAAGTTCACTCTCGACGTGGTTCGGAAGTCACGTAAAGCCGTTGGTCCCGTTGCTGAATAACCAATGGTTCCATGCAACACCGTACAGACAAACAACCCTTTCTTTGATGAGGTCTGCCAGTACAGAGAACTGAAAACTTCAGTGTTGTTGTTTATTTGCAATCCTGGTCTTGCTGAATATCAGGTTGCTTAGTTGCGTCAAAGAAATGTCATTTTTAATGTAAGATCGTATTGTTCAGATCTCATCTGAATACAACACTGATTTACCTTCTTTGAGCTAGTAGTGATATGAGTGTATATTTTCCTTACTTTAATTTTGTTCTTTATTATGTATGTAATATACTGCAACTAATATATTCATCTTTGTATTTCGCTGTTTCGAGTCATCACGGCGATTGACACTGGTTTCACTTGAAAATTACCATATCCCCAAAACGCTTCTTATTGATTTGGTTTGTAATTTTCATTTACTAGTTACACATCGTTAGGCACGTGACTCAAGACTTGCTAGAAACTGAGCAGTCGTTAAAAGAGTGTTTTTTTTAGGCACCCCCACGGTCTGGGTATATACCTAGACCGTGGGCACGCCAAGACTTGTTAAAAACCGACCGGTCACTAAGAATGTTTTAATCGAAAACAGGGATGTTATTAAATTAAATAAAGGGATTTTGGGTTGAGATCACTTCAATTAATGGCTTTTTGTATCATTTTAATTGTTGTTCAGAACTGTCTCCAGGCTAAAAATGTCGAGTATTTGTTGTTCAGCTTTCAGCAGCTAAAAGAAGTGTTTTACCTCAGCCATTTCTTGTAAAGCATTTTAACTGATTAATTCAATTACAGGTTTATTTATCTCTATATATTTTTGGCAAGGGTTCGTAATTACACCAGGGACGCGATCATTTTAATTAAAACTTCCGCTGCTTATTAGGATGGTTTATTTAGCAATTTCATTTTAATTTCACATGTTGGTATCTGCAATAGGTTTCCTAATTACTCGTAATAATAGAAATGTGTGTGTTCGCAGATATCGTATTAAAAACGGGACCCCTTAATTGGAAATTAATCTCATTTTATAATTAATGTAAATATGTTCCACCTCCCGGAGGAAAAATAAATAAGAATGGAATTCATTTCGACGGCCAAAGAAAGTTGGCCGTTTTCATTTGCAGGAATGAAAATCACGTGAGGGAGGAAGAGCAAATAAGAGTCGACGCTTTGCAAATACTGTGATTAACAACGCCTCTCGTGCATCACGTCGTTCTTGATTGCTGTTAGAAAAACAATACCACTGATGTCATCTAAACATTTATGCTCTATTTATGTCTGGAATGTAATGTGAAAGAGCGGAGGAGATGGAAGTACTTTTAGTCCAAAGGAAGAGTGTGAATACCTAAGTGAAAACGAAGTCCTGTAATGTAAGTTTGACTGTGTGGAATGAACATGACAAATGCGGGAAGATGAATGAACTCACCACTTCTCTTGAGATTTCAAATAAATCATAGATAAACGCTAATAAAGGCTGCGAATATTAAATTGAGAATATGTGAATACGACACGCTGTACAGTTTTTTTTTTTTTTTTTTTTTTTTTTATCCTGGATGACTTTTTCTTCCTTTTATTATTGCTTCTTCCAAGATTAGGTTTTTATTGTTTTGTTATTATCGGGATGACACAGAAGGTTTTGTCTAGAGTCAGAAAAATTTGACCATTGGTGAGCCCCGCGACTGGCATCATTTCGGGAGATAATTATAGACAGCTCAGCTATGTTTATCAAACTGAAGTATGATGCCTGTAAAGTATTAAATTGAGAATATGTGAATACGACACGCTGTACAGTTTTTTTTTTTTTTTTTTTTTTTTATCCTGGATGACTTTTTCTTCCTTTTATTATTGCTTCTTCCAAGATTAGGTTTTTATTGTTTTGTTATTATCGGGATGACACAGAAGGTTTTGTCTAGAGTTTGAGAAAAATTTGACCATTGGTGAGCCTCGCGACTGGCATCATTTCGGGAGATAATTATAGACAGCTCAGCTATGTTTATCAAACTGAAGTATGATGCCTGTAAAGTAGATCTGACTAGAAGTTTTGTCACTTCTCAATCGGTGAGATTTCGTGTGGATCCGACAGATAACCGTTTCTGCCTAATAGTCTCCATATTTAGCTACTCCAGGTAATCTGAACACTCCGAAGACGCTGATAACTATCAGTTAGTCCCTCGCCGTGTGATGTGCATTGTAGGGTAACTTAGAAAAACATGACCTGTTGATCAGGAGGTTACGAATATCCAATTTACTTTTTTTCTTTTTAATAAATACCCTTAACCTTTTTTTAATCAAATGTCAGCGTACTTCTCTAGAAATTAATTGCATATTTTACTGGACTTCAAGTCGCCTCGAATCAAGGAGGCAGACATTGCAATCGTAGGAATTTTAATGAAAAATCATTAAGAATACATCTAAGAGTGACGCTTAATAACTGAAGCACCATTTAATTGGATCTAGAATTTTCCAATTATTATTTTGTCTGAATACCAACCTATCCATTAATTAAAATACGTTGAAAGAAACTGATAAATGAAAGTGAAATTGGCTTCTCAACGGAGAGCATAGACATTCGCAATAACTGAGATGGATGTATGTATGTATGTATGTATGTATGTATATGTATACATATATTTGTCACTTATACACGTATGACTGTCTATATTCCCAAAGATTATTCGACAATTATAGTTTATTATTCATTTCCCTATACTTTGAGAATAACTTACACTCCAGGGGAACCATGATTCCCGGTGCTAAAACATTTATGTTATGATAATCCCTTGGATATAAGTTATTTCCGGGAATATATTTGTTACGCGTATATATGCGTGTATATATTAATATATATATATATATATATATATATATATATATATACTTGTTACGCGTATGTTTATTCACAAATGTATGATATGTGTTTACATATGCACGCTCTGTATGTACTTATCTCTTTCCTAAAGACATTCCCTGTAAGAGATACTGAATTCTTTAATTAACTGTACGTCTCATCCTCGTTTCTTGAAAGATTTTCCGTAAAGATAGTTCACAATGCTTTACTTCTCTGCAGATTTTGGAAAAATGAACGTCAGTAAAATATTCATTGGAAAATTAGGTATATTGGCGACTTCGTTATGTCCACCAAGCCCCCCTCCCCCCACCCCCCACCCCCCTCCCCCCAACCCCGGGAATGTGGTTAGTGGAACATCTGAGTAGGAACAACCTACGTGATGCCATGTTAGGCTCTACAATCAAGTAAGATATCACAAGCCTTTCTTCGTCAGTAGATTGCCTAGTGATTTTTCCCGGACATTTGCATACAGGAATTACGAAAATTTATAACGCTGCTGTTTGTTAAAGTCATAACTTGCAGACGAAAGTTGTGAGACGTTGGAAGATAAGTAATCTTAAACAATGAAGTTGGGTAGTTTCAATTTGTTTCAACTTTGTTTTCAGGAACACAGCCAAACTTCTGAATATTTCCAAGAAGAGAGAAAAATGATTTGTGGAACACAATGTTCTTGCTTATTTAAGCCGTGTAAATAATTGAAATAGAAGTTATATAAAGCATTCTCTCACATCTCTTCTGTATTGAGCAAACTTTGGATTAATTATAGAACTTCTTTCTAGAAACAGTACTATTCCGAAGTAAAAGACTTTTCCTTTATTCCGGCAATGAGGAATTCCAAAACTCTGAATATCCTAACATATTCAAATATGAAGACTGAGTGGGTTTTGCTTTTCGTACGACACTCAAACAGTAGATTATTGGGACACCTATACTCTGTTTTTTTTTTTTTTTCATCTGTCCATCCGCCTGTGGTGTTTTCACATGGTAACACTGCTTCCCGGGCTTTAAATTGTTACGCTATGTGTAAATTTTAGGTAAATAAAATTATATTTGGATGTACATTTGCAACTGAAAAAGCGTTTTAATAATTTACTGTATGCGAATTACACCGTTAATATTCGAAATAGGATATTGTTATTATTGTTGAATGTAAGCTGAATGTGACTATCTAAAGCCCCGGACGCAGTGTTACCATACACAAACACCACAGGCGGCTGGACAGATGGAAAAAAAACGAGTATAGTTTTCGATCTTCAAGGTCACCTGTAAAATATACAGCACTCGCCTCTTGCTTGCTGTTGCCCTGTTGGTGTCTAGCATTCCTAGTCTCCATAATGCTCACTTGATGATTCCGAGGCATGTTCTAATTTAGAAACGCAACTGAAATTTTTCAAAGATTCAAATATTGACCAGAATAAAATCCTTTTGTATAATTTTTTTCTGAATCAACTCTTCAGTTAAGATGTCGGGGGCTAAATATCAACACGCGCGGTTCACTGAACGCATTACTTAAGGTTCATAGCAGCGTCCATTCGGCACCTACCTGCAACCACTTTCATTCCTTTTACTGTACCTCCTTTCATATGCCTTCTTCCATCTTGCTTTCCACCTATTCTAGCAATTGTTTCATAGTGCTACTGCGGGGTTGTCCTCCTGTTACAGTTTTATAACCTTTTCCTCACAGTTTTCCTGTCAGCGCAGAATGTCCCCAGATCCCAGCATTGACCTCCGGCCTGCATTGTTTATTCTACTCTAAAGGATATTTCGGTCACGTAAAAATCGATTATTATGAATAAATCAATCGGAGGGTCATTAACAGCCTCGCAGAAACATGCCTGAAATAACCGTATTTAATCCGGTGATTTTATTTCCATCCATGACCCGGAGAAATGGCATCATAAATCAAAACTTCTGCTTCACAGCGTTGAAGCTGTTAAATTTTCAGTCATACTGATGGATTTGAAACTGCATAAAATGGATTTTCAGTTATCCCTATTTATCCGGTGGGCAAAAGTGGGTTCCTGGTTTAAGTGCCCTGCAATCATTATTCCAGCACGATTAATACCTACATTTGAAAACATTTTCATTAATTATTCCTTTTCCTTTATTTATCTCCTTTAATTATGCCTTTTTTCTAATATGGTAAACATATTTCTGGTGCAAATGACTTTAGCTGGTAAGCTGTAGTTTTCTACAAACTTAAAAACTCTATTAAACTGGATGATTCTATTTTGGGTATATTACAAGTAATAAGTTTAGAAATGGACTTACATTTGACTCCTTTACACGATTTTCGCCCATCTCTCTCACTCCCTCTTTTTATTTCAAATTCATCACTCGTTAATTTAAACAAACTAACTAGCAAGATCAAGGCACCTATTTGTCTTTTATTTCCCGATTTTTTTAGAATCTCTTTAGCAGGAGGAAGAAGAGAGAGGGAGAAAAGAATTAGAATAAACACTCGCTCACTGAAGATGTTTACTTATGACATGTTTCTGCAAAGAAAAAAAATCCATTTATTTATTTTTATACTTTGCTTTAGAGGATTTGTTTATCTTCACGGCTTGCGTTAGTGAAAGAGAGACCTTAAAGTTGGGACTGTTTCTTGTTTTCCTTTTTCTCGGCGAACTTGGTTCTGCCGAGATTAAGATCGTCAAATGTTCATGTTCATGGAGCGTCTTGTATTTCCCCTTTGTTCAGGTTTAACTTGAAACTTAACACTCCGTACTTCATGCGCTAGTTGATTTTATAGCTTCTTCGAATTATACATGTAAATAATATATTGACTTTACCTCTGAATTTTGTACCTGGATCTCAACTACGTTCGAAAGGGTATGGCTGATAAGCAGATGGCTGACACCTGAAACAAAACAATAACTTCTCAAGGGGAAATGACACACGTAATATATATATATATATATATATATATATATATATATATATATATATATATATATATATATATATATATATATATATATGCAGAAGCCAGGTACTATGTCGTACCTCTAAGTAAATGGTGATACAATCCACAATGAAGTAAATTCCTCTTGTAGTTTAAAATATATATTTCTTGTATAGGGTTAAAGCTTTCGACCATCAACTGTGGTCTTGAACAAGACCACAGTTGATGGTCGTCGAAAGCTTTAATCCTATACAAGAAATATATATTTTAAACTACAAGAGGAATTTACTTCATTGTGGATTGTATCACCATATATATATATATATAATATATATATATATATATATATATATATATATATTATATATATATATATACATATATATATATCTATTATATATATATATATATATATATAGATATATATATATATATATATATATATATATATATATATATCTATTATATATATATTATATATAATTATATATATATATTATATATATCTTTATATATATATATATTAATATATATATATATATATGTGTGTGTGTGGTGGTGTGTGTGTGTGTGTGTGTGTGTGTGTGTGTCGTGTGTGTAGTGTGTGTGTGTGTGTGTGTGTTCTCTAATAAGGTTGGCTTCAGAGTTTAAACAAGACAGAACTCTCTCCCATTTTTCTCTATTAAACTAGAAGGCAAAACCTATGAAACACTGGGAAATAATAATAATAATAATAATAATAATAATAATAATAATAATATAATATATTATTATTATTATTATTATTATTATTATTATTATTATTATTATTATTATTATTATTATTATTATCGCTCTTAATTATGATGTTCACCTGCTCTTTCTTTTGTCTCAGATGAAACATTATTCTCAGTATTCGATATTAATAGACTGGACTGACATTAAGTAAAGGACTTAAGAGAATACATAAGACAAAGAAATAATAATACATTGCTGCTGTTTGAAATGACATCTTTGATATATTCAGGACGACCAATAGTGTTTTCATCTTTTTCTCCAGTTCAGAGGCAAAGACACCTGTGACGAAGTACCCCAAGTCACTTCTGCTTTATTTATGTCTCTCCACAGATCATTTCATATTTCACTCCTCACTGCTTTGTCATTTGTAACTTAACCAAGAGAACCAGACCTAGACTCTTCTGACTAATTGATTGATTGGTTGATTAGTAGAATAAAATGACTTGACGGAAATAAATGCTTTATGGGATTCAAATCTCGACCAGTCTTTGAAGTTCGAAGCATTGACAATGTTTGAAGGCACGTGTGTCAAATTAATGTGTGTGTCATTCACGAACTTGGTAGTTATGGTGTCTCCTCGCGCAACGACAGAGTTTTAGCATAATTATTCATAGATTCATTCAACGAGCGTCAGACTTGAAACCCCTCAGGGACGCACGTGAATGTTAGAGGTCACTAAATCAAGGGACACTTGGCTATCTCCGGCGCCGATGTGATATTTATCGAATTATTATGCAGTTGAAGATATTCCCAAAAGAATTCTGTCCTACTCACTCCATATACAGTTTTGGAATACAGTAGTTCTGTGTAGTATGAGAATATTTTCAAAACCGGTCAATATTGGAGATATCTTGAGAAGTGATATGGAACGTAGTGTGTTGTTTCAGCATGGCGGAGAACCAGAACCTCCAACAAACAGAACTACGTTTGACCGTCCTTATCCGCCTTTGCATTTATAGTTTCAATTTTGTAATAACTGTCTTTGAATGGGAGTCTACCAGTAACCTAATTGTTTGTCATTGTTAGTTAGTTTATTTTTAAATCCAGCCTAATATGTCACATTTGTAAGTTAATTTTTCTGTCGATAGCAAAGGGTAAGAAGTCTATATTTTCGCGTTCTCGAGGAGTAAGCCTACAAACGACTTTGTTGTTGTTTTTTTGTAGAGGGGGGAGGCGGGTAGGAAAGCCGTATGGAAAAGCCTAAAAAGGTCTGAAAAAGGTGTTTCGCATTGAGTTAAATAAACAGGAATTATATGATAGGATACTTATGAATTATTTATTAGAGTGAAAGTGTAAAAAATAATGTGCATGTTAAACAGTACAAAACAATTATATATATATATATATATATATATATATATATATATATATATATATATATATATATATATGCACATCTAGTAAATATATGTGGCACTTCATCACCATCTGCTCCAACGCCGCGTGTCTCGAAGTGAAATTTGGCCACTCCTGACTTTCCTGTCCACAAATCTCAACTCTGCTGCAATTTCCTGTATCATAGATCTCATCCAAGTATAGATCTGGGTCTTGCAACTCTTCTGATGCCCACAGGGCAGAGTTAACATGGTCAGGTACTATTTTCCAAGGGGTTGTGCAAAGAACGTATTCAATCCATCTCCTTTTCATCATTGTCCCATGTACATATGAAACTTAAACTTAGTCTTTTCCCTTAAAGTATCATTTCTGACTTTGTCCTGCCATTGGACTTATAATATTCTTTTTATAGCTTTATTCTGATTTTTAAAAATCGAGTAATAGTCATTGCTATACCATGAGTCATGTCTTTATAGCAATACAGATCATGCTGGACTAATGTATAATTTTACTTTCGTATGCAGCGTCAGAATAACTAATTTCCATAGCTTATTCAGCCTGTCTCTAGTTTGATTTTCCTTTTTTAGTCTTTCACTAAATTACATGTCACTAGAACCTATACTGGATACCATTATTACTTTATATACGAAAGATTCAGCCTCGTGCACCCTTTCTCTATCTATTGTTTTTCTCTTTGTATATACTTTGTCTTCACTGCTTCAATCTAGCTTAGATTATGTTGTTCCCCATGTCTCTGGATATAGGGTGCATTCAATTAGGTAAGCTTTGCAAATCTTTGCATTATCAGTATTTTCAAATATATCAAGTTTCTATTATTTCTCCAGTCTAAATATGCTCTTTCTTCTCCGACCCTTTTTTTCGTTATAAACCGTGTGATAAATCCAAACAGCAGAGGTAAAGTAACATTCCTTCGTAGCACCACACTATACACTGCGTATTTACCTGAAAACGCCTCATCAGCAGTCAGAGTAGGCAGAAGAAACTGATTAAAAAAGAAAAAAAAAACTTAGGGATGAGCAAGCTGTTATTAAAAAATTAAAGTTACACAGATATTTATCTTAAGGCGCATTGTGGTGCAGTGTATGGAATTTTAATACCTTCATCTCGTAACTTTTGTTGACTACGAGAGGGCGTTTGAAATTCAAGGTTCAAAAGTTATTGTTTCATTTTGATAAAAATTGTGTCATTGATAAAATTTTTATGAGAATAATGTACGTTAAAGATGTAAATATTTTAATAGTGTTTTTGGAAAATCCAGAACTGGTAGCATAGTCCAGACTAATGTATCCTTGAGTAGCGAATTTGCTTAAAGGTTGTTGCTAAAATTAATGTCCAAAGAGTATTGCAGAATATGCGGATACTTCAGCAAAACTTCTAGATGTAAAGTTAATTTTGAACCAAACCATAGATCATTGCGGTCTTTTTGTAGAGAGAAGATCCGAGTTTAAATTTAGGTGATTCTGCTTTTAACCAGAAATTCTTTTAATTACTATTGTTTATGTTTTAACATCTGTACTTTGTTGAATTGTTTTACCCTGTTTAAATCTATATTGTTTAATATTTTACAAAACCCAAAATAGACATAATTTAGACGAATTGGTTTATATCTGGAGTATAAATAGTGTAAGACGAAAATGCTCGGCCTCTTCCTTTGTAATTAAGCTTTAACGATAATGGAAATTCCAACATAATTTTCTGTTGGATATCCCAGAACACTCGAGGAAAAATACATGCCTTGTGAGTGCTATCATGATTTTATGCTACATATTCCCGAGTATTTCCCTAACGAGAAAGACTTTTAGCCAGGCTGAATCCGGCAGCTACTGGAATGTTCCGCTTTTTTAGATAACGGGTGATTCAAATCAATATGTATAGTAGATGCTGGTTTTACGCCACCAGCTTCTACCGGCAGGTTAAAGGTATATCCCACTGCTGCCCAGATGACGATGGAAGTATAAGGATTTTTTTTCCGGGAAAATCATATATTCTTAAAAGGAGTCAGTGGGGCAGAATAAGAGGATTTTCCTTTGCATCTTTTTGAAAAAGATAGACGTAATTATTAAAGGAAACGGGAAGAGAAACCCAGTCTTTTCCAACATATGCGAAAATAATACTTTTACTCTATGGTTTTTTCTGATGTGTGCCTCTCTCTCTCTCTCTCTCTCTCTCTCTCTCTCTCTCTCTCTCTCTCTCTCTCTCTCTCTCTCTCTCTCTCTCTCTCTCTCTCTCTTAGCTTAAGTTAATAGCGCGGTCAACTCACTGCTGAATCGACCAGTGTTCAGTCCCTAATCCAGACGGAGTTATATGATTTAAAAATATTAAACTTTTTTTTTCCATTTTTTTTATCTATGTCTTTCAGTGATTCTTTTTTTAATATAATATTCTAGACTTGATTCTGTAGTCTTTGTAATTGGATATTTTGACCCTTCGCCCTCATGCGTTTATTTACGGTGATGATGTTCACTGTTTTCTGCAGTGAACATCATCACTATAAATATATCTAAAGCACTTTGCTTTAGATATATTTATAAATATATCTAAAGCAAAGTGCTGTATCCATTTAAAAATTTTATTCCTGATTAAAAATATCATATCCGTATTTTAAACTATTCTATCCTTAAGGGAAAATATTCATCCGTAAAACAATGTATTTTACCACAAGGAAAATATTATATCCTAAAAAATAATATATCCGCGAAGGAAGAAAATTCTACCCCTGAGAGGAGTCGGTGAGGAGGAATAAGAGGATTTTTGTTCCTCCTTTTAAGAAAGATAGACATAATTGCTAACATGGGGTTGGAAAAAGAGACCAGCTTTTTACTCCATATAATGTGTTATAAGATGTTCTTTTTAGTAGTGTCATATTTCATATAAATCTCTCTCTCTCTCTCTCTCTCATAACTGTCCAAGTGGTTGTTTCGGAGGATGAAAAAGGTTATGAATTACGGCTTTTAGTTTTATCTTAGTTCCTCATTTACCATCATTATTAACATTCCATTATTATTAACTAATATTATTATTATTATTATTATTATTATTGATATGCTTGCAAACGTTACAAAAGGAGTTATATTCTTGGCAAAAACGGCGAACGTAAAAAACTGGAAATTTTAATAATATATATGTGTATTTTATTATATATATATATATATATATATATATATATATATATATATATATATATATATAACACATATATATGTGTGTGTGTGTGTGTATGTATAATGCTGTAAGGATAACTCAAGTTTTAACCTCTCGGTGTAAGCCTGTTTGGCTGGACAGGATGGATGGTGACTAGGGAAATGGCATGAATTATGGCACAGAAGCCTGCATCTTTTGCGATAATAATTGTATTAACGCTCATTTTCAACGATCTAGAGAGCGATTATATCCATTAGACTGCCAGACTACTTTTTCACTTGGGTTTGTCTCGGGACCCAGTGATGAGGCGCTTTCTTTTGACATAGTGTGCCTCTGCTTTCATTTACAGAGATTTAGATTTTGGGTCCCAACAAGGACGAAAAAATTTAGTCAACATTTCACAAAAAATTGGCTTGATTCGGCTGTGAGGGCTTTATTACTAATTCAAAAAGCTGAACTTCTGTATCATGGAGACCAGTTTCATGCGCTTATTTCAGTCAATTGTAGTCTGTTTTTTTATAAGATTTTAGGTTGTCAATTTGGTATAAACTTTGGATTTTATTACCCTAATTTTCTTCCTTTTACCTTTTCGCCTTGATGCACATGTTCCCATAGCTTTTCTGCAGGATTGACAAACTACCAGCGACATTCTAGCTGTCATATCTCCCATACTTTGCTCTGCACCCCTGACGACACCTCTCGTTTCCTAAGTGACTGTTCTTGCTTTGAATCAAAACTCAAGTCTCATTTCCATCGGTAACCTTTGGCTGAGTCAGAATATGAAGACAGTTCCGGATTGTCGGTATTCATCAAACCAACGTGTACAATTTAGTCCTTTTCAGCTTTATCACTCACCTCTCTTTCCATCTCTCCTACTTAACTATGGCTTCTTTCTGAATGCAGAGGTAGACATGAATAAAGCATCCATGTTACGTATCATTTTTTTCGCTTCTCTTCAAGGATATTGCACATTCCCGTGCCTCTTCGGTGCGTCTCTCTTTCCCTTGGCGTCCCTGTTCTCGTGCTCTTTTCCGAGGGGTTCCTGTATCTACGGAGATGACGATATTAACTCCACTCGTTTCAAATCTTTTGTTCTAACATTGTTGCCTTATTGTTCTCCTGTTTGAATAGCAGTAGCGTCAGGGGACCTGCATCCTTAGGATGAAATTGCTCGGAGTGGTTGTGGTCTTCCGTCTATCTTACTGTATTGGTGTCTAACTTGTTCTGATTTGTTATTTTAATTAAGTAACTTTCGCATGCATATTTCTCATAAGTTCCTGAAATGTTACTTAAGAATTTATTAACATCTTTTCATAATTTTATTGCTGCATAGAAATAATTAATACCAAACCTGTAAAATAATGGTAAGGATACTTTGGAATTCAGGCCTGTTTAGCCGTTAAATATCTTGTTTATTATTTATAGCATTGCGTTTAGTAGTAACATTAAAATCTGATGAACGGTTAAATTTCATATTTGCCTGTATTTGACGCAAGTTTCTTTTAACAATAAAATGTATATGAATTGGCAATTTCCCATGTTTAATAGATTATATGTCATACACACACAGACAAACACTTAGACACTCACATACACACGAACATTGATATATATATATATATATATATATATATATATATATATATATATATATATATATATATATATATATAGTCAGGTCAGCAAATACACATAAAATCTTCAGGGGATGTCAATGATACGAGATGTAATAATGACAATTTATTCGAAGAAACGTTTCGCACATTAAATTCTCTGTGCATCATCAGTCTGAAAGAACATAAAGACACATTTATAAGTAAAATACAATAAAAGTGCAAAAAACAGGAATTCACATATACTAAAGATAGTCTTAAAATTATATAAAAGAACAAAGTAAATAACAGGTTAAAAGAGACTGCTTAAGACACCAACCGTTCATTGTGAGGAGAGAAGATGGAATGAACTAAGATACGTTAAAATAAACGACTTCAACTATGCCAGGTACAGAGTTGCTGAGGACGTATTACTGTTGAGGGAGGGAACAAGCCTCTTGAAGTCGTTTATTTTAACGTGTCTTAGTTCATTCCATCTTCTCTCCTCACAATGAACGGTTGGTGTCTTAAGCAGTCTCTATTAACCTGTTTTTTACTTTGTTCTTTTATATAATTTTAAGACTATTTTTAGTATATGTGAATTCCTGTTTTTTGCACTTTTATTGTATTTTACTTATAAATGTGTCTTTATGTTCTTTCAGACTGATGATGCACAGAGAATTTAAAGTGCGAAACGTTTCCTCGGATAAATTGTCATTATTACATCTCGTATCATGGACATCCCCTGAAGGTTATATATATATATATATATATATATATATATATAATATATATATATATATATATATATATATATATATATATATATATATATATATATATATATATTGTGTGTGTCTGTGTGTGTATGTGTGTTTGTGTGTATTTATACATATGTATGTATGTGTACGTTTGTGTTACACGCACACAAGTGCATATATATATTATATATATATATATATATATATATATATATATATGTATTATATATATATATATATATATATATATGCACGTGTGTGCGTGTAACACAAACGTACACATACATACATATGTATAAATACACACAAACACACATACACACACAGACACACACACACACATATATATATATAGTATATGTTTGTGTACATACATAGTACGTACATACATACACTGTAAGAGATATCTTGGCAAAGCAAAGTATGTGCGATAGGTAGGAATTTAAACTTACGTGCTAAGAATCTCCAACAAAAGTATGTAATATTTTCCAGAAGTCTTTGGTCATCAAGGTAACATAGAACAAGCGAACTTTTCAGTGAAATAAGAAGATGAAAATAGTCCTGATGATTAGTAGAATCGCTGCGTTCTTCTTTAGAGTTCGGTCAATTTTTCTCGTGAGTACACTGAGAGAGAGATTTTGTATTATCCACCGTCACCTCCGTCTCGGAATAAAACTGATAACCTCTCAAAGTTTTTAATCATTAAATGGCTAATTTTACATCGGTAGTGTCCATGACGTAAATGGTAGGTTGAAAATGCTTAGCAAAGCCTTTTTTTATCTACAACTCTATGAGTAATAATTTAATCTCCAGCTATGAAATTATCTAGTATGCACCATCCCATCTATAGACCTGATCCAGGTTAAAGCCTGTTTTTAATCAAAGAGACTTTACTTTACGAAGCCCCCAAATCATTCATCTATGCAATAATATTTTATAGGGTCACTTTCTTCATGAAGTCAATGAAAAGGTCAGAAATTGGCGCTAATAGCAATTAAAAAAGTAGTTTTACCTATACATAGTTCATTACATTGGCTTGTATCTTATACGGGGGATAATATATGAGATGTAATGGGACCCAGTGATTGCTTTCATCCCTTACAACATAAATGGAACTGCGCTCAATTTGCAATTGTTGAATGTGACTTCTGTCAGGGATTAAAATATTTATTCATCCTGTTTATCGCTTTTTGTGCTTGACAACCTTTTTGTCGTTACTGATAAGTGAAGTAATGAACGGTTACAGAGAAGTAGAAAATGCATTAAAATCTTTAAACGAGATCTTATTTCATTCTCATTATTTATTTTTGCGCCATCTCATTTAAAGTTTCCTGAAAGAAAAGGCTCACCCATAAAAAAAACAAAGACATTTACCTCCATTGTAAAATTATGCTGTCCTACTTAGTAGATAATGACAATATAAGGATTCTTTTTATTCGTTCTCTTGATTCGAGAAAAATTCTATATCAAAAGGAGTTGTAGATAGAAATTAAATTTTTCCCCTCTCCAGAAAAACTGACAATTGTTAACATAATGTGGTAAAAGAGATCTAGTCTTCTTCAAAAAAGTATTCTAATGGTCATTTATATTTCATGTATATATTCTGTGAGAGAGAGAGAGAGAGAGAGAGAGAGAGAGAGAGAGAGAGAGAGAGAGAGAGAGAGAGAGAGAGAGAGAGAGAGAGAGAAAAAAAAAAAGTTTGTTACCGACGAGTAAGCCCATCGTTCTAAGACTCTGACCAAATATCTTCTTTCTTCAAACCAATAAAGTCCCAATTGTGAAAGAAGCTTGACTGTGGATGTCATGCAGAAAAAAATGTGTGCATACACCTTTAGTTATTCAGTAGAGATCATTATCATTATGTCAACAGAAATCTCATGTGTGTTTGGGAAAAAAAATCTGAAAAAGCAGTAGTAAGGTTACAATGAAAGTGACAAATGAACTAAACTTTTCTACTATTCAACTGATATACCCACTTAGACATCAGCAGGCAAATGCCATGAAAACTGAAGGGCTACCGTGGCATAATCTGCACTATTTAGTAGTCACTAAATTAAGTAGTAATTTAAACAGGGGATTAAAACGGGAAAACGACCAGATTCCCGAAAGCTCTGTAGAGATCTATTTTTCGAAATTTGTTTCTCCAATTCAAGTTTTGTCGTATTGTCTTGCATGAGGTAAATTTTGTATGTTGACAGTGACGCTACCGTTTCGGTAGCGTCACTGTCCGATCCTGATTTCGTTCCCCGTCCAACTGGACGGTGGTTCGATCCCATGGGGGTACGAAATTATTATCAACTAAAAAATTCCCCCTCGGTACATATATGAAAATATATCAATTCCGAGGTAGAGCGAATTAGATATTAAAGGACATTTGTAGCTCGAATGATATATATATATATATATATATATATATATATATATATATATATATATATATATATATATATATATATACGTATATGTATTTTACTTAAAGACAAATTCCACGAGGGAAAGAGAAACGATGAAGGACTGTAAGGCCTTTCGACTTCTTGTCCTTTACTTAGCTAAATAAAGGACAAGAAGTCGAAAGGTCTGGCAAAACTCCATCGTTTCTCTTTCCTTCGTGGAATTTGTCGTCATGTATATACTCATCACGTTCCATATTTTCGTGATACAGATTCCTTGCTCACAAATGAAAGTATTTTACTAGACTCTCTCTCTCTCTCTCTCTCTCTCTCTCTCTCTCTCTCAGTGCGTGTTTCCTTTATGCTTTTAGCATCATATGATAAGTTTCTCTTGTAATCTATATTAATTATTATTTTCTCACCTCAGTATTGCGATCATTTTGTTATTTGCCTGATGTGATCATTTGTGATTAATGTGATGATTTTGTTTGAAGCGATGAAAAATCTACAGGTAAAATTATTAAAATCCATATTCTTTGTCAAATTAATCACAACGATCATAATAACTTACAGCTAAAATAGAATAGTTCGTGTCTAGTTTACTCAGGAAGCAGCAGGGAAGTTGTGAAGAGTAACTTTTAAATGCCATTATATTATAACTATATAGGGGTACTTTTTTAACGCAGTGAGTTACGACACATGATGTTTCTTGAGGCTTTTAACTCACCTGTCTGCGTCCCTTAGTTTTCCCATGTTTCATTTTCACTTCCCACTCAAGAACTTACCTTTCTGAAAGAATCATATGGAAAAAAACTGATGTATGGTGATAGTAGTATTGATTAATAAAAGTTTAGAAGACATAGGTAAGAGTAGACTTATATTGATAGAGAACAAAATCTCCAGTAGAAAAATGTCACTAGCACGACATTGGTATTTCCATATTTTATGTACCTGAGCGGATATGTAAAAAGAATGGAATCGAAATAACATACCGTATGATAAGATTCTGAAGGTTTTGTTGTATTAAACTAGAAAAGTAAAAGTTTTCTAGTTTTATACATGTTTTTCTTATTTCGTCATTTATTGATTGATTAGTTTTATTTCAGTGAATGGTTAATCAATTTAGGACATGATATAGTATTAAGTGAATGGCCTTTTAACGATTACTCTTTACCGTTACATAATTCTAATTTAGTGCACAACAAAGCACCAGTGAGGACTATGTATCAGGGTTGTGTACCTTCAATTATTGCATCTTTTGTATTGTCCTCTGGGACGTCTCATGATGCAGTAAGCGTTCTCACCTTGCCCTCTAGATAAAGAATCCACATAGGCTTTCGCTCTGTATTCCCATACATTGTCTTAATCTCCTCCCCCCTACCTACTACTATACCCTTCCCCTAATCCACCCAGCCCCAACCTCCCGAGTAGCGTGAGCCCTCGCTAAGCTTCGTTCATTTTCAAGTTTTCCAACTTTTCCTCCCTCCGCGCTCTCTCATATCTCCATTAATCAGAAGTTTAATCTGCTCCAACTCGAGACTTTGCTCGGCGGAGACCAAGTGTACGTCAGTTCCGCACAGGAAGTCTGTAAAGCCAAAATGAATAACGCAGTACTTTGAATTTCCTCTTTCATATTTTCTTTCTTTGAGTTTCCTCTTTCATTTTTTTCTTTATGATTACACCCTTTTGATTGATTGACTATGAAATTTAGGTCTTGAGGACCAAGCGCCGGAACCCATCAGGATTATTCAGCACCCCAATGAAAATTAAATATATAAATTAGTATGATTAATTATGAATAAATGAATGACAATAGTGTTAACATATGAACGTAAAAAATGAAGAATGACGATATATAAAACCAATAAAAAAAATATAAATTTTATATTAAAAATATATATACTTTATAAAATAAAAACGACTAAAATCTTTGTTAAATATACTAAAATCATATTAAAATAACCAGATTCTTTCAGATAACCCATAATGTTATTTACCTCAACGCCATCATTTAAAATGTCAAAAATAGTTTCCCAGCTATTAAGTGCTTTACCCTAAGGCGATTAAATCTAGGACAGTGCACCAGCATGCCCTCAAAGGATAGCTAACCATCCCAGTGAGCGCAAACTGGGGCACTGGCTCCCTCTAAAATATAACTATGGGATGATCTCGAATCTCCGGATGCGATTGAAACCCGAACTCCTGAAATCAATACTTTTTCTATTTGTGTACTTCCTGTTTGTGGATAAATTAGGGGAAGACCATCTCTGCTGCCATTTCTTACGGATATGTCTTCTAATAACTGGATGCATATCCAAATGTGCCACTTTATTAATTACGAAATCACATCTTCCAGCATCCTTTGCTTCATTATCAGCCAGTTCGTTCCCTTGTCTACCAGTGTACCTAGGAATCCATCAAAACTTAACTGATTTGTAGCGAACAGAAAGATAAAAAAGCCATTCCTGAGCCTTTTTCATTAAGGGATGGGTAGAGTTAAACCACTCTAGGGCTTCTAAAACAGTCTTCAAGTCATTATATATTACTGTGGGTTAGAATTTCTTATCAGATGCAAGATTTAATGCATCAACCATTGCTGTTGCTTCAGCAGTGAATATGGATGAGGAGTCTGGTAACTTTTTTTATTGGCTCCCCCCCCCCCTCAACCACACACACACCACTACAGCACAGCCCACTCCATCTTCTGATTTTGATCCATCAGTATAGATTTTCCTGTCATTTATATGCTTCTCATCATGCTCCAAAAACCTGTTACTGACTTCTACTTCTTCTGGACAACCTTTCTTCCCTATCTGCATACATCTATTAAATAAAGCAAGAAGGAATCGCAGGATATTTCACTAGTAGGATCTTCTGCGTTTTTATATTTTCATCCTCCAGTTCACCCAGCTGTCTGATTTTTAAATGGTGTTGAAGATCTACTAAATCTAAAACGACTCGAATCATACTGTTTCAAGATCTCAAAAGATGGATTCTCCCTTGTGCTTTTCAGCCGCATGGTGTATCTCAAACCTACTTCATGTCGACCTCCTTTCCCTTATGTTTTTCGTGTGTGTGTTGAAGGGGGGCCGGGGGTTTGACTCTTTGTGTGTGATGCTTTTATGCTGGGCTCCATGCTTGTTGACTCAGTTAGATAAGAGCCATTGAAAAATAGGGTCTGGTTAGTGCTCAAAATGCTGACCCCTGATTGGCTGAGTTTGTGAGCCAATGAAAAATAGGGTCTATTAAGTGCTCAGAATGCTGACCTCTGATTGGCTGATTCGCCTGAGAGGCCAGGGAAGCTCTGTTCAGGCGGCACTGGCGATGGGGCTGCTGTCTCATGACGGCGATAGCCTCTCTTCATGTGGTCCTTTGTCCAGGGCGTATTTCTCTTGTAGGGGATGCTATTTCTCCTGCAGGAGCTTGTCTTCCTGCTGGTGCTTCTACTTCTACTTCTCCTCCTTCATTGTCTCTTTCTTTGGGGCATCTTTCTTCTATTGGGGGGGGGGCACCTGTGGGGCTTGTCCTCCTGTAGGTGCACCTTCAGGAGTTGCATTTGGGATGCATCTTATTTGAGTGGGGAGCAGAAATGGCTCCTGGGTCGTATTCGTGGAAGATCGATGTTTCAGTATCTGCAGGGCTTCCAGCATCTGAAGGCACCTGGTATCACTGGCACAGTCTATGATTCTAGTTGCAGATAACAGTTACTCTCAAGTGGAACGTTGCTGGTGGTGGGTCGCAAAATGATTGAAAATTGCTCCTTCCATCCATGGCATGACAGTCTCTTGGACAGTTTCATGGTAGTCATACCAACATAAGATTCACAGCATCAAGAATGGGGCACAGGAACTGGTAGACTACATTGCTCTGCCGGAGGGGTTCACTTACAGTAGGAGCTGGGTTGCTTTTCATTATGAGGGATGACATCTTCATTATGCAGTAAATTATAAGTTTCATTTTGGTGTTACTGTCAGTGGGTTTCACATTTTCAATAATTACATTATTATTGTATCTCCTTGGGAATTCACTCTGACTACTCATTGTAAGGCCGAGGTTAGCCTTCTTTGTAGAAACTTCAGTGGAGAAGGCATCGCACTCCTTCACAAGCACGTCAAGGGAAGGGAAGGCATTGTTGACACTCTTCGCTTGTGAAGTGGAGAATGCTGCACTCCTCAAGTCTTGATCAGGGTTTGTAGCCATTCTTCATTGCCAACTCCGATGAAGGTGTTATCCACATAACGGGCGTATATTGTAGGCTTCTGTATGCTGCTGAACACTCGCTCATCTACTTGTCCCATATATGTGTTGACAAACAGGACTCCCAGTGGGGAGCCCATGGCGACTATATAAGTGTATAATTCATTCTCCTTTGTGGTTGACGAAGGGAGCATTCTTAGTACATATCTGAAGGAATTTTTTCATGGCCATATCAGGGATGTCAATAGTTGTTGTTGTGTCGTTTCTATATACTCATTCCAGGATGATATCGATGGTTTCATCTTCTAGAAAATTGGTGAACAGTGACTCAACATCATGGAAACCATCCTGGTTATATATATGGTAATGTAAAGACCCACAAGAACGACAACCCACTATGGCAGATTATTATCAGCCAAATACCTACCACAACGTTCTCCCTAGAAAAGAGACTATACATAAATCTTGACACCCTATGTCCCAGTCACCTACAGCCTCAAGTCATCGGCTGATTTCCTTGAGCCCCTGAAGAAGAGCCCCAGGATGGTTTCTATGGATGTTGAGTCACTGTTCACCAATGTGCCTGTAGATGAAACCCTCGATATCATCTTGGAATGAGTATATAGAGTATATCTTTCTTTTTCCTTCTGGAGTTTGGATGTCCATAGGCAGAGCATTTATTGGGCATTTTAGTTGAAACATTGCAAGATAACACCGAGCATTATACTTTGTTCCTACTATGTCTGCAAGGAGCTGGGTCAGTGCATTCCAAATCTTGGGGGCGCACTGGATTCTTATAATCGTGACTCATCGATCTCTCTTTTGACTGTCCTACTTGTAGGTGTTAAAAGCAAGGTCTATTACTATGGGTCTCCGTACAGCTTTCATAAATTGAACACTTCTCCGTGTATTTGATATTACTGAGTCAATACAAAGTATTTTGATTCCAAAAGTTTCCATCTTGGTTTTCAAATATCATTATTCATGTATTCATTTACATGAATTATATTTACCCATGGACTGCTGTTCTTCATTGTGCGTGAAATACGATTATTTTTTTTAATTTGTAGTTTCAAGTAAATCTGACCGAATTTGAAGAGATGTGAACAAAGAACAACTTAAGTTGATTCAGCCTATTTGCATCATAGCAGCTCGTTTTATTCAAGAAATTCTTCGAACTACATCTACGAATGTTTTCTTTTTGAAAGAAAAGAACAGCCTTTCACCGGTAATGAACAGAATTGTTTGTCGCAACAAACCCCTTTAGTCTTGGTAAAAAAAATAGATAAATAAAAATTCAACTGTAGCTTTAAGAACTTTATTATTATTATTATTATTATTTTTATCACAGTCCTCCAATTCGACTGGGT
>NC_087212.1:19518440-19530940 GCF_015104395.2 Macrobrachium nipponense | reverse complement strand
GCATATTGGAGAATAAGGGGGGACTACATAAAACTCAAAGAGTATTACGCAAATCGAACTAAACCAGTAAAAACAATCCCGGTTTTCAGCATTCAAGTACACCAGTTTTTATCTATATACCATTTTCATTCAGTCGAATATATTAAAGAATGCATTTTTTAAATAACATTTATTTCGAAAGCCGCAGAGTTGTAGTGATTTTTTATTATCACCCCACTATAATCAAAACTGGGTTGTCTTCCATGTGATAAGAATCTGCCCTAAGCCCTAAGAGATAACATCCGCTACAGATCCGACCTTGTCTTCTAAATACACAAGATAGAGCGCTGTAAATTCATGCTGATGGCTTAATTAAATACCAGTGGCGTAACTCTTTCAGTAGATCATCTCTCTCTCTCTCTCTCTCTCTCTCTCTCTCTCTCTCTCTCTCTCTCTCTCTCTCTCTCTCTCTCTCTCTCTCCTGTATGTACATTATGTACATGTATAGCAGATATGTTGGAAGTTTAAACCACCATGACCCCATATCCTCTTGGTTTTATTAGCCCGACGACAAAGAAAGTCTCAGGAGACATTTTCAAAGCAGCAGAGTGTATTCGACCAACTATTCCTTGATAATGCTAATGATGCGTTTGGAGCTTTCATGATGAAGTCCTTCCTTTCATGGCAGAGAAAATACTCGTTTCACGACAAAACTGTATTATGCTCTGTAAGTACAAATTGGATGGAAAAGTTGCACATTTCATAATGTATATATATATATATATATATATATATATATATATATATATATATATATATATATAAAATTTTTCCCGTTACCTTAAAGTCCACTATGCTTCGGGTTACGCAAACATTGAATTATAAATATGAACCTGGCAATTAGCCATGCTGGTTAGCAGCTCAGGCGAAGAATATGGTACTAGAAGCCTAATCTAAAAAGAAGTACTGAAAATCATCTGTATATATATATATATATATATATATATATATATATATATATATATATATATATATGATCGCTCCTTCGAAGAGGGGCCCCATCAGTTCTTTTTATTTGTTATAAACATCTGTATAGTATTGAATGATAGCTCCTGGTTACGGATACACTGATGGTGGCACCTAAGGATGGTCTATGTAAAACCGTTTAATGTTTTCCTTTCCGATCTAAGTGACACTACTTTTAGTACTCAATTATGACTTTCCTCTCGTTTTTTTCTTCTTTTTTCAAATGATTTGTTCGCGTACTTAAAATGTAATTACTGTAAGCTATCCGATGGCGAGTGGTATCAATGTATCAATGGAGCCTCAGTCATCGAACGTTAGTGAAAAAGTTCAAGATTCAGTGATGCCACGGTTTGCAGATTTCAATGAATTTGCTCTCAGTACCCCGTGTGCCCAATATTTTCCAGATCTTTAAGAAGTTATGTATTGTTTTTTTTTATCTCGAAGATTATGGCTTAATAAAAGGCGATTACGAATGGCGAGCTTGTTCTCCAGGGAAGAAGGAGCCGCTCTCGCCATGTAATTAGTCTTGTTTTGTGAAAGTGACATTTAATGCGGCTTGGCAGTCTGCCCTCCACACAGAGACCACAATTGCCCGTATCAGAACACCGGAAAGCCTGCAGTATGTTCTGGAATTGGTTTGCTCTTTGGAGATAAATAGTAAAGCATGGGCGTTGGGATGCCGTGTCGTGATTGCTGATTGCAGTAGATGAATTTCAAACGTTCTGAACTAGTTGACTATTGGCTTCTGGAAGGCAGCGGCCCACCATGAATTCTGATAAGGTTGAAGGGGAAAGCCTCTTTCAGTACCCCCTGATGACTCTCTCTCTCTCTCTCTCCTCTCTCTCTCTCTCTCTCTCTCTCTCTCTTTTTCCTGTGACCAGGTTTGGAAAAAGCGACGGTCTTTTATTCCAGGTTCGGCCTCACTGATTGATGCTGTTAGCTATATTGCCTTGCAAAGCCTTTGCTTACTTAAATAGTAGTAGATCTTTTGAATCAAATACATCTTTACGTTAAGAATATATAATCGAAACAATCTGTTGCTGTTGTAAATATCAATAGATCAATCATGCCTTCGTTATTCGTACTCTCTTATGAAGAAAGATAAATTTTTGTGGGTAAATATTGCTAAGAATTTCCGGAAATGTTATAGTTGACGGACCCCATAGAGGGCCAGAAGATTTGGCCTATTATCTTTTCTTTTATATTTTTAAAGCTATTGCTAATAATACGGAAGAATTCAAGTTGAAACTCTTTTGCATTTGAATGTTGCAGAAGCATTTCCACCTAAATGAAGCCAGATTTTTTCTTTCCCGGTTAAAGGTGATACGTAATGCCTTTCTCTCTCTCTCTCTCTCTCTCTCTCTCTCTCTCTCTCTCTCTCTCTCTGCTTGATAGATCTCTTTACTTTCCGCAGTCGAGACATCTACCGCCGGAGTTTTCGCTGAGGTGTTCATTCATCATGAGTTCCATTCCAAATGGAAGTGGTAGACTCATAAACTCTGGCGCGAGGATAAAAAGGTATATCATTGATCATTTTACTCCTTCGGTATTTTCAGCTAAAGCGAAACGATGAGGAGATGTTATGGTCTTGTAATATTTTTTATTTTGAAGGCGTCAGCTTTTATTCCTGAATATCAACTCGTTTCCTTTTCCTGTCAAATTTCTTATTCAGTGCAGAAGGATTATTATCGATTGCGTGCACTTACAGGCACAGGATCAATATTCCTAATATAATTCATATATAATTCATTTATATTCCTTTAGTTCCTCATTTACATGCGAAGCAAAAGAATTACTGATTGCTTAACTTTAAGGCGATGGAATATGAAACTTAAGCAAAAGGCCAAGCTCTGGGACTTATGAGGTCATTCAACGCTAAAAGGGAAATTTTGGGTTAAAAAGGTTTGAAAGGTATAATAAGAGGAAAATCTAGGAAACAATGGTTAGTAGGTGGAAATTAAGAAGGAAGAAAAGAGAATATGGACGGAGGTACAGAAATAGGAATGAAAGGTATTGCAGTTAGAGGCCGAAGGGACGATCCATAACCCCTCAAGTAATGCGTACTGTTCACCGCGTGAGGTGCACTGACGGCACTACCCTCCTACGGGGGAAAGCTACTTTTAACACTTCTATTTTCTCTTAAGTCTGGGCCGTTTTCGTTGGAGACTATCGTATTTTTCATTTTTCTATAACTGCAACCATAAAAGGCTACGAATAGAAATGATCTATCCGTAGTCTTTTATGGTTCTTCCATAAAGTGGAGTTGACATCATAATTTCCATTCTTCTCATTATTGTTAATTTGCCTTTGGCTTAGAACAAATACTAAGCTGATGATTTCATTCGGAACTACCTCGTTGTTACCACTGAATTTTTAGGCTGAAATAGTTCGCAATAGAACATTTTTTGTAATGCTATTCCAAACAATTCGATTCATCGTATTTATTTATACATTTATTTATATATTGAAGAGCAATACCCATAACATAAGTTCATGTACAATTTGAAATACATAATAAGCTTTTCAATGTTGAATATGTAAGCTGGAATATTAAATAGTAATTACTTGCAAATTACAGTCATGTCTCTGTGTATTTTTTTTATTTTATTTGCTGATTACATTTTTAATGTTTGAACTTGAATCGTTATGTATTACATAACAGATAAACAGTCAAGGTTAATAACGCTGAATTCTTTCTGGAGAGATGTACTCGGGACAAATAGTTTATTCGGGAAAATCAGTTATTCGACTTGAGTAATCTCAGAATTCCCTTTCACAAAGGCAGGGCATTACTACTCTAATACTATTCTTCTTGCATTTTAATACATTTTGATCTATTTATCTGTTTATTAATTAATTTTTATAATAACTGGAATCTGTCTGAATTTCCCTTTACTCCTACTTACTTTTTCCTAATGAACGCAATATTCTTTGGAAATTGGAATTTTATCTACTGAATAATAATAATAATAATAATAATAATAATAATAATAATAATAATAATAATAATAATAATAATAATAACCAGGAAACATATGACAATACACAAATCACTACACCCAAGAGCAAATACGGACAGACTATACATAACACGAAAGGAAGGAGGGAGAGGACTACTAAGTATAGAGGACTGCGTCAACATTGAAAACAGAGCACTGGGGCAATATCTGAAAACCAGTGAAGACGAGTGGCTAAAGAGAGCATGGGAAGAAGGACTAATAAAAGTAGACGAAGACCCAGAAATATACAGAGACAGGAGAAAGACAGAAAGAACAGAGGACTGGCACAACAAACCAATGCACGGACAATACATGAGACAGACTAAAGAACTAGCCAGCGATGACAATTGGCAATGGCTACAGAGGGGAGAGCTAAAGAAGGAAACTGAAGGAATGATAACAGCGGCACAAGATCAGGCCCTAAGAACCAGATATGGTTCAAACGTACGATAGACGGAAAATAACATCTTCCCGTCCCATATGTAGGAAGTGCAATACGAAAAATTAAACCATAAACCACATAGCAAGTGAATGCCCGGCACTTGCACAGAACCAGTACAAAAAGAGGCATGATTCAGTGGCAAAAGCCCTCCACTGGAGCCTATGCAAGAAACATCAGCTACCTTGCAGTAATAAGTGGTACGAACACCAACCTGAGGGAGTGATAGAAAACGATCACGCAAAGATCCTCTGGGACTATGGTATCAGGACGGATAGGGTGATAAGTGCAAACAGACCAGACGTGACGTTGATTGACAAAGTCAAGAAGAAAGTATCACTCATTGATGTCGCAATACCATGGGACACCAGAGTTGAAGAGAAAGAGAGGGAAAAAATGGATAAGTATCAAGATCTGAAAATAGAAATAAGAAGGATATGGGATATGCCAGTGGAAATCGTACCCATAATCATAGGAGCACTAGGCACGATCCCAAGATCCCTGAAAAGGAATCTAGAAAAACTAGAGGCTGAAGTAGCTCCAGGACTCATGCAGAAGAGTGTGATCCTAGAAACGGCACACATAGTAAGAAGAGTGATGGACTCCTAAGGAGGCAGGATGTAACCCGGAACCCCACACTATAAATACCACCCAGTCGAATTGGAGGACTGTGATAGAGCAAAAAAAGAAGAAGAAAAAAAAAAAATAATAATAATAATAATACTTCGTTTCTGTAAGATGTGGTTCAGTAATATTTATTGATAGTAAAGAAAATTTTGACCATTACATTACTTATAATTGTGTAAATGGGTTTAATTAAATTTGGTGCTTTCGATGTCGCCACTGCATATATATATGCGTATTAATTATATATATATATATATATATATATATATATATATATATATATATATATATATATATATATGTGTGTGTGTATATATATATAATGTTGAGGTGACATCAGCCGTTGTCTATCCTGCTATGACCGGTAAAATCGATTATCTATGAAGTATGGTATATTTAGATCTTAGATCAGTAGGTGCACAGTTTTATGTCTTTTTTTTTTTCAGCCGTTATGTGCGTGCTTGTATACACGCATAAATACACGTACTTGGAATCACAATCCGAATCCTCCATTTTGTTAAACCCTTTTCGGAACGTATGGAGAAAGACATCTCGTCAGCGATTCGTAATCCACTTATCCAAATTAAACTCGTCTTTTCGGGGAAATCAAGAGTGATAAGGTTTTAGCAGTTCGTCCAGGAGGCTCCGCACGTCATTCTCTTCTGAGCTTCTTCTTTTTGCTTCCTCACTTCAACCCCACTTTGCTTCTTGGCTGTCTGAGGTTTTGCGACGATTCTTAATGTTTCACGTTATCCTGGGGGTTCATGTCTCAATTACGTGCTGGTGTTGTCGATTACCTGTTGGGTGTATTTTCTTAGTGGAATTCTTGTTTTATTTTAGGACTTTCAACAAGATGATTGTGTTTTTTGGTGTGGTTTGCTTATTTTTCTTTTTCTGTTTGTTGGCAGGATCACTTTGACACAATAGTCGTTTAGATTTTTAAGTAAAATTTTGGAAAGGATAAGAAGGTAAGTTGTAAGACGAAGGGATCATTTGAGAAAGAGGATTGTTGATTCTTGGCGAAGGTTTGTTGTTTACTGACGCCCTATTATTCTAATTTTGAGCTCTTTCACGAATTGATTAGGAAGCCTGTTGAACGTATGATCATTTTATCTAGTTAATGGATAGTATAAAGGATAACGTTCGGATTTGCCGCACGTAAGCCAGGTATTAAACGAAGACCTTACAGTGATTAATTTAATGCAACTGTTTTGATCATTTTCCCTTCCTTCAGTAGAATATTGTTCTCAGTTGTGGATGTCTGCCTCTGCGAGAGAGAGAGAGAGAGAGAGAGAGAGAGAGAGAGAGAGAGAGAGAGAGAGAGAGAGAGAGAGAGAGAGTGGTTCTTGGTGGAAGGGCAGAGAGGAATCAGAGGAATTTATTTCTGGTGATTAGAAATCCATTTCTCGATATAATGTGGTTTGGATCCCACAATAAGTTGTAGGTCCAGTTGCTAAGAAACTAATTAGTTCCTAGCCACGGGAAAAAAAGAACTAATCCTTCGAGCCAGCCCTTGGAGAGCTGTGAATCAGCTCAGTGGTCTGGTAAAACTAAGATATACTTAACTTTTTATTTGTTGGTGGTAGGTTTCTGTTTCCTAACATTATCAGTTATGACTTGGACCATCGGCGATTGTCTTCTATTTGTCAATTTTTCTTAAGTTGTATTTTAACTGATCGTTCACAATTCTCCTTCTATTTTATAATTTACTTACCTTGTACCTATTTATTTACAAATTAGTTAAATCATTTTTTCTTTTCTAATAATTGGTTTATTCTTTCTGTACTTCCTATTGCTTTATGTCTTTCAAATGAACGCCATATTCTTTGGAAACTTGAATTTCAAGTCAGTGGCTCCTGTGGCTTAGCTTCATAGGAATGGGTTCATTTTCTGAGTAATAATAATAATAATAATAATGATAATAATAATAATAATAATAATAATAATAATAATAATAACGTGCGTGTTTCGTTGCATCAACTTCTAATAAGTACTTTAAACTTCCAAACCCATTCTGTAATGTCAGAAATTACATTATCCATGAGGGGCGGAAATATTTGGGGGTAAGCTGTTTAAAAACAGTTATTCGTTTTTCGCCCTTTGCCCTGAGTTCGTTTTTAGCAGCGTTAATTACCGTCCATTGTGTTTAAAGTTATAACCTTGTTTCTTTTTGGTCAATTTTGTTCATATTTCTTTCCAGCCCCTTCTTTAACAAAGTAAGCCATCATCATCTTGAGCATCTACTTAGTGTCTCACTTTAGAACTGAACCGATTGAATTTGACTTTAGACACAGGGGAAACAATATGTCGTTATCGTTATGATATGGAGCGATGCAGTTTGTATAAAGGGTGATAATGAAAAGTTGGGTAAGAGATGGAAGTGTGTGTATTGAAGAAGTGTTGGTTCATGTACCTAGCTATAAATTGCATTTTGGCATTTCAGGAATTCATGCCCATTATTCTAGAAAAAAGGTTTACAAACACTTGCCTATGAGGAAAGTATACGTGGAATAATAAGAGAATATTGAGGCTATGACTCCAAATAAAAGATAGTCAAGAGGAAGAGATTGATCATGTGGATTGTGAAAAAAAAAAAAAATTATAGTTTTTATCAGCAAACGATAAAAGTATTTGTGTAAGTTGTGTACATGTGATTTACTGGAGCCATTATTTAACAACCCTGTGGATATTGACGCTGATACTTTAGATATTTCCAGGTTTAGAAGCCGTATAATACTCTGACATTTTTCATCTTATGGAAAGAAATATAACGCTCAAGAATTTCTGACTTCGATTTCCGTGTCTTAGGTAATTGTAAATATTCGACGAAGTTGCCTCTTATGCCCACAGCTTCATGTAACGTTGCTGTCCCTTTCCTTAAACGATATCCATATTATTTCTTCATTGTGAAATCATATACAAAAATTATTGGAACTCCGATTTCATAGCATTGGGATTTTTTTCAGGTTTTTTTTAATCCATTTCTGAAATTCACAATCATTTTCCTTTCACGACCAATTCATTACAATTCAGTCAAGACCTCGTATAAGTTCTTAGAGCTTCCATTTGGTATTTTCCATAAACATCTCGACTTCCAAGCGTATTGAGTTTCGTATTCAAGTACGCCTACACATGTCCTTGACTTATCACCGTTTGTGTCTCGCCTTTCCACACATGAGTGGTTTCTCCCCAGACGAACAGAATTCGGCGAATCATTCTGTGGAGAATTCTTCATATAATAATATCGGAATTCTCATTTCCCGCAGCAGCAGCCTCTGAGGCTTCCAGAAAGGTAACCCCGTCCCGTACCCCAGGAACAGCATCCCGCCCGTCGCTGCCTAAGCGTCCTTCACCGTCTTATTCCGTCCCTCACTGCCTTTTGTTTTCTTTATGGCCTTCCAATCTTTAATGTCGTTTGGAAAGTGACTGGGATAGTCCTCGGGAAACGTTGCTGATTGAACGGTTTTTTGTATTTTCAGTTTGTTTGGTGTTTTACGGAGAAAACGGTCGATTTTTTTTGGATTACCCAAGTTAAATAGTTTCAGAAATTTATTATACCTGTTTTTGGTTTTTTTATTTCAACATTAGCTTATTTTCCTTGTGATGGGTGGCTACCAAGAAAACGCCACCCATCCTACATACTGGTATGCCAACCTTTCGAAGACCACCTTTCTTCCTCGCTGCTTCCCTCCCAGCATGTTTGAACAGTACACTTTTTCACCAACCTATTACTTCCATCCTTTCCACGTGACCAGACCATCTCAGAATCCACATTTCACTTCCATGAAGGTGAGTGGGGTGTGTCATTTCTTCATGCAATCCAGCCTAGGCTTCCTTAGACACTCCTGGCTTCCTTTTTACCATCGTCCGACAAATGTACTCTGCAACGCTTTTACGAATCTGTTGCTTCTGTTCTGCCATTCCTACTAAAATTTGTTGCCCAGTTTTCCTGGTCTCAACTTACCCTAACAACCTTACTTTTGCTGATAGTTGCTGTGACCTTTCTCTTCAGGTTCACCAGTCAACACAGATTTGGTTTGGCCACGACATTTATTGCCCTTTCTTTACTTCTCGCATCACTTCATCAATAAACTTATTAAACAATCCCTAAGATGTAACACAAACTTGTGAGTCAGTCTCCCACATGGAGATTCTAAAATATGTTTCACCTCCATCATACAACAACACCTTATTACTCACAACAAGCACTTGTCTAAACGCAGTGTTTTCCCCCTATTAGTCCTTGTGTCTTCTGTCTTATTTTCCCCATCAGAACGTTAACATTCACCTACCTTGGTGTAAATAGTAATGGTGTGCCCCTATAGTTCTTACAGTTTCATAGCCTTTATATTAAGACATGGCGTACACATCCTATAGTAGATTCACATCAACCGTGCATTTGATGTCTACGCCAGTCCCATACGATGTTCCTTTCGTAGATTGGGAAGAACGAATAGGAGATTGTGGTTGTATTTATACATATAAAAAGAGAGTAATAGTAGTGCAGAAGATAAGAGGCAATTCGAAAATGCTACTAGAACTCAATATTCAACAAACAAATCACCTGCCAACAAGAAAGGAAAATACTTTAGACCTAGTATTTGTGAACGAGGTAACTATGTAAAAGAAATAATAGTGTATTATACGGATATTTCAGACCATAATGTCATAGAATTAACAGTCCGTTCCATAGCAAGTGAAAACAAAGATAAGCAAGAGTTGAAAAAGTGGGAAGGATATGGAAAATACAATTTCTATAGCAAGAATATAAAAAGGTCAGAAATAAATGAAGAATTAAACAAAGATTGGGAAAACATATTCGTAATGATGATATACAGATAAATACGGGTATATTATATAAAATATTATAGAAAATAGTGGATAAATATATACCAAAGAAGAAGAGTAAACATCAGTCATGCATACCAAGAGACAGAAGGATCTTGTTCCAGAAAATCAGAAAGTGGAAAAAAGGTCTTGCAAACGAAAAAAATGCATGGAAAGTGATGGAAATAAAAAGTAAGATAGAAAATGCAGAACAAAAGATTATACAATCAAAAGAAAATGATAAACGGGACTTGGAAGAAAAGACCCTAGTAAATATCAAGCAAAACCCCAAACTATTGTACTCATATATGCAAAATAAATGAATAAAAGAAGAATAGAAATAGGCCCTCTAAGAAATGAAGGGAGATTAACGAATGAAAAAAAAAGAAATATTCAACATATTAGCTGAAAGATATAAGAGAGAATTTACCCCTAGAATTGATAATGAAGATAATGATACAGAAATAAGGGATGAAAATAGTGAATATTTCTCAGACATAGATATTAATGAAGCCGGTATTGTGCATGCTATTAATGAAATTAAAAATTGAACTTCAGCTGCACCAGATGGTGTCCCTGCCATTTTGTTAAGGAAGTAGTTCATTCTATCGCAAAGCCGCTTGCAATATTATTAAGGCAAAGTGTAGACACAGGCAAGATTTATGATGAGCATAAATTAGCATATATTACCCCTACTTTCAAAAGTGGATCAAGACTTGAGGCAAGTAATTATAGGCCTGTGAGTCTAACATCACATATTATGAAAGTGTATGAAAGGGTAATGAAGAAAAATATTATGAAATATTTGATAAAAATAATTTGCTTAATATAGGACAACATGCTTTTCTACCCGGAAAAAGTACACAAACCCAACTGTTAGTTCACCGTGAGAACATAGCATATATGAAAATATGATAAACAGAAAAAAAACAGATGTGGTTTACCTAGACTTTGCAAAAGCTTTTGACAAGGTAGACCATACTATATTAGCGAAGAAAATTAGAAAAAATAATGTAGTGGACAAAGTAGGAAGATGGATAAAAGAATTTTTACACAACAGAAAACAGATAGTTATTGCAAACGATGAGAAATCAGATGAAGCTAAGGAAATATCCGTTGTGCCACAAGGTACGGTGTTAGCTGCATTGCTGTTTATTATTATGATTGCAGACATAGACAGTAATGTTAAGGACTCAGTAGTGAGTACTTTCGCCGATGACACAAGAATAAGTAGAGAAATTACTTGTGATGAAGATAGGAACTCGCTACAAAGAGACCTTAACAAAGTATATGAATGGGCAGAGGTAAATAGGAAGTTATTTAGCTCTGATAAATTTGAATCAATAAATTATGGAGAAAAGAAAGAAAGCTATATGTATATAGGGGACCTGATAACGAGATAATCACTAATAAGGAATCGGTTAAAGACCTTGGTGTGATGTTGAATAGGAACATGTTATGCAATGATCAAATAGCAATATTATTGGCAAAATGGGAATGTTGTTGCAGCACTTCAAAACAAGAAAAGTCGAACACATGATTATGCTTTATAAAAAGTATGTACGTAGTCCACTTGAATATTGTAATATGGTATGGTACCCACACTACCAAAAGGATATTGCACAAATAGAGTGTACAAAGGTCCTTTACAGCTAGAATAGAAGAAGTTAAGGATCTTGACTACGGGGAAAGACTACAATGTTTAAAATTATATAGTCTAAAAAGGAGAAGAGAACGCTACATGATAATACAACATGGAAACAGATAGAAAGAATTGCCGAAAACATCATGGAGCTAAAAATATCAGAAAGAGCAAGCAGAGGTAGATTAATTGTGCCCAAAACTATATTAGGAAAACTAAGGAAAGCACACAGGACATTAATCCCCTGCGCACCATCATCGACAATGCAGCGTCTATTCAGTGCGTTGCCAGTTCATCTGAGGAACATATCAGGAGTGAGCGTAGATGTGTTTAAGAATAAGCTCGACAAATATCTAAGCTGCATCCCAGACCAACCAAGATTGGAAGATGCAAAATATACCGGAAGATGCATTAGCAATTATCTGGTAGACAATAGAGGTGCCTCACACTGAAGGACCTGGGGAAACCCGAACAAGCTGTAAGGCAAGGTCTGTAAGGTCCAGTTGCATTCTTTATTCCAAGATCCATTGGCAGGTTAACCTTTCTCTCTCTGTATCTACTTCATTGTAAAACAACCTCTTATTCTATCGGGAAGCATTTGCTGACCTTGTCCATTTTTCATCACCCTCTTGGCTTTCTCATCCGTCTTATTGCATTACTATTCAGAATCTTTCCATGTGTCTTGCTGTTGCACCTCAAATAATTTTTTATTTCTTTATGTTTTTTATCTTTCAGTAAATATATTGTTTCTTTGGTTTTGTTCAGCAAATGTGTCTCTTCGTCCCAACAAATACTGCTTTTATTTGCTGTTCCCACCCTTTTAGGACACCACAACCATGGTCATGCTAGAACCTCATGCACTGCTTTCACCAAGTAACATCCCCACATTTTCTCAACAACCATTCCATCTCAAAGTATGCTTAAACACAGTCATATCTGTCATAGTGTGTTTAAAGGGTTG
>NC_087212.1:19488440-19513440 GCF_015104395.2 Macrobrachium nipponense | reverse complement strand
GCTCCGCCCAGTGATGACGCTAAAGAATGCGCTCTTGCAGTCGAAATTGGAAAACCCCAGAGAAAAGGGAGAACCTGAATTAATCTACGGTTGATGAAGAGAAATGAATGGTCTCACGATTGTTTATTCAGTGAATTGAAACTTTACCCTGGTGACTGGTTTAATTACCGAAGTATGGACGAGCAGACCGACATGGAATTATTATATATGGTCTCCCTTCTTGTAAAAAGAAAGAAAAAAAAAAACACTTGTATGAGACAACCAAAATCACTGTGCGAGAGGACAAACTTCGCTTACGCGCCACTAGTCGTTCCTTGAGCCATGCAATCCCAGATACATGTAAAGTAAGTAAGTAATCAAGTTATGCAACACGAATTTACAAAGGTAAAAAGTAACTATGTTGTATATACAGCATATTGCATAGTCTTGTGGTATAGTCTAGTATACAATAGGTCTATGATCCGTTAAAGCAGAATAGACCTTTAAACCTACGGTTCCTTAATCAAGTAAAAGTACAATTGTCAACTCTTTTGTACACAAAATGTTTAGTTTATACAGGGAAAATTGAAATATTATTTAACATATTGTAACGGACCTATTTTATGTAAGGCAAATAACAATGTAATTTAAACGATAGTAATATAGTCACATACATACAAACATATGCATTAATCATTTCCCGTGGTGTCACCTGATGATTATATCCTAGACATACTTTTGAGCTGTAATCAAATAATCAGTTACTACCCCGTATTATATATAAAAAAAAAAATCAGATTCTGCCACTAATGTCTTTCCTGTGCTCTCACACCTTCAAATGTGCTTCTCCAGCCTCCCATCTATTTCTCATCCAAGTTGGTGGGTTTTCCAAACCCTCTGGTGGTCACAGGAGCTTCACTGACAGTTATGCATTATTCTCCCAGTATGGTGTCAAGGACTATCGAAGCGTTCTCCAGTTTCCTCTCATCATCATTTGACCTACATATTTAATTTCCGTAATTGCCCTTATGGCGTCATTTCTCACCTAATCCCGTCATCTGAGTCTTCATAAAGCTGGATTTTTTAGATACATAGCAGTCTTATTGTCTTGCCATGATTGATGTCTGTATGACGATACGCACTGTATACTAAACTATTGTATACTCTCCAAATTTCAATCAGCCTAGCTATAGTGGACATTATTGTTCTTAATAATAATAATAATAAATATTTCAATGGCTCGTCCTCATAATCCTTTCTCTATCCATTGTTGCTTTGTCTTTTTGTTTGTATTCTGTCCTCAGTACTTATGTTTTCTAAGTTCCCTCACTAGATCTGTGATGCGTTGTAAATCTTAGGGCGTTTTACTAGTTTCAATATATTTTAAACGTCAAGCCTTTATCATTATTTTAAGCGTTCTTTTCCATCTCCTACCACTTTTTTCATCATAAAATTCATGACGATGACTGTCAGCAAAGGTAACACACCATGCCTGACTCCATCAGCATTGATTTTACACTTCATTCGATCATGAATAATTTCAATTAGCTTTGCACATTCAACATGAATACCGAAGTGTCGCAAGATCATCCATAATATTGGTCTGTGCACGTTATAAAATGCATTCTGTTTTTATATTAGCTATTTTATCCAGAAGGATTTTAATCATTTTTGCTCCATCATATTACATATAAAGAGTCTTGAATATTTTCAACACAACTAAATCTCACTTGTGTTGAGTTACGACGAAACCAAGAACTAAGCAGTATATGTTGTTCTCCCAAGATTGCTCAAGCACATTGGAGCACCACAAGTATTCCTTGGGGAATCATCGTCGGAAATTGGTACGTGAATATCCGTATCTGGGGCACATTATCACAGAGGACCTAAAAGATATTTGTTACAAAGAACTGAGGTGTCCTACGCTAAGTGCGACCGGTAATGTGACTGCAAGATTTGTCTTGTCACCGAGAACTAAGTCGCTGTACCTAGAAGACTGAGATGTGTTACCGGTATGCGTAATAAATACACCTCACTGCCATTCTGCTACACAGACCTTCATAGAATACAGCCTAGATCACTTAATGATCATTGTCAGGTGTGCTATGCCAGTCTGATCATCCGACTATGAAACAGTGGCAAACTGCTTATCCAAATCATGATAAACAGTAAAGCGAGAATATCTAAACTGCAGAATAAAAGTTGAGACAACCGTTTCGTATTTTGCATTTTCGCCACATTTTTAAAGACCTAAACGTCAAATGCTGTGCATGCTTGCTCACCACTTTCAGACTTATGTTCAGTATTGTTATTGCCCTTCGGTTATTGTTTTTTGAATGCCTTTCTATTTATGTAGCCTACTGTAATTTTTCGTCTTCCTATTAATTAGGCTCATGGAAGGGAGGCTTATGTTAGGCACGTCCATTTGAGTACGCTCCTGCTGTTCTTCACAGCACCGCTGTTTTATTTTCTTTGGGTTTCTTATTATCACCAATAATTTTGTCATTATTATTCTGATCAGTACGAAATATACGTACATCATCTCTAGTTTCTGCTACTATGAACTACAATCATTAACGTCAACCACTCTGTCGCTGGCTTTTTTTGCTTACCACAGGCACTTTATTATTATTATTACTATTATTATTATTATTATTATTATTATCATTATTATTATTATTATTATTATTATTATTATTATTATTATTATTTATTCACTTGCGAGTTACCGTCACTCCTCCTTTGAGTGTAACTGTTCAGTATTTCTTTTTTATCATCGTGTAATGTATATTTCTTGAACTGTATTTTATCAGTCCTGTTGATCCCAGTGCATGGTATTTATTTGGAAAAAATAATATCATTACTATTTTCTTACAGTTTGACCTTTCGATCATCTTCCTTCATCTCATTTCTTTTGGATATCTTTATTTTGTTTCCAGAATACTGAAATTCCCTCTTGTCACTGCCTTCGTTGCTTAATGGATGGAGGGCCATCGTGCTTGGCTTTATAGCCTAAATTTAGGATCCTTCATCCAGCAACGAGATTTACGTCTGAATTCCATAAAGTGAAAGTCTCGTAGATTAATGTCACCATAGCTTGGCACATCTTGTTAAAAAGTACTGCAAAGAAACGAATCAAGCTCTAGAGTGCTGAAGATGTTAAACTAATATTTTTAATACAGTTAGCGACAGCTCTCATAAGTCGTTAAAAAAAAGTTTTTTTTTTTAACGTCTTGATCAATAGTCTTACCAGGCCTTGGTAGGTAAAGTCCTAATATGAATTCAGTGATATGCGCTAAGTACTTGGTGGCATTATGTCTCGAATGCTTTTGCTCCATTTGTAGTTCTGCCGACTTCTACATTGTTTCGCCCGGAAGCCTGAATACTATTCCTTGTCACAATAATTGTTTACTAGACGGAATATACATATGCACAATGTTGTGAGATGGAAATGAGCCGTGTTTGCGTCGCTGAAACAGGTAGGGAATTTGTGTCCTGTATGTTTTCGACCATTTCATAAATTTCACTTTTATTTGACGTGTAATGTTCATGTTGTCATGGTACACTAGTGTTGCTTCGTCTGCCAGTCGCTGGTGGCAGAATGTTCCTCATTATTCTCGAAATGATTGATCGCGATCCGAAAGAATCACTTTTTCTTAAAATCGCCACTTCCTTATACATAACAATTGTTAACCAAATCTCAACTCAACCGTGCTACTTTTCCGTTGAAGTAGTTTGTTGTCTGTTTTATTTAACTTATGTTTTCATAATCACGTAAAAATATATACGTTGAAGCAGTTCTTTCAAAAATATTCCAAGATAGGCGTATAAAAAGACATTAGTGCATGACGTTATGAGGATAAAATTGTTGAAGAAAATTGTATTTTGACAAAATGCCTTGCAGATCCGACTTGAAGATTAACAGTAATGTAACACACGATAACGGGCCTTTCATCTCTGGTTTACTAGACAAATATTTTTCAAAAACATGTCATACACAACCCGTCAGTTGTTGAGCACGGTATTACACCAACGCGTTTTATCCAGAAATAACACTCTGGACAGAATGTGTGTCTTATATATCGACAACATAATTTTAGTTTATAATTGCTAGAATATTTTATTCTTCTTTTTAGAATGCTTGTTCATGAATCAGTCATGCAATTAAGATGTATTCGCTTGGAATAGTTATATTCTTCAAGTTTGTTCTTGATTTATAGGGTCGAAACTATCTGTGGGAAGTTACTCTCGCCGCAAACACTTTTGCTCTCCCCAGTGCTGTCTTAAAGAACCGACTTAGAAAATTATAATTTATAATATTCCTCTTCTATAGAATATTTTGACGAGACCACTTAAGGCACAGACCCGTAGGACTTGTCCCCATGAATTCGCTCTTAAAGAAAGGGTAAAAATTGGAACTATAAGTAAAGATAAGGAAGTTGACGGTTAAATGGGAAAAGACCAGAGGAGACAGAAGATAGAACTCCTAAGAACCTTTAGTGCCATTCCCGAAACATATTCCCCTGTTAATTATTCTGAATATTTGCCACTTTATAGTGTTACTTTCAACTCTGTTACACTTTAGCAGCAGTTAAATAATCTTATCCTGCCAGAACTTACAGTATGACTCTTAAGGTTCTTATATCTACAGAGATGATAGTAACCGTGCTTCTTGCTTTATCATTGTTGGAGTGATGCGCTCCGGCCTGCATGCTTGGAGCTCCCTGGATCATTATCTTATATAGACAATATTGATCGAATTCTTGTTAGCTACATCCCAAGAGCTAGCGCCGCGCACTCTGTTGACAGACCATCAGCATTCACATGTGCAGTGCGGAATAATCCCAAGAACAGATAAAGGTTTTAGCGATTACATTACATTTTCCAGGTCTTCCGGCAGCTTAACCAGTATATGTTTGCATAAAATAAATATAAATATAGGACCTTTCTTTTGAAGTTGTTTATACTGCATTAGAGAAGTCATGCTTAACATACCGATTTCACTGACAGCAAAGCATATTGAAGATGTCAATAAAGACTACAGTCAAGTTGATCCGTGATCAAACATGTTATTCATTTTACAATTTCTCTCTCTCTCTCTCTCTCTCTCCACACACACATACACACACACACACACACACACACACACACACACACACATTTCAAGGCAACTTGCAAATATATCACCTTCCGTTTAAAAATTGATAATGTGGCCAAATGTCTTATAAACAATTAGTCATCCCTGAAGCAAACACGTTTGTATTAGAACATTTTGTTACTGAAATACCGTTGTCATGGTGGCATGATTTTTCTGCGGTAACCGGTGAAAAGTACCAGCTCTGGGGAGTAACGCTCACGGAAATCGTAGGCCTCTCACAGACACAGTTTTCTATCCATATTAAAAATAGATATTGGTTAACGCCTTCCCGATATAAAAGCTTATGGAAATTTCAGAGGACGTCAGAAAACATGTATAATAAATATATATATATATATATATATATATATATATATATATATGTGTGTGTATATATATAATATATATATATATATATATATATATGTGTGTGTGTGTGTGTGTGTGTATATGTATGTATATATGTGTGTGTGATAAATATTAAAACCTGGGCTTGAATGAAGAGCATCTTTATTAGTTGCGACTAGTTTCGGAGATTTTCATTCCTGCGCCATCGGGCAATCTTTAATGGAATATATGTTGCATTTAAAACTAATGAAGTAATAAAGCAGAATAAAATGACACAATACAAGATACAATAACTTAAACAGACAGCAAAATCTTATGCTATATAGACACAAATACTCGATGTTTGTTGTCAAAAAGAGAAGAAAAGCTAAAAACACGGCAATTCAACAGACCTTTCATTATTACAAAGAAAGGGTTTATCTCTTTAGAGTGTATACTGACTCAACCAACCACTCCGAACTCCAGATTATATATAGACTCAACCCCTCCGAACTCCATTTCGTTGGTCCTGCAAGTTTATGAAATTAAACTCCTAAGTCCATAGTAACGACCTTAACATCAAGAGTTTTTAATATATGTTCAAAATTATGTTAGTATGGACTTAGAGTTTAATTTCCTAAAGCAGTGTTTATACAGGGTGATCAAAAAGTCCCTGTGCACTTAATGTTTTATGATACGACACTCGAGTGGCAGCATAACCCTTAATTAAGATCTGTTTTATTATTTTGTTGTTTGATCCTTAATAAAAACATTATGAATATTAATACATTTCATTTTATTTTATTTCAGATCTTAATTAAGGGTTATTAGGCCACTCAAGTGTCGTATCATAAAACATTAGGTGCACAAGGACTTTTTGATCACCCTGTATTTCAATGGCTTTAGCAAGACTTTTATGAATAGTGCATATATAGGAAAGGAGCTTAAATAGTTATTACTTCAAAATCCTACGACTGTCACTGTCAATAGAGTAGTTATGTATTTTCCAAACTTTTGCATGAATTCTACCCGCAAATAAACATGCGAGTGTTATTTAAGCCAAAATCTACATTACAAAAATTCTTCAGGTTCAAGGATGTGATACCAACTGAGCGGTAGTCATCTATTGTGTATAAGTACAAGTGTCATTTATGTATTGCAGTCTACATCGGAAAATCAATTGCAAAATCAAAGCGGCAGTTTAGGTTCGAATCTTCGAACATCTCTGAAGATCTGTTAAAACGAATAGGCCATTAAGCAAACCACCATTTAGCTCTATTCTTCAACACTAAAGAATATGACTTTCCTTTAAATTTAGATTCCTTTTCAGTCCTTACTTGCAGGACCAACGAAATGGAGCTCAGGGTGTTTTTAGACTTTTTCTACTCTTTTGGCAACAAACATAAAGTATTTGTATCTGTATATTATAAGATTTTGCTGCATGTTTGGGTTACTGTATCTCGTAATGCGTTATTTTATTTTGCTTTAATATTTCGTTGATTTCAAATGTAACATTCCATTATGGATCGCCCGATGACGTACTAGGTATGTAAATCTCCGAAACTAGTTGCAACTAATAAAGATGCTCTTCATTTAAGCCCCCCACCCCCGCCTCTGTGTGTGTGTGTGTGTGTGTGTGTGTGTTTAAGTAAGGGCTTGCTTCCATGTATTGTTACAGTTACTAAGGGACGGGAAATCTCGTCGGCATAAAGGAGATACATCGGCTTGAATAAAGAAAAAAAAAAGGTGTTACCTCATATCTCGTCGTATTTTGTGATAATTCGACGTTATTGTCATCTTCCCCTGTATTTTGGGCCGTACCGTTTTAATTTGCCCGTTAAAGTTTTAAGTTTAATTGATTAATATTATTTCAAAAGTCTTATAGCGTTTGAGTAGTTATTTTTTGGTTTCATCGGGAATGTATAGATGCAACTTAATGAATAGTCTAGTTGACGCGTGCCCGAACTTCCTTCTTACAATCTGTTAGTAGGATCTTGGCACCATTGATTTATTCGCATACATCTGCCTAAGCGTAGTTATTTTTGGGACTGATGTATAGCTCAAGATTCATCGAGTAAGAGAAGTATTTCTGCAGAAAAGTTTCAAATTTGAATAAAAATACATTGATTCTTACATCGCATAGCATGCGTCTTTCCGGACTGTAATACTGTTACAGTCACTTTGCTCTTTTACCTTTGTAATGTCCATTTGTTAAACGACTTCTACCTCGGCGCGGCGTCTATCATTCAAGTTCAGGAGCAATGTTTAGTCGTCCTGGTAGACAGTAATCGTCCGTATATTATGAAGTAAATTTTAGTATCAGTATTGTATTAATTAACTCGTGGTTTTGCACCATGGGCACTTCTGAGCTTGGATGATTATTTGAGGAGCTTTGTACATCGGTATGGTTGATTGCTGGAGGAGTGCTGTCTCGCATAAAAAAGACTTTAGCATATATGAATTTCGGCCAAAGGCCAAGCGATGGAAACATTGAGGTCATTCGGGACTGACACGGAAATTGACAGGACAAAGGATTGTAGGCTTAGAAGGAGGAAAACATCGCAGTTGCACCATGAATCGATTGTTATGAGAGGATGGAAAATAAGATGGAAGAAAAGAAGGTATGAACAGAGATATGGTAAAAAGAAAGAAAGGGCTCGAAGCTGGGGTCATAAAAAGCAATTGACCACACGACTAGCACTAGTTATATAGCTATATTTAACCTTTAAATTGATGTAAACGTATTTTTCCATTAAATTGGGTAGTAGCAAATATGTCGTCCGAATATCGCTCTCTGATGGTTGTCAGTGATTGGTGAAAGGATTAATTTGTTTGGCCTCGCTATTTGCGTCTGAAATTTTCTTCCAAATATCATGGCTTTCATTATTCTCAATCCATGCGTCCCTTGCCAGATTTCTTGTTCGGAGTCACCATTTATGGTCATTATTCCCAAACGTTTGTTTCGAAGAGTATCTTATGTTACTGCCTGGTTCATCATCTCCTGTTCCACGATGAAAAGTTTGGAGGCAATCTCATCTGATCTTCCGGATTAAACTAATTGTTGCGTTTATAAGAAAAGTATTGGGTAGTATGTCGTGCTGCTTTTAATGTCTTCTTTGAAGAAAGTGAAATGACTGAACATGCTCTTTAAAAAATGGTAATTAATTTCTAGCTTGAAAATGCCCATCTTTAGTTTTTTTTTAGATACTCAGTCTCTAGGTATATATCAGTAAAATCTATATTTTTAAAGTTGTTGCTGGCTCCAAAATCAAGTCAATAGAAAATCACAGTCTGAAAAAAAACGCATTTAAAATTTTGTTAATTAGAACATATGTTTGTTTGTATGGTGTTTTTACGTTGCATGGAACCAGTGGTTATTCAGCAACGGGAATTAGAACATATGGAAATCTGTTGCAGAAAGAAACGCAAAATCAAGGGGACGTTTAAAAGGGGAAAGTTGTTTTACTTAATGTCATCCAGCTGTTTGGTGCCTTGAAAAAGAAACATTCTGTTTTATTTGCTATTAGGTTTCGCGTTTTTTTTTAATTATTTCCTCTTGTGATTCTCTGTGTGTGTGTGTGTTTTTTTTTTTTTTTTTGCCTCATTTGAGGAAGTCTGTTAAGGCGATCGTCTACATTGTCGTGATTCTTTTGCTGTAAATTTTGTCGTTTTCTTCGTGGCAAATGTTTGCCGTAAATGTTTACTTAAAACAAAGCACAAGACTTATTCAAGGGAAATGATACCATAAGCCTTAGTTAAAAATCCAACCATGTACGCTGTTAATGGCCTGTATCGCGCGTTTATTTTCAGTACCAGCAGACACTCAGTAACTTGGCACCCCGACGCACCGCAGGAGAATTGATTCAAATACAACACCTTACTTGATTCAACGATATATTAATACACTGATTTACTATGGTCTTTGATTCCGTAATTGCTATCAAAACAGCATCTTTTGAATACAACACGGGTACTCTCTCTCTCTCTCTCTCTCTCAGACATGTGAGTAAAAGAGTGATTGTGGGGGAAATCACTGAATATGAGCAAAACTATGAAACTAGTAGAGGACTTATTTGAAAACAAGTTTATTGCATATCCCCCATCTCCCTTCGCTTATAGCTTTCTATCAAATAAAATGACAAATGGAAAATAAGATTGTTATGAAATATTAGAATAGACCCTTATTTGTAGATTCAGGTTGTTGGCGGCGGATATGGCGTATTCTTGAAATTAAAGTCAGGCAGAGCCTGTAAAGTTGGAAGTTTTAGAGCTTCAAAAAATGAATTCTTGGGTCCTGAACGACAAAGGGAGCTCGGAACGGATTAATACAGGTATACTACTATGATCCTTACTTCATGGCCATTTCAGTGACATTTTTGCATTTTGAACTTGTTTTAGTGTTTTAGGTACCCATTTTTCAATTTCGTCGTGATCGGAATCACTTCGTCGCATTTGTAATGATGCTGATACTCGTAGCTACTTTTCCTTTTCAGTGTTATTCTTTACGAGGGAATTGAGAAACATATAGCCTTACCAGGGGTATTTTATATATACACCATGGATGCTCTGTAATATTACCCGTAATCGCAAGAAGTAAATAAATAGATAAATAAGGTATTTGCGAAATAAAAGTTAGCCCTTGATCAGTTCCGTTCTCATTTCCTCTATTTTCTCGAATGTTCTGAGCGATACAACTTGCCAATCTTTTAACGACGCTTAGATGTATTATATTATAAAGTTCTTTGAAGCTTATAAAAATTCCTGTTTAGGCAATGTAGGCCTTAAGGAGCATTGATTTATGGTCTGAAATGGCCTCCTCTCGCCCCCGGCGAGAGAGGGAAATTCAATTACGAAACTTTATGCCTCATAATTTCAATCAATTACACTCGTTTTAACTCTTGACGATGAAATTTATGGATGAAGTCGATTAGCAAAGTTCTCAATTAACTCATTCAACGAAGTTACTCCCGTCATTTTTTTTTTTTTTTTTAATGAGTGCCGCCGTGACGTCAAAGACCTTGATGGGGACATTCTTTCAGCTGAGGTCATCAATAGGTTCGAGTCACTCTTAAAGATGGTGAGGTCCATTGGCTCCTCCTGGTGATATTTGGCTTCCTTCCTGCTAAAGTCAGGCTTCATTAGGTTACTGTGAAATAAAAATAAAATATTACTTTTTCGTTTCCTTTTCGCTGAGATAGTGATTTTTCCTTCTTTCTGTGGTCTTTTATAACAATCCTTGGTTCAGAAGGCTTGACATATCACACAGAACTTACATGTGTGGTCGTTGTTTGTAACAGCTGAGGTCTCATCCGAGATGGAGAAGCTAAAAGAAAGCTATTTCCGTGTTATTTGAAGGTCAGTTCGTTGTGAACAGCGCATTTACTTAATCACACACTGAGAATTTTGAGAATTTATAATGTAAGAATTGTTTCCGATTTCTGTAGTTTTGGTTCACTTCTATAGTAAGATTATATATTGTACTGATTTGATGGTCTTTCATAGTTCATTAAAAGCTTTAATTTGTATGACTTTGTCCAATATCATCCTGCCAAAACCAACGCGCCGAATTCCTAGAAATGCTAAAAAGGCGAGGTATTGAGTAAAGTATAATTACTTCTCTTCTCGATACTTCCTTTTGCTGTCATATGTACTACACCTTATTTTAGTTTTGCAGTCAATAGACACATTTCCCTGGCTAGATTATTTTAGTTTTTCAGACGGTGGACACATTATGCCTGACTACCTTAGTTTTGCAGTCAGTAGACACATTTTGCCGAACTATATTATTTTAGTTTTTCAATCAGTGGACACATTTTGCCTGACTATATCATTTTAGTTTTTCAGTCAGTGAAAACAATTTGCCTGAATAGATTTTGATATCGGAATAACTTTTGTTTCATATAAGGCCACGATCCCTTCTCTGTAAAACATGAAACCCAAATAACTACTGAGATTCAGGGCCTCTATAACACGGTTTTTTCGCAATGACTTTTTATCTATGCATTTCATAAATATAACGCTTATTCAGAATACACGTTATATCTACACATAAATTTTGACCGTATTCTGCATTACGTAGGTTGAATAAATTTGGTACTTATAATGTAAAAGTGACTTTTTTTGAAGACGGGCCAACTTACTCAGAGAAAAGGTTTCGAACGCACTCGTTACGTAACTTATGACAGCATTTCTTCCCTCTTTCTCGATGGCTGATTGGCTATACGTAACGAAGGTTAGACCTCTGGTAACAATGACATAAAAATTTAAATACAAGTAAACCAGCACACCATTATGAACTCTGAAACCTCTCCACTGATAATTGTCACAATGAACAAACCAACAAAATATGTTAATAAATACAAAAACACTTCGATTATTAGTCTAACTCCCAAAATAAGTGTCCAAAGAAATTACAGTCTACTTTATAGGACACAATCAGATTGACAAGATGTAGGGAATAGTTGGTAATTTTCAAAAACATAGTAGACAAGCTTAATTTGATAACTGTTATATCTAATGTCAGGCAATTTTTATTTATTGGCTATCTATCTATTTACTGAAAAAATAGCCGGTACCGTATTTTGGCTTTAAACCTTCACCAATAATTATCGTCAGAATGATGACTTCATGAGGTTCCACCCACTTTGGCCTCGTTATAATTCAGGATAACATTGAAGGCTATCATGGCCATTGTTGGATTAGAAAATTTAACTTCTGGCTATAAAAACTCATTTCTCGAGTAGATGTAAGAAGTGCTAAATGATCCTATTACTACTGTTGCGGCACTACTACACAGTAGTATTACTACGCTAGCACAGATACCCCACCCACATCTGTGTATCGTTCCGCCATTCATAAAGTCTTTATATCCAACATTGTCGTACGGCCTAAAGAAGAAGAAAAAAAAATTATATCGGATGATCCGTTGGTCTGCTGGAGATTTTAGCACATATAAGCTTGTATTTACTCTGGATAAAAATCTTATTTTAACAAAAATAGTTATATAAAGACTGTTTACATACAATCTCTCTCTTTCTCTCTCTCTTGGTGGCATAGTGAATAGTTAATGGAAATGTTCAAAATCCTGAATGACATTACAGGTTTATAATCACGTTACGCTAAATACAAATCAGACCATAAACATGGGATTTAAACTAGAAATTGAATAGTTACCTATTCAGGCTATAGTAAGTATGGCCACGGGCTTTCCCTTGACTGTATAAAGTTGCAAGTCGTAAGACAAATGCAGTTTTGCAACCACGGGGACAATTCCAAATCCTGTTAACCATTCTTGACTGCTATGGGTTTCAGAGCCGATGGAACAAGATGAATGAGTTTCTGTCTGGTGGATGGGCGGGGGCAACATTTCGTAAAACGGTGTTTACCTTGCTTACGTAATGAATGTTTTTCGACTCTTGGCTCGTAATCATTGGCCATGGCGTCGGCCAGATAATTTTTACCCTATAAAAATTAAAACTATCGGGTTTAGGTTATTGATAATGCTGACAAAATTTGTGTGGTTGTAAAATATACACATGTCAACTTTCAGCTACATCCGATGCTTTGATAAGGAGCAAAGTCCAAAAAACCGTGTTACAGCATAATCTGATGCAGAACCTTAGGGTTCCTTGGGAATTCATGTTTTATTTAATTATTTGTTATTTATAAGTATATATTTTTCTTCGTTAAACATGGCGTGAGAAATCGTGGTCTATAATTTATTTTATCGTAACATATCGTGCGAGATTTTTTTCATCTTTTTACTAAAGGTAATTATTACAAATGCTTTTATCTAACTCACATCAGGATCTGTTCCACACGTGATTATGCATTGGTTATTTCTAATATATATATATATATATATATATATATATATATATATATATATATATATATGTATGTATGTATATATATATATATACATTGGGGTTCCTTGGGATGAGTTAGGGCCAGTGTACGCAACCTGTGATGTCAAATGTCACATCAAAACATGGAGTTGAAGAACATTCGGTTTTTGTTTTTAATTAATCCAATGTGCGTCCTCACACCAATTACGAAATGGAAGAACTTACGATAAGAGTTATTAAAACACAAACAGTCAGTAGAAGCCTGACAAAACGAGGAATTATTCTGACTCGTATTTCTTCACTGTTTACAGCGCTTCGGTAAGCAGAATACATCAGTTGAGGTACAGGGTATGACTCCTTCCTTTTGACTCTCTCTCTCTCTCTCTCTCTCTCTCTCTCTCTCTCTCTCTCATCTTCTCTCTCTCTCTCTCTCTCTCTCTCTCTCTCTCGAAACCGTGAAACTTTATGCCATTATGAAATAGAAATGAACGTCTTTGTTATGAGGTTTCCTCGCCCCCTGTCTCTTCTGTGTTAACATTTGGGTCACGAATGTATTCATGTGTCTTATTTCCAAATCTGTTTTGTTTGTCATTTCTCATAAAACGCTGTACTCAAGAGAGAGTTGTTTCAGTACTACATAACAAACCAAAAAATACATCTAAAATAGATTTAAAACAGTCAATGTTTGCTCTTTTGGAAAGAACGACACCTTTTGATTATTATTTTTTTTCGTAATAGTTGTTATCTCTGGGACACTGCTAACGGACCAGAAATTTTTGTCAGTGGTTCAAAGGATCAAAGCTGACTTGAAGATATGTGCAGTTAGAATAAAATTGGCAGCAATGCTATTAGATTTATAACATTCTTTTAGACATTCATGAGAACGTTATAATTTACAAGTTTTACATTCTCATCATTGCAGCCGTTCTTTACATACCCTAATTTTTATGTTCATCGCGAAATTCAGTTTAGGAACACTAATACATGAAAGGTATACGTTGCTCTGCTATTCATCATTACTCTGGTTTATTTTTCGGCCCTCATTTGAGCCGTTAGGTGGACCCCGTTAATTTATCAATTATAATTTATAGTTTTTTTTTTAACAAATAGCATTTCCATTTCATAACAGGTTTTGAATAGACATGCCTTTCATTCCTTCTTGGATATTTTATGTTTTCACTTCTTGTTGGTCTTTGGCACCTTAGTGAGTGGTCTGGGTCCCATGTGCTTAAAAGTTGTTTCCTGATGTACTTGTAACATGTCAGTTTCATTAATCTGTGCGCAAGAGGTTACTGTTTCATTGGTATTTTTTCTTCAGAGGTGTCTTGGGATATTTTCGTTATATATTTCTTGTCGCTGTTTATGTCCCCGAAAGGAGGTAGTGCGTTCGGTGCCTCTCATGTGGTACTCTTTGGGCTTTACTAGAGGTTGTTTGAAGCATCCCTTTGGCCATGAGTTTTTCCTACTTTTTGGCATTTCTGTGAAGTTTTTTTTTTATTGATTTCCTAGGAAGATATTACTCCTCACGAGAACTTGGAAGAGCTACTGATGAATCTCTTTCATTAACATTTTAGAAATGATATAATAGTTATCGGTCTCTGTGCCATTGCGGAATATCAAACCTTGTAGAACTATTCCATTATCTCAATATGTACCAGAGGAAATGGGCCACCAATAGTATCTGAAGAGCCTTTCTCAAGGCAGATGGAAACCGGGATTTGGTTTGTATCCAAAGTCGATCATGTAAACCAATACAGGAGCTCAAGTTTTTCCCATCTTATTAAAATGTAATTATTATTTTTTATAATATTGAAAATATAGATAGGATCATTACCTGCAACCGTAATCACCAAGGATATTTTGTTGATGTGTGGAATTCATGTAGTCCAACTCCTTAGTTCATTATAGCTCCAAAACTGGAAACCCACCGCACATTTATAACTCATAACTTCAAAGGCCCCAGAATTTCCTCTTAGAAATTATAGGCTGAAGGAACTAGTGCAGAAATATTGCTAAGTAGAATTGGAACTGGACATATCAGGTCGACAAGGCAATACCCATCGATATCAGATCAACAGAGAGAGATCTGTCTTCGCCTCGTTATTTATACCTCCTGTGGTTATCAACTGCTGCAGTCACACATTGCTACAAGTTTCCCATTACTCACAACAGGGAAATTGACGATAGTCTGGATTATTTGTGGGGGAAAAATCCTCTGCTATTTATATAACAGTTCTGTTTTAAGACTTCGTCCTATTATACAAACCTGAGAAATATTTTATTTACTCCATTTTCTCTTTAACGCCTAATTTAACGATCTCAACTTCCTCCTACGGTACGTCACATGAATATGCATTACAGAGCTGTTTAAGACATACACACACACACACACACACAAATTACTTATGAAAGCGAACAGATGAGAAAGCCGGGATTCTTATCAGCGCCTTGATGGAGAAACGATGTTAAGTTAATGAGAGCTTATACCAACAATTTCTTTGATGAGGTGGCGGATATTTTTCAGAGGTAAAGACTTAAGAAATAAATCACATATCTTACGAAAATTCCGTTGAAATGTCCAATTTTCCTTCGAAGCTGGTGTCAAGTTACCCTAATGATCATAAAAGACGAATTGAAATTATAATTGTAATCACCTCATTAGACCTGACTTTTCGAAGGTTTAGAACTGAGTTTCATGTGAGCAGCTACAATTGTGTGTATAGATTTAGCAGACAACAAAAAAGAAAATCATAGAAAGTCTCTACCCATAGTTCCTTCCTTCAGCCAGCCCGATTTAGTATTTTCGTTGCTATTTGAATTTTCAGGTATTGTTTACCTAGCTGTACGTTAACCCCTGACTGAGCGTGGCAGCAATAAATAAAACGGGAAAAGGAATGTTTACATTCCTGCTGCTTGTCGGAGTGGAAATATCTGTTCTCAGACTCAAAAGGGTTGCTGGAGGGGCTCCAGTTAGTCTCTCAATTCCTCTTAGAAGTCTAGTGCTATTTTTGCATTCCAACTGTTTCAATTGTAATTCCTCCCTGGTTACTTTCTCAATCAAACGTAGGGTTTCACTAAGTTTAGTGTTTTAAGCTAATGTATAATTTTCTTTAGTTTAAATTTCCTTTGTGCCTCCATTTCCACGATTTTACACCATCAATAAAATAAAATGATAAAAAAAACTCATTGTCTTGAGAACAGATGGACAGATTTTGAAGAAAGTTGGTGTGAGAACATTATCGGGTGACCCCTCTACTTAATCATCCTTTTTTGTGTGTGTGGATATCGATGAAAATTTGAAATTTGTTGCCATGGAGACACTGTCTATTCATTATAAGGCATAGGGATTACCGTTGAGTAAGAACTTTCACTCTCATTTTATTATTTCTTGGTCCATATACGTTCGCTGTTGAAGCTTTTTCTCCAGCCATATTCAATCTCGCCCCTTCATCCATAAATTCACACATCTGCACTCTCTCACCCTCCAGTAGTGTTTCTCCATCTATACGCCTGTCAACCAACCCAGACACAGAGGTTGCTGTCCCTTTACCTTCCTAGAATCCTGCAGGTGTGAGATCATGATAGCTGTTGGATTCAGAAAAGAATCTCATCTGCCATTCATGAGCCGTTTCCTTTTATCAAAGGGTCTGTAGCCCTCACTAGGGGCTCTTCTGCCTTTGGTTGCACCATATCTGTAACCCAAAACATCGGTTCTTCCTGTTGTAGCAATGCACATTTTGCTCTATTTCTTTTCGGGATAAGAGATGTTCATCGTGTTCATAAAATGCTCCCATTATAGGGAATTTATTGAACTATTAATTGCCATGGGTTAAACAAGCTATTTCAGTAAAGGAATGTTATACTTAAATGTGATGATTGCTTTTGATGTATTCTTCAAGAATTTTATATTTATTAGTTCATTTCGATTGGTCTTTTCTTATAAAAAATGAGGATTATTCGGCGTGCAAATAAGCGGTGGGGCACAAAGAAATCCTTCTATATTCATGGTAGAGCTCATCCTTTTATTATGGAAAGCACAAATCCTGCATTTAACTTATTTCTAATTAAGTTTCTAATGAACGTGCCCCTCACATAGCCGGTGGCTTTGCCATCCCTGTCGTGAAGGTACTCAGAATGTGTGAATACACCCAATTGAACCTAAACAGTTATGCGTTTTATTTTCATATAATTAACCAAAACCGAAGCAGTTGTCTTTGAGAAAAATCTAAAATTCATCAGATTTCCATTTGGCTTTTCATCCTTTATTATTAACCCAGTTATGTGTGATTAGCAGAGAGACGTCACACTACCCTTTTTCGTTTTAAGTGAAATAGGTCTTTTCCACATTTTCAGATCGAGTGTGTTTAAGTCTGTCCTTCCAACTGTGAAAGACTGACCTGTAGAGGTCACGTGACTTGTAAGAAGGAATGTCCATGTTCATACGTTTTAGCCATATGACGGGCGAGGGAAATGTCTTTCGTTAAATTCGAACTGAAATGTCTATCGATATTCTTTTCATCTATAAGCGTAGATATCCTAGGGATGCTTGGACCCGAGAGTTAAGAGCATGACAACACATGTTGATGTTTCGAATATAGAAGTAGCCCTTAGAAATGGCCCATGAATAATTCCAAGAGTAGGTTGCGTGGGGCGTCGGACTCAGAATTCTGTCTGGTTTGCTCGCTAAGGTGACTAGATTGAAAATAATTGTATTTAGTGAATACTCTCTGTTCTACATATAAAGCGGGTTTAACCCGCACTTGGGCTACCCTGACCACGTTGTTGCCAATGATATTTGACAGATTTTAAACAACAAGTAAAACATGTGGCGAAGTTTCTTCGGCGCAGTCGAGTTTTCAGTACATCGTATAATAAAAGCCACCGAAAATAAATCAGTCTTTAGGTGGTCTCGGTATAATACTGCATGAGCCGCGGCCCGATGGTGACCTGGCCTGTATCGTTACTAGACGCACGATTATGACAAAATTTTATCTTAAATAAAATGAAACCTACTGAGGCTAGAGGGCTGCAATTTGGTGTGCTTGATGATTGGAAGAAGGATGATGAACATACTAATTTGCAGCCCTCCAGCCTTAGTAGCCTCTAAGATCCGAGTGCGGACAGAAGAAGTGTGGCCGGACAGACAAAGCTGACAGTAGTTTTCTTTTCAGAAAATTAAAACTGGTCAACATCATTGTTTATCAGATAAATAATATAGTTTTATGTTGTCTGATAAATCAAAGTTTTATTTGAAATTATTTTAATACTGTCATCGGCATCAGTGACATTTGATGTTATGATGCCAGATGATGTTGTATCAGTCCTTCATTCATCCGGACTTCATTATTGCCAATGGCCATACCATATCGAAAACAGCTTTGCATTCAATCAAGGGAGTTAAGCTATTGCTTAGTCGTCAATTCTTGCCGGAGTTGGTGACCATTGATGCTGCGATGCTTGTAACATACTCCGGGAAATTTTCCTTTTCTATCCATATAATAGAGAGGGAAAAAATTTAAATGTTGTTCGTTTCTATCTATTCATTCATTTTTTATTTATTTTTTATATGTATGTATGATTACTGGAATGGAATATGTGATTTAGGCATAAAACCAAGCACTGGGACCCACAGGGTCATTCAGCGCTACGATGAGAGTGAATGAACATGGAAATGATATACGTAAAGATTGAGTTTGAAATAGAAATTCTGAAGATCAGTGTTTAAAAAGATAAAAGCGAAGAGACTTAATTTCTAATAGAAGTAAACCTGCCATAAGTAAGAGTAAGAAGACATATATCTATAAAAAATTTCAAGATACTTTTTATAAAAACCAGAAGCGTTTACAAAAACTCAAAACATGGCCAACATCAATGTTGTCTCCTATAATTTCAGTCCAGGTTTTCCATTCTAGATGGTATATACATACGCCTCTCATTTACAGAGCTGGTGCAGTGAACCAGAATGTACTCAACTGTCAAAGGGCTATCACAGATAGCGAAGAAACAGTAGCACTATTACAATTAAGAAGAAAACTGCGTCAGTCGGGTGACTAACCCCAGCCATGTGCATTTGTGGTCGAAGAGGGATATAAATCATTCTTTTTACTTCTTGACGTTATTTTATAAGTAGTCTTCCACCAATATCGGTGATATTTATACTCCTGAGGGCTGTTGATACTTGAAGAGGAAAGCGCTCTGATATCTACGTAGTAAGTTCACAACGGTGAAAATATTTAATGGACGATAAAAGCAAAGATGTAACCGTAAGGCGAACTGCAATGGTCGGTTGGTTGATGCTATTTAGGTACTACTATACCATTACGAATACCATTTCCTTTCATAATGTACCTCTCTCTCTCTCTCTCTCTCTCTCTCAGACACGCACACACACACTATATATGTATTATATACTGTATATTTTTTTCTCTCTCCGAATCTTATGATAACTTAGCACAGACGAACTTGTAGAACAAACGCGACCGTAACCCAGAAAAGTTTTCAAATAATTTTAATAATTCTGTTATGGTAGTTAATGCTCCTTCACTGGAAGAAACTCGAATGCGCGTTGTTATTTCATATAACAAGTTCGAGTTTCTTCCAGTAAAGGTAACATTAAGTAACGTAGCAGTAATAGAAATTATTTGAAAGCTCTTCGGTGTGATAGCTGCGTTTGTTCTACACGATAATCGGTATACCGCATTCATAAGATCCGGAGATGAGCCTGCCTTTATAGGCAGTTGTGGACTGTATTATATTTAGTGTGTGTGCGTGTGTATTTGTGTTTTCTTAAGTTCTTTTCTCCCTTCGTTTAACCTTTAAATCTGTGACGTTCATCATTTATGATTTGTTATCTGCAGAATGTATCAGTTTATATACAATAATGTCTCGTGTTTAACGTTTGTAGTAGATGTTATCACTTTTTTTCCGTCTGATTATTTTCATATGAAAATTTAAAAAAATGCTAGATACACTTTTATTTGGATTTGAAAATGTTCCATACCGCTGGAATTTAAGCTGCATGGTTGACTTTCGCGGATTTCAGAGACAGAATGGAAGCATTTTTTACGTGAGTTGTTTCCGAGACATATGAATATATATATATATATATATATATATATATATATATATATATATATATATTATATATATATATATATATATATATATTTATAAATATATATATATATGTGTTTGTGTGTGTGTATGTGTATATATATATATATATATATATATATATATATATATATATATATATATATATATATAGAGAGAGAGAGAGGAGAGAGAGAGAGAGAGAGAGAGAGAGAGAGAGAGAGAGAGAGAGAGAGAGAGAGAGAGAGAGATCGAACGTGAATTTTCCAAAAATTAATTCATCAAACCCCAGTTTCGTTTATTCAAATATAAATTCTTTCTTTTGCCATTAAATCTAGATGGTTTTAAGTTTGTACCAATATCCTCCTTATTTACCGTTAATTCCTAATGTCTCCTAAAGTGTTGGTTATTAATGCCATGTGATGTTATCTCTGTTTGTATAACAGCACAAATCTATTGATGTATAGTGCATAATCCTGAAGAAAGAATTTGTTTAGAGGAAACGAACCAACAAAGAACTATGTGAAGAGTGCATCTGTTTGTGGTGGTATTTTGCGGCATTAAAAAAATATGTATATAAAAAAGGCGATTGTAGTTAATAATTCAGACTCTTTGTAATCTATTGCAGCGGAAGCAGGCGGCGTGGCGGCACCAGCAGGAGCAGCGGTCGCAGCAGCAGAAGCAGCAGTGTTAGCTAGGGGTCGTCGTCACCGTCGCTGAGAAAAGTCGCCATCATGTACTCCGGGGCGCTCATGTCAGCCAAGCTGCGGGCAGCCGCTACGTCAAGTTCCAATTCGGGGATGCAGCGCAGCGAGACGCTCAAGCCGCGCAGGTCGCAGGCTAAGCGTCAGTGGAGCATCCAAGCGGTCAAGGGGAAGGTCACCACGACATGTTTGTGGAATGCTTGCAAGGCGCTCACCATCGGCATCCTTCTCATCTTCATTGGCGCCGGCATGGCAACGATAGGTGAGTGTTCCACTTGCAAGTTCCGTTTTGAAGGGAGGCTTCTCCGCTCCGCTCTTCTTCTTCTTCCTCCTCTTCCACCAGTTTGATGTAGTCGAGAGGGACTGATGATGTTACTCAATGTCAGTCCTTGCTTATTCGTCACCTTATTTTACGTCAGGTCGAATTCCTTCGGAATTGCTTTTTAAACTTACTGAGCACCAAAGTATGTGTGTATTAGGAGAGTCTCGAGAACAGAAATGCCATTTACGTTGTACTCCGAGACGCTCATTTACCCAAAAGCTTTACCTAGCTGTGACGTTGCTGCCCATACCATACGCTATAACCAGATTCATGTGTGAGACCGAATACCCATCACCGGTGTTAGTGAAATCATTTTGCACAGGCTCTTGCAGACACTACCTGCTCTCCCTCCCAATGTATTTGTGGCAGAAGACATTTTCACTGTCCACCACTGTTCGTGTTTTTTATAAATGATATCTAAGTTATCTTCCGCTGAGTCTTGAGTTTAGATTTACCTGGACGCTTCTTGTATATTTTTCTTCCTCCGAATATGAAAGAAAGATCATGGATGAAGTTCCTTAAATTGTATTGACTTGAAAGATGCCCTCAGCACTATACATAACCTAAGAAATAATTCATGATTGGTTTACAGGTAAGACCTCTAAGGTTAAAACAAATATTAAACCTCGGTATCAAAAGGGAGTACTTGTTGCACTGTGTAACGTAGGTGATGTTAGAGTGCTCTTTGGCCGTCTTTAATGACTATCAGTGTCCCACTTTCAGAAATTCTCTCTCCCTAAAAATATTGTATAAGATGAAAGCACGATATATTTGAGAGAGGCATTGAAGAGTTCATGGAAAAAATGATTTCGTAGGATTTTAAAATCATTCTACTTTCATTAGTGACCAAACATGGCTCCGTTCTTTAAAGGAATTTCATTAAAATTTCCATATGAATTATTCACGTTGGATACGAATTCAGATAATCATGACAGCGCAGTTAGTTTTATAGTGTGTGAGGCCATTTTAATGGTATCGTCGTCCATCCAGATGTAGTCTAATTGTAATCGGGTATGCATTCTCATGTCCTTATAACATTGCAAGTTCTTTTTAAAATCTTTCATAAAGATGTGCATATTAAAAGATCTCGGTGAAAGTCGAGCTGACATTTTTTAATGACTCACTGCAGTGGATCCCTTTGGTCGGTTAATAAATGAAAGGACTTTGCCCAGGATAATGGCTCCTGCAATTTGTTGGGGATGATTTTTAGGGATCTAATAATTCAGGGCCTTTCATGGGCTCCTTGGTAGGTTTGAATTGAATATCCCGTTTCCATCAGCGATTTTTTTCATAGGATGTATTGACTTTTGTGCAAGTCTAAACTCGCTTAGATATCAGAATATGGTTGTTGTTGCTTTAAATTCCCTACGAGATTTTTTTCACACTAAACGCAATAAAAACGCACACACTTGTATGCTTGTATTAGCAGTTTCTGTTTGAATGAAAAATGGTCATTATTTACGTTTGCAAATTGTTCTTTGTTATTAAATGTAATTTTTAATTCGCCTAAAGTACGAAATCCGTTCAGCAACATTTATACATTTCAGCAGTCCATTGTATTTTTGCATCTCCAAATTTCATCATGTTCTATACTAACAGTTTGAAAGCTGTTGCCAATGATGGGAAATCATTGGCAAAATTCGCGAAATGAATGCGAAGTTGTATTATGGGCATATAACGAGATAACTGAATATCCCATAAAGATATGTTTTTAATGATTGATTTTTGGATTTTGTCATTGCATTCAAAATGTGCGCGTGTTTTTGTTTATGTTCACTTCTATTTGCCTGTTGATTTAGAAATATGTATGCTGTGTCGATCTTCATGCGTTTTATATTTAAAAATGGATTTCATTTTCGAATTAAAGAGACAGGGTACTACGTTTTGCCCCCGTATTTCGAATTATTGGGAAGTTTCATTTTCATTCCCTAAACTTTATATCCTTTATCGTTTGAGTAATTTTTAAAGTTTTTTTTTCTTGCATTTAAATTAGCTGTCTTGTTATTGACTTTGCCCATATACCATATGAAAAAAAATTGAATAAATGCCATTTTAGAGAGAGAGAGAGAGAGAGAGAGAGAGAGAGAGAGAGAGAGAGAGAGAGAGAGAGAGAGAGAGAGAGAGAGAGAGAGAGTTGATTACGTCGGGGCTCGTCAGGCTTCCGTCTAGCTATTCATTATAATAACTTTTCAAAGGTTTGTTAGGCGAACTTCGATAATTAATGGATAATAATGAGATTGATGAAGAGCCCGTGAACTGTCATAAATTACGAAGGTAAGAACGAACGTAATAAGTGAGGATTAAAGGAGGCTTAACAACCCCCACGGTTTCTCTTATATTATGGAGGGGTAATTGGTCTTAATGTCTCTTCAGTTTAGACTTTGTTACATTCAAATTTCAACTGCCTGAAGAAAAGCCTCTTTTTTTAACTTCAACTAAATAAGAATCGAACTTTGTACCGATTTGCATACATGGGGCAACAAAACTTCATTCTTTCTTTCAGTGGCTTTGTTTAACTATTATCCTCAGGAAACTGTATTATTTATTATGAGATCAGAAGCAGTAATAAGGGTAATAATCCAAAATGAAAATCATGGAACCAGTGGTTATTCAGCAACGGGACCAACGGCTTTACGTGACTTCCGAATCACGTCGAGGGTGAACTTCTGTCGCCAGAAATACACACCTCTCACTCCTCAATGGAACGCCCGAGGATCGAGCTCGCGGCCACCGTGGTGGCACGCCAACACCATACCGACCACGCCACCGAGGCGCTTTTAAAAAAAAGATGCCGTATAATACTGACGGCATAAATTCTCGAAGTGCATTTCTGTGCCCGATGAATGGTCATGGGAATTACAATCGTCTGTTGTCACGTAGTTCGTCTTCTACATAATTCATCTACCAGTGTCTTCTTATGTTTTTGTTACAGAAATGGGAGGCATGATTCAATTGATCAGAATATTTATAGAAGTAATTTCAAATCCGGTATATATATGTCTTTTACCATACATTACGTAGTATAATTCATGGTAATGATACGCAGAGCTATAATTTATATGGCGCAGTGAGAACTTGTGAAATCGTTCGCAAGTTAAGAGTATTCTTCAGTTTTGTTGAAAACTAAAATACAGATCTTTTCTTATTAATCACCAGTGTCTTTTTAATTGGTTATGCTTGGTAATTCTCTATTTTATTGGTTATGCTTGATAATTCTCTTTCTGTGTTATACATTAGATTTTATTTGCTTTTCTTTTCTATTTGTTGTTGTTTGTGATAGATTCTGGTACAAAGAGCTGTCACTCATACTTGTGTTTGAATCGATATATTAAAGCTTTTTTACAACCTTGTTACTTGCTTGTTATGTAAGTGCTACATATTTATTCACGCACACAAAACAGATGTTTGAAAAATATTAAGATGAAAGAGATGATGATGTCTGTGGTGTACAGGGACGTAGAGAAATCGTATGACTGAATTGATGCAGGTGCGATTTGGAAAGTGTCGAAGATGTATGGCGTTAAAAGGTTATTTCTTAATATAATTTCATCATCAGTAAGTAACACAGAGAATTATTTAGGAAGGCCACATG
>NC_087212.1:19483440-19485940 GCF_015104395.2 Macrobrachium nipponense | reverse complement strand
TTCTTTTATAGTTGACGCAGCACCATCTACTTCCTCTCCCATTCTTAGTGTTTTTACTTTTTCCGCGTATCAACGACCTCTCCTGTGAGTTACTGGAATTTCTGTCACTAAGTCAGCGCTCCATATTACTTCTTTCAAGTTCCAGCCATCCTATGTTGTGCACACTATTTGCTTTGTTCTGTCCATCTTTGTTTCCCCCTACTTCAGAGATATGAACCTCTCTCTTTGCAGCCGTTTTCCTTGGTTTTCATAGTATTACTCCTTCGAAGAGTCGATCCTGGACAAAGACCCAACATTTTTCTTTTCTAGCCGGTGCTGGAAGATTACGTCTTTCCTGTTCATCGACCTTTATACAGATAGCCGACATCGATAAGAATTTCATTTCTTTCATGGAAATAATAAATTTCATTTCTTTCATGGAAGTAATAAATTGAAACGTTTACATGATGTATCGTTGCAAGCTTTTGAAATACCAGATTCTTCTATGCCAATAAATCTAGACAGCTGACTCATGAGAACTCCAAACGGTTTGATAGTGTTTTAGTATTTGCAAGGGAGTTTCACTTTCTTTTTCTTTTCCCTTTGATAATTAAAATACATTGGGTATTGCTTCATCTAATAATTTGTTTATATTTGAAAGTGGTGGTATGTAAGTGCTTCTTCTTAGTTTTTTTTTTTTTCTGCTAGAATGGTTTGGTTGAGGAAGTAAAAGGTTTGGTATCCAATAATAGCAATCTTGAAAAAAAAAACCTTTAAGCTCCTGTTTAGAATTTGTTACATGATTATTTGAACGGGATAATACAAAATCCCGAGTAAAACTGAAGTTGTTACATTCTCAAAGCAAATAATCTCATAAACTTCTGGAGTTCTAGAAATTGAGTTGGATAAACGAAATTTTGGCCGTGAATGTTCATTGGGAAAGAATCGGCGAGTATACCTTATTTGGCTTGTCGAAAGTTATCCCAGTTTTTAGCTTCGCTATATCTTTTCTGCACAGTAAATTATATAGTACCGTAATATTGTAAATGATAAGTTCTTCCAGTTATTAGCAAATTCTTTTGGAAATGAGGTTATTAACCAAGCGCATTCCCTCTCATTTCTATCCCCCACCGAAGACACGTAAATGATCATTGTAAATACTCATTGATAATAATTACCGTCATTAAAAATACAGTGAATCCGTTGGCTGCGTGTAAAAATTAAAACATTTCCATTGGCAAATATAAAGGAGTCTTATAGTAGTGAGAGGGGAGAAAGTATCAGCCATTACAATAATTATATCATTATTATTTCGAAGAGACTGAATAATTTTGTAATTTACAGAGTAATAACAGTGTAACAAATCTTTAATCACAGCTTTTACAATTATAAGAAAATTAGTTTTTCTTTGAAATATTATCAACCTCAGTTACCTTGTTTCCTGTTAAAATAGATATAATAATAAAGTGACATAGAAACAGGGTGTGCATTTTCGTAATTTCTATTATATATATTTGCATAATGGCCGTTTGCGTTATTATAAGCATGTCTTCCCATTACAAATATGTATGTAATTATTGGTTGCCTGCGTTTATTTGTAAAAATCCCCTCTCTATTTTTAGAGAATTATTCGTCAATGGAAGGTTCGGAAATGGTGACGAGTGTTTCTGCCAGGTTCAAATAAAATGGATAGGAATGAAGATAAAGAAATAAAAGGGCTGAACCTGCTGATTGAGAGGATAGAGAAACTCGGGGGAATTGAATAACGGAAACCCAGAGAAATACGAGATCAAAGAAGACTGAAGGTAAGAGCGAGCCAATTTGATATTTCTGGAGAGATAGATCAAAGAAGTTTTGAAAGCTATCATTTCAGTTGCGCTGGGAAGTTTTGAAAAAAGAAAAAAAAAAGGCTTTTAATATCCGAGAAGTTCAGGAAACAAAGAAGCGAGTGGCGGAGAGACTGTATATGACAGGAATCATGTTCTGGTGGTGAGGTGATCAATGTTTATGTGATTATTAGGAGTGTTAAGAAATTCAGTCTCGTGAAAACAGTTCGTTAAAAAAATATCCACAATTATATATTAAAAATATATTTCTATGTAAAAATATAACAAACGACTTTCGAACGCCGTTCAGGATTATTGAAACTTTGCACATCTGCGCAGGAACTCTTGCCTTGTGTCAGCAGTAGTCAGGAAAAGAGACTGAACGAGTCACCACTCACCGGTGACCGGTGTCTCACTAGCTGCTTTTCCCGCCTTTGTGCTTCCTTATCTTGGAAAAAGGATATATGCTGTTTATGTGATATACCTCTATTTTCTTCTGGTATATCCTGACCCTAATTCGGCATTCTCAGATATATTTTTGTTCATTTAGATGTGATGATGACGGGGCGGCCAACCAAATGACCCATTTAGCCGAAGGTTAGAAACCAAAAGTATTGCGGAAGGAAGCGCAATGGTCGCCTCGGTAAGAAGACGGAAAGCAGAAGCCGGTTTGAACTACCGCAGAAAAGATGTAG
>NC_087212.1:19453440-19478440 GCF_015104395.2 Macrobrachium nipponense | reverse complement strand
ACAAATTGACATTGTTTAGGAGAGTAAAAATTTGAAAATACTGAAAAAATTATAGAAATTCAGAAATAGGAAAAGAACACTGGCATTACTTGTGACTCCAGGACGTACCTTATTGCATCTGTGCATGGAGCCCGCTTGCAGAAGATGAATTCAGGGCTCTCTCTTTAGAAGTGCCGACACGTGGCCGGTGATGGGGAATGGAATGAGACCAAGTTAGGTCATGGTATCGTACCCTTGATTCTCTCGGCGGGCATAGGACAATGGTACATCTGAAAAATTCAAATAACAGCCAGCACAGAGGTCATTGGGAACAGGTCTTATAGTTAAGACTAATTAAGAGTCAGCCCAGCAGCCCATTTACTATCATGATTTGTCCTTTTGCCCTAACGGCTTTCTGTCGGTAGGACTCCTACATTCTGTCTCCCGGCTAGTTGGAGTCTTTACTTCCTAGCTAACAGGCTGGAAAGACGAATATTTAAATATGCAATAATATATATACATATACATATATATATATATATATATATATATATATATATATATATATATATATATATATATATATAGTGTGTGTGTGTGTGTGTTTGTACTATAATATAACATCTTTAGTGTAAACACGATTGATTAAAATCCACAAAGCAGTTAAATTAAATTGATTTGGCTTTAGGTGGGACCATCTCTCTTCTTTTTCAGAATGCATTGTTTTAAGCGATGCCGTTCACACAGGGTACGAAGCTATGGTACCGATGCCTGCGACATAGCTTTCATTGCTTCGAAGATTGCCGGGCACGCGATTTTTGTGGAGGTAGCTCTCCTCGCTCATGCGCACTTGGGTCTTACAGCACAAGTTCCCGCCCCATGGCTTAAATCTAAATATACTAAGTGTTATATCAACGGGGTATACCTAAGCTACTTTACTTGAAGTAAAGTTTTATTTCCCGTGGTGAATGTTCCAAGTTTTATTATTATTATTACATTATTATTATTGAACAGAAGCACTTTCAAATGGGAGAAGCAAATGTCCAAAGAATATGAATTATTTCATAGATTAATTTATACATTAACTTTAAATACAGCAGTAAAGATGAACAGATTAACAATAGATACTTACTTGCACGAATTGTTTGTAGACATTCATCGCATTCGGGTAGCGCATTTAGCATCCCATCCGTTGTGAAACGGCCTTGAATGAGCCTCGCTCTACCAAATTCCCCGTTCATAAATTCACTCGACCAGTCTTTGGCAGATTATAATGTTCTTATATGACATCAGAGATCTCTTTTCGTCCGTACTTTTTCCCTTTGTTTTGGTTTTTTTTATGAAGCTTTGAGCAAATCATTTTCTGTCTCATTTTCATTATTATTTTTACTTGTTGTAAGTTATCAAAATAAAAATGTTGCCTTGTATATCACTACAGGGTTTTATCCATTTTATAATTACGTTAATGCGAGTTTTTTTTTTTAAAGCGATACTTTATAATCTTTTAAGAAGTTTATAAAGTAATTACTGGTTACTAGAAATATTGCCGAACATTGAAGTAATTTCAGTAATGGTGTTTGTGATTTTCGAAAACAAAATTGTTTATATTTTATTGATTTTTGATATTTTATTAATTGTTTTCATTTCATTCTGCAAAGTTTAACATTTTTATGAAATTTGAATTTTAACTGCTGCAAACTGTCGGAGGCTTTCCTGGACTTCTCAAAGGAAGGATTAGATATCGTATTAAGTAAATTTCACTTAGTTTATAATATCCATTTGAATTGAGTTCGTCATTCATTATAAAACAGGTGTGATGAAGTACCTGGGACATGAGACTAGGAATATTCGGAAGCAATATCTGACCGTAAAACAGTAGAGTAATGATGCTTTCCTTATGCTGCATAAAACATATTTTTCTGGGATGTCGTATTTCATGTAGAAGCTGTGTTAGGAACTAATGATGGATTGCGAGAAATATGGTATACGGTATGAAAACGAGAGAGAGAGAGAGAGAGAGAGAGAGAGAGAGAGAGAGAGAGAGAGAGAGAGAGAGAATCAACCCCGTCTGCATTGGAAGTCATAAGAGGGAAGGTGAAATGAAACGTAAAGGTGATGTTTCTGGTGGAGTCCTCCCACATGTTGTTGTATACTGTACTGATACTTGCCAGTTCTATTTTTGATGGAAATTATAAGCAAAGAGAAGCCATTAACGCCCTTATTGCAGTTTGAACCTGGAAGTTTTAGCGCCCGACATTTTGATGGCCAAATTTCAATTACAACCTCCCTCGGCCCTTCTAATTAAATCGCATTCAGGTACGACGTCGATGCTCTTTTTTTTTTCTCTTCTTTCTTCTTCCTTTTTCTTGCGCGGGCGAAATCATCCTGCCGTTCAAAGGGGAAGTTCGGTGCTCAACTGTGACATTTCGACGACCGTTATTTTTGCTGTTGATTTTTATTTCCTATTCTTTAGTGTCACTACTTGATGAGAATGCTCCGATGCGTGTTGTTTTTATTTGTGTGAGGGAAAATTTGCATAGTATTTAAAGAGAGAGAGAGGGGAGAGGAAGGAGGATGGAGAAACGGAATGTTTTCAAAAAGATTTAAGTTCAGTACCGAAATAGACAGAGAGCAAAATTCCATTGTTCACGTAACGCTTTGACCCTTCCGCAGCAATGAATTCATGCAACGCCACTCGACAATTAGATTTCTCTCCTGCCTTTAAAACATGTCGCCCAGCTGAAAGACAAAACCACGAAAATTTCCATTCCCTTTCATTCATTCTTTCTAGTGGGAGGCGAGTGTGTTGGAAAAAAAAAAGGGGGGGGGGGGGGGGGGGGGGGCGGGATTGAGGGGTTGGGAGGCTCTTCGTTCTAAGATGCGAAGAGAATTAAACTGACAGTAACGAGTCTTTCAGCATTGATAACGAAACCACACGGTCAGGTGATTAAGATTGTTAATAGGTGTTAGTAGAATTATGTCATTCGAGACTACTGAGAAACGTTCACTTCCCTCCCATCTTCTGCATTTATGAGAGAAATTTCGAAGGACATGATAACATTTATGAGCAACATTAACGTCGCCCGGAACTGGCTCCAGCTGATTGGAAACATTGCTTAATTGTTACCATCTAATAGCCTTGACCTGTCTTCAGAAATCCAAAATTAATCTATTTTCGCTATCTTGCATGACTGTTGAGTTTATGGCCACATTTAATTGACCAAATTGAATATTCTTGTAAATGCCAATAGCTGACTTCAGTATTTCATGAGAAAACTAGTTTCGAAATCTAGGTCAAATGAAATCCTACATCTTAATCAATACTGTTGGGTTTGGAAATCATCACCAATTTCATATTGTCCATTATTATTCCTTATTCATACCTTTAATGCGTGTATATTAAAATAAGTTGAACTACTTGAAGATCGAATTTTAGGGGTTGAAAGAGTGATAGAGAGAGGAAGCTGTTATCACAATTAAACTATTCGTAATCGCTTTGAAGCTGGAAAAAAAAATACTGTAAACGGTGTCATTATTAGCAGTAAGTCATTAGTTAAATATCTTCATAAAAAAATCATTTCATTGTTTTTAATACTGAAGGTAGTAATAACAACACATTTGAAATAAAAAAAAGTCAACTGATAATTTTGACCAATGTCCTTATGACCTTTTGGAAATGTTTTCGTTCCGGGTGGTAGCTGTGCCGTCAAGTTTGCTGCAGTGTGAGGAGGAGGTTTTAATACCTCAGAGCCCAAGTTTCCAAAAGTCTGTTGATCCAGTGACCTATTTTTTGACGCGTTATCGGGTTGAAGTTTCCAACACTCTCGAGGCATGACGCTATGTTCCCGAGAAACATCTTCACAAAAATTAAAAGCAAGGTGAACCCCTAAATCATTTTCCGGTTAACGTCTCCTGAAGAAATTTAATTTTTTTATTACCGAAGGTAATGGTTATCAAAGAGGAATCATTAAAAACCCTAAAGAATGAAAAATATAATTACGGTGTGTAGTGATGATATTTGTTGCAACACGCAAATTTTTATATATTTTTAATATATTTATTCGTTGCCTTTGATTGTACCATTCACTGAAAGTTTACCAACTTGTGAAGCAACTGATATGATCTTTATCTATAAATGTTAAGTACTAATATCATATATATATATAATATATATATATATATATATATATATATATATATATATATGTATATATATATATATTATATATATGTATATGTATATGTATATACATATATATATATATATATATAATATATATATATGATATTAGTAGTTAAATTTATTAGATAAAGATCCTGAGGATCATAATTTCGTTAACCTTCAAACTAGTAGGAATAATAACATACAAAGATTCTTGTCGGCGCAACCCGATTCTTGCGATAATTTTTAGGTTCCAGTATGAACAGGCAATCTCTGAGTTTATTAATTTAATATTTAGTATTTATGCCTTGCATGGATTTTTTCTGTAGTATATGTCTTACCTGCATTTTGAGAATAATGTTATATTACCTTTGTTTTCCTTCTTTAGTGACAAAGATTTTTTGTAAGATTCGAAACTCAATAAACCATGAGATGATGATGATGATAATAATAATAATAATAATAATAATAATAATAATAATAATAATAATAATAATAATAATAATAATAATAATATAGTGAAGAGACGAGGAGGAGAGGAAGGAGGAGTAATATAATGATAGCACAGAATTAAATCTTAAGACACTCCACATCAACCTTTTCACTTGAATAAGTGATGCGGTCTGACTTGTAAAAATAAAAGATAATTAGTCCCCGAGTCTTTGTTTCCGTTGATTGAGCTGAGAACATCTCATATCGTCTTGAAAACATTGGAGCCTCCTGGTCGATAAAAGAAGATTTATTTGTTTGCTAGTTTCTGTGTTCACAGACTATAAATTTATATGTTGTCTTCGGGCTGTTCATACGAACAACAGCTACTTACATTGACGCAGTTCCAACAAAATATATGCATTCGTAGACCAAACACTTTCTTCGGCTTCGAGGATCCAAGATTCTGTGAGACAACCAAATAGATAATTCACTAGTTAGCTCATCACCTAGTATGCTTCTTCGTCCTTATATTCCATTTTTATCCCTTACCATTTTGTGCGGGAGAGTTTCCTTTCCCTGCCAGAGTGAGCCGCTGCTTTATATTGGAATTACAGCTATCGGCTTTTTTTTATAGTTCCAGTTTTACGATTTCATCGATTTGTTCATCATTTATCTGGTGGAAATATAGCTTAAACGTTCTCTGTATCCTAATATTTAGCAATTTGAAAAGTTACTTCCATTTTGTGGTAGTTGTGATTCTGACCAGTAGATTTCATAAGTATTTTTCATAACATTAATGAATATATACATATATGCATATATATGTAGTATGTATGTATGTATATATATATATATATATATATATATATATATATATATATATTAGTATTTCTTCCTTTTCCTCCCTTCGTTATTGTCTAAACTGCTTTTGTAATTCGATTCGTATTCTGTTTGGTTTTCTTCAAAGACACCTTTATGTTTTCAGTGCAGTACATACTCTACTCCGTCGCTTTCATTTTCATGTTTTGTGAAACATTATTATGGATAAAGTTGTTACAAAGGAATAAAAGATTGATGAAAATGCTGAGCTCTTTCAAAAAATTTACTGTCTTTGTACTCAGAGTCAAAGTTTGTACTATTGTTATATCTTTTTTATTCCTTTTAATCTAACTCGTAGCTCGCTGCTCATATTCTGTTGAACTCCTTAAAAAAGAATGACGACGTAGGGCAAAAAAAGGAGGAAAACTGGGAAGGACAATATGGTGAAGAGAAAAAAGGATCTGACGCGAGGCCCGTGATGTACATTTTTCTGTTGTGGAGGCATATTTCTATAAATATTAATCCAGCAGAAACGACGTTACCGACCTCTCGAGAAAAAGATGCTGAGCTAACGGAACGTCTAAATAGAATAAAATAGGTTGATAAGAAAATGGAAAGGTGACATAGAAACTTGTGAAGATGGCGTCCTTGGAAGTGCAGACTTTTAAGGAGGCAGTGGGCGAGGTTCCTGCAACGTTCCTATGACAAGATTCCTTTTTTATTTTCTTGGCTGCACTGTAGTAATTAATTTTGTTCACGACTGTGTTTTTCGAGAATGCAATGCATGAATCTTGAATGAATGGCTATATGGGGATACTAATTTTTGGAATGTCTTTTTCATTCTCCATAAATTGCATATGACTTTTTTCTAACCCAGATCCAATGTTCAATTAGAAGGGCTGGAAAAAGTTTAAATTTAACAACCTTGAAGGATACCCCTGACCTGTCAATCACAACAGAAAAGATTGTAAGGAAACAGACACTGGGATAGAATTCCCCAAGTGAACCAATAGAGAAGCAGAATCAGTCAACAGACCGCGCATAATAACCGTTATAATACCGCCTCAGAAGACAGAACCTGGTTTCTTGACCTCAACGGAACATGGCCAAATTGGTGCCTGTCAGTATGAGGCAGAAGAGTCCCCTTGAAACGGAGAATTAAGGAAACCAAGAAATAAGCTAGGGGCTTGGTCATTGCCTATATGCCTTCTCTTAAGTTGCATTTTATCAAGGAAGGTCACGAAAGATGAACCACTGAAAAATATGAGAAATCTTTCAGACATGGACAAGCGAGGCCAACATATAGGCTTTAAGTATGATCAGGAAAAGTACTTAGGACTTAAAAGTAATTCAAAAAATTTTCATTTTGAATTGTGTTATCTCCAGGAAGAGTATGAAGTGACATGAACAGCCAAAAGGGTGATGGAAGTGAGAGTATTATTAAAAATTTCGTCCAAAAGGATACAAAAATTAGATGAAACAAGAGGACTGCTCACTGTGTCTTGTAAGCATCTTATCCGCCTGAATTACAAGACTACAAGACCCCTGTTCTAATGGACTTAAATAGCTGAAGAAAGAGAAATTTGAGTGTTATTTCAAAGAACAGATAAGAACAGAGATTAAGGAGAAAATGTGCTGGGTTTACTCATCACCTAAAGTGTGAATACGTGAGGAGAGAGACTGAAGACATTCATTGGTAGAGGATCAAAAGAGCAGGTGAGAGAACACAAACTTAGGGAACACTAACATAGATGGGAAATGAAGTACACTTTGTGTCATTACCAACAGATAATTATGAAGTAAATGAAGAAATGTCTACAGAGAAGAGTACACTCATAATCCAGGAGTTGAATAAAAAAGCATTTGCTAGGCTCTTTCAGATTTTCTTAGATAGTAGCAAAGATGGCCGAACACTGGTGGGTGATATAAGAAAATTCACCAATAGATTTTACTTTACAGAAGCTGTATTGACAATTCTAAGGAGGAAAGTTGAATTGAAGGTATTGAACTACGAAAAAGGCTTGCTAGAATTCTGAAATACATTAGCAGCAGTAGAAATGAAACCGATGAGAAGATAAGAAGCGATACGAATGGAGACGTAACCTTTCATTGAGAGAAGTATTACTGTGAGCGAGTCTGATAAGTCTGAAAGTATAAGTATAGCTGTCGGAATCATTGCAGAGGCAGCCGTGATAAATATTGTCAATTAGTCTATTTTAAGCTTTTTAAGTTGCTGACAGCTGTTTCCCTGTTTTATTGAAATCTTTTATTACTATTCTTGAATAGTAATAAAAGATTATTTCAATTATAAATTGTAATTATAAAATATCTACATCTAATTATAAGTATGACTAATCAGTTTCATTGGTTACTGTTAGGGGCAGGAGATGAAGGAGAGGCGGGAAAGTGACCGTTTGTAGCCGATGCTTCATACCCCACCCACAGTACGAATGCCTATGGAACGTACTGCTATAAATCTCCTATAAATGTCTTGGTTTTGTAGGAAATTAATTTCTTTTATTCTCTGAAACCTCATTGTTTGCATAGTTATTCATTCAGAAAACGTTGACGGCCGTTTCCCACATTGCGCTATTTATGAAATCCTACACACTTTTGATTAGTTGGTTTTCAGGATATAATAAAATAACGTTGTCTGTTTGGAACAGTTTCTAGGAAAAATGATTAATGCAGGATATAACAAAAAGGCACAAAAGATGGCAAAGCCCAGGAGCCAGTTCATCAACGAACTCCTGAAGGTATATTGCAGCAATATATTGTAAGCCACGTATCTTGCAGACCTGTGCAGTAGATATAATTTGTGAGGCATTAGAATTTTCATCTCGTAGGAGAAAAAATAAAATAATCAGATTATTATTATTACAAGAAAACTTTCCCATGTGTACAACAACAAAGGGCTTCATAGCAGGATGTGAGTAGCAGCAGAAGGAGTTGTTAGGGATGGTTGATGAACTGGAACTGTGAAAAAGAGTTAGATGTAGAATAAGCTAGACTTTACTGGGTTTGCTTTATGTGCCATAATAGTCGATATATTCGTTTTACGATAAATGGAATAGGGCCCGTCTTATATAACGGAAGATGATGCGATTGATATATTTCAGTAAAGAAGTAAGTCAAGAATCTCCAAAGATCTAACCTGGCCTTTTGAAATAACCAAAGAATAAAGTTTTAACAGCTTTGGCCCTTTCCATTTATTCCTCGTCAGGTATTTTTGAAGCACCTCAATCTTGAGCCGTAATTACCCTGACCTTTTCATCACAGTTACCAATAACCATGAGGGATGTCGAAAGGAAAAATGAACACTGTGGAGAGTTGAGGGAAGGTTGACTATTCCTTGTATTTAGCGCACACTTTATGAATAGCGCCCTCCTAATGAGGGATAGGGTTCTGCCAATCACTCCCAAAAGTAAAAATATTGAAGGAAAGTATCGAGAAAGTTTATAAAGCCATAGAATTCAACAGAAGCTCGGCAGAAAATCTAGCAAGTTTTGAGCTGAGAATGTAAATTAGGACCATCTTGAAGGGATTAACTTTTTGTTTTTGTCAGTTTTCCGCCAAAGTTCTTTATTCCAAAATTCTGAAGAAGCAAATTAATTTTCTTTTGCCTATGAAACTCCTTTCATTTCCCTTCAGATTTCTTGTGAGCATCCAGGATTCCATACATCTCTCTCTCTCTCTCTCTCTCTCTCTCTCTCTCTCTCTCTCTCTCTCTCTCTCTCTCTCTCTCTCTCTCTCTCTCTCTCTCTCTCTCAGGTTCTTCGAGAGATACTGCTGTTGTTTCTTCATTCATGTCCCTTCCAAAGCAAGTTCGCTATTAGTTACTTCTTTGTAATTCATTCTAAACTTCCATGATTTATACAAATATCAGCTAAATAAACAAAGATAAAAGGAAAAGTAGAACAATATGGAAAGAGACTTTACAATCTATTATTCATCTCTACTCTGGTCACCATTTACCACATGCACATGTAGCTGTAATAACCATAATGCCCTCTTACCTTCCCGAAATCCTCACTTTACATTGCCTTTGAGGATAACCATTCTGTTATTGGTGTTTCTCTTATTCTGATACCAGGGATATAAAAGAAGAGCTTGAGTAACCTAGACATCTTGGGTGGGAAAGGTCTAGGGATTTTTTTTTTATTATTTCAGATACGTGTTTATAGTAGTTTCTTCCTAATTCATAACAATTTTTCCTGATGTGTGGAAAGTATGCGTTGCCTGTTCCAAAGGATTCCATAATGGCGATAGCATTAATAACAAGTCAAACTCCATCCTTCATGAGCTTCCTAAGGTTCCCAAAATGTTGGTCTTGAGGCCCTTTCATCTTTACCTTGAATCTAGAAACTTGCTTCTTAATAGTCAGCAAGCTTCCAGGGAAATACTATTTCCTGATGCCCATTTAGGGACTAACTATTTAAGACGACATAACGACGGGTGATCCCACTGCTACCTTTGAATTTGCTAACCATGGTTCTCTTATTTGTTAAATTTTTTTAAGAGGAGCAGTTTTTTAAAATTCAATATATCTAGTTTCGTGTTCTTCAGGGCGGTGTCCTACGCCGCTTTTCAGTGGTTTGTCTTCACTGGCACATCTGCAAGTGGTGTTATTCTCGTTGCTGCCATTCCCTCCCAAACGTAAAATGAAACTCACTTCCACAAGATTGCTTGAAGTGTTGGCTCCTCTTCTGTTATGGTAATTAAAATTGTCCTTCGCCGGAATATACCCCACTAGGCCATCGTTCGTGAACAATATTTTAGCAAGAAACTTCCTTTATTGATTGTACCCCAAAACATTGTGCGCGGCCCTAGATTTGCAGGGTATCAGCATCCTTATTTTGTTAAAGTGCCAAATTGTCCCTGTGTCTGATACCCCAAATCATTCGTTCCTGTAACGCTTTAGGGTAGTATTTTCGGTAGCTTAGTGTACAGCTACTTATTCGTTTCTTATATTTTATTCATTTTCTTTTACGTGTCTCAGCTGTCACACAGAACTTCTCAAATCTACTCGGCTTGTTCATGTGAGCCTCTAATCATTTTCAACATTAGTAACAATAAAAAGGGGCTGACAGTAAATTGTCATTATATTTGTTAATGATCAAAACTCAAAGCAGTCTGGAATGCATCTTATTGTTCAATTCAGAGCGAAGCTGCAGAAATTCATTTAAAAACGCGTTCAGTCACGTTCCTCGGAATCTTCCAGAAAATGCTTTACTTTGCTAAGGATGGCAAATTGGGTTGATTAGGTTACAGGCAATTTTCGAAAAGAATATTTTTCTTTGGATGTAAGAACTAGAGAGAGGAGAGAGAGAGAGAGAGAGAGAGAGAGAGAGAGAGAGAGAGAGAGAGAGAGAGTGACAGGTTACTGTCCCTAGCTTTCAGTTTTCGTTCTCGATTTATTATGATATACTCCATGTTTTTTTTTCATCGAACAACAACCTTTCGTTTTGTTAATATGTAAATCAGAACAAAAGCCTGGGAAATTAACTAATTTATCTTCAGAAATGGGCAATAAAGAAATTAATAAATTGTGAAAGTCCAATGCATAATGTAAAACCCAGATAACTACAGCGGTAATTGAGCGTAAAAAAAATGTAAGTAAAATGAATACTGTAAGTATGAGTAGCGGAACTTCCATCATTCCATGTAAAAATATGTCTAAATAAATGATGATGTGCCTCAATATTTAGGGAAATCCGGAGTTCGCTGATTTCCAGAACAGTGAAAAGAGCGTGAATTTTGGTTCTGTCTGATCCATTTGATGCTAATGAATTAAACTCGCATCCAGGTGCCTCAAGTTACAGAGTTGCAGTTTGAACGTGAGATGCGACCATGCTAAAGTTATGACTATCGGAAATCCTCTGCAATAAGAACGATGTTCTTGCATCGCTGGGAGAGCTTTGTTCATGGAATTACTCCGTGAAATAAAGTCAGGTTTTGATGCTCTATAAATACAGTTAGACTTTGATGCCTTATCCTTTATTTGGGTCGTTGAGAATCAGTAGGGTTTGTTAGCTTGTATTTCTGTTACTCTTGCCTTCTTAGCTTGCGCTCGAATTTATTTCAACAGCTGATCCAGATTTTGAATATTTTGGTGGTCATTTTGTGGCATATATTGATCATAAAATATCTGATATGCAATACGTGTCATTCCAGTCATTAAAGATTTGTGGAATGTGTATCATTTACAGTTTTTAATCCGTTTAGACCTGGAGTAGAGACACTCGGAGAACGCATACTTTTACCAATGTGAAACCCTTTGTATAATACATATTCTAGTCTAATTGAAACGGTTAGTTGTCGAGATCTCGTCGAAATATTACGGATAAAGGGGAGACATGCCATTAAGTCAACGTTTCTCTCTCTCTCTCTCTCTCTCTCTCTCTCTCTCTCTCTCTCTCTCTCTCTACCGCTTGCTCATGAAACATTTGAAATAAGGCCCAAATTTGTTAACATTTTCGTAGAAATCCAAAGTCATCCGACAAAGGAGCCATACCCAGAGCATAACCTCCCTGGCAGAGGCACTAGTGTTCTTACAATTGTAAAATTTTCCCGTTGCTTTCTCCACTTACAAAATTTAAATTTAGTCAGTTGCTCTCCACGCTAGAGTAATTGACTGCCTTTGACAGTCTTTACGTAAGTACGGATTATGGTATAGGAGTGAATTCGTTGAGTATGTTTGCGAGTAGCTTCTGATCATTGAAGGTATCCACTCCGAGCTTGGCCTCATTCGGCAGGACCAAATTCCAGAACATACGCCGCAAGGCTTACAGACAACTTACGCCACAAGGCTTACAGACAGCGGCAGGATTCGACGGATTGTTCTAGTTACGAGAAGTAAGACGTATGCTCGTTTTTATTATAACATTTGTGTTCTAAGGAACGCACAGACTAAGACGCAAATCATTACTAATTACTCCATGGTGTTTGTATTGAAGCTCAGGAATATATTTTTGATCGCCATATATAAATACACACACACACATATATACACACACAAACATACTTACATAAAAGCATAGGATATTATTCAGGGGTAGGAACGTGGCTTGTCACGTTCATAAGCTGATCACCAAAGAAAGTGAGAATATACAATACTTTTTTTTTGTATATTAAGTCAGCTTATACATTTTCTCTATTACAAGTAGCATATGTTACGAGCAAAAAACATTAGATAAGTACACGTCCAGGTGGTTCTTAGCAACTAATGCTCTCTATGATGTTATTTTCACGAAATCATATTGTAAATGATAGTTACCAGTTTGTTGCGCAAGGAAATAAAAATAACACGAAACTTGAGATTAATGTAAGCTTCATGATTAATTTGCTGCTTCAATGAACCATAATCATGTAGGTGTGGTTGTTCATAAGTATAATTTCCTGGGGGAGATTACCTCGATAAATTTAATGAATTCTACGGAAAATTGTTTTCGTGAATATGTTTTTTAATTATTGTATTGAAGGTTTGATAAAATTCTGGCCGTTTTTGGTTATTGGATGAATATTGAATCCTACGTTGGCGGCAAAGACCTGTTTCCCAACTAAACACACACACAACACACACACACATATATATATATATATATATATTATATATATATATATATATATATATATAATATATATATATATATCGAGCTACACTGTCCTTTAATATCTAATTCGCTCTACCTCGGAATTAATATATTTTCATATATGCTTAACGAAGGGGAATTTTTTCTCGATAATAGATTTGCCTGGACCAGGGCGCGAACCTATGGATCCTTTCAAACCCAGGAACGTCAGTGAAGCTTTACCTACTACACCACCGGGAGAGGCTAAAAGTTCATGTCGCCTCTCACCCTCATATACCTTTCGCGCGCAGGTAATTAGTGGTTTGGAGACAACATCAACCCACCTCGACTCCGGTAGTGTTTGTAGTGCTTTTGACAGCACGTAGCCAATCTATAAGTCATATCACATTTCCGTGATTCATATATTAATTCCGAGGTAGAGCGAATTAGATATTAAAGGACAGTGTAGCTCGATATATGTATATGAATCACGGAAATGTGATATGACTTATATATATATATATATATATATATATATATATATATATATATATATATAATATATATATATTATATAATATGCTTATATGTCACTATATAGCGCGTGACAATCTATTAAGCCAAGGCTAAAAGAAAAATTAAAGGAGTACCAAGCGCTTTCGTGTTATTTCAACACAGTTTCGAGGTACCTTCGAAAATGTGTTGAAATAACAAGAAAGCGTGACCTTTGCAATATATTATATATATATATATATATATATATATATATATATATATATATATATATATATATATATATATATATATAATTTGTTGCTGCACCATATATTATTCAAGGCAAATGTTGTGTTGTCACAAACGTACGGTACAGTTCAATGTTTCTTTATGAAATCCACCTTGTTTGGTTATGTCCTCATTTTCGTGTGTCTGTCCTTTAGTGCAAGATAAAAATCAGATATAAATATGGAGTGTAGGCTGTAGAACAAGGCTGGAGGATGAGTTATTGATGGAGTATTTGAAGGTGAGGTGCGAGAACGCCAGTTCCGGTGACTCGTTGTACTTTACTTACCAAGGTTCCTCCGGTTAATCCTCCTCCTCTTCCTCCTCATTGTTCTTCTCTCCTCCCCCCCCCCCCCCCCCCTCCATCCCTCCCTCCTCCATCCTTCCCCATATACTTCAATTCCTTTTCCTAGGGCTCGTCCTCGGACCTCTTTTTTTTTTTTTTTTTTTTTTTTTTTAATAATCCGTTCTCGGAAACCGTTCAAGCTTGTTCGGTACTTTTAGCGAATGGTCAGTAATGCTAGTAATGGTGAAAATGACTGCTTACGATCAAGTAATCTGTTTGATTTTAAACATCCTTCTTTTTATTGCTTCGAGTAGAGTCCGGTATTTCTTTCCAGCTTTTAACCATATCCTGACCAAGTTCTTTCCATCTGTCTTCTAAACACAAAACTCTCTCTCATCTTTGATTTCTAAATGTCGTCCCAACAAAATTTAATTGATTTCTATGAGAGGTAAAAAGTACATAAAATCTTTTCAGCTAGAAAAACTTGGGATAGATATTCCGTTTCTTTGGTTTATATAGCTAATAATTTGTACTGCGCAACATTTTTCTTCTTTCAGCTAATGAAATAGTTTTGTCATGTTATCGATTTTTCATGTAAATTCTCAGTCCATGCTGGATATTTCCTAAAGTCATGAATCCAGGCTCCACCATCATCGTAGCTGAGCAGCGTTAGGTTGGTTACCTAGTTAATGGATGGGTGATGTCCACTAAAAACCAATGGGATCTTTGTCGAAAACCTTTTCTAGCCAGATTTAGGGGACGAGGAATTTGGCAGGTGTACTCATCTGTATATTTGCAGCCTGGAGCGCAAATGTAACTCCTCACAGAGCCACCTCTGTTGAAGGAAAAGTCGAATCAAACGCCTGTTTTGAATTTCATTCACTTCAAACTTACCAGCATCCTGTTGTTATTTAAGTCTTAAGACCCTCTCAGTTTCACATTTTTGTCCTAATTTGAGCAAATCAGTTCTGCACGTTTTGATTCAACCCTGCTCACTTATACACAGCGCAGGTCGTTCTTCACCTCAACAACTTTTGCCTTATTTTTCGTCAGCTACTCTGAGTCTTCATGATTCTTTCGTGCTGCCGAGCTTTTGCCTACTTAGTGGTGTCTTTTCTTCTATTCATCAACTTCTGTGGAACTCCCGCCTCCTTCTTTACCACCTCAACTCTAAACTGCACCCATCAATAATTACTTCCACTCCTAAGAAGTCAAACCGCACTCGAACATTCTCAATCACTTTTTCTAACGTTTTCAATTTTCATTCCAATAAGCACTCACAACTTCTCACGTTAGTATGGTAGCTTTTTTAAACCCGTCAACCGGTTCAAGCACATCTACTGACATCAGCTATTTTAAATTCCTTCTTACACTTACCTTCTTACGCCAAAAATTTTCACCTAAGTCTCCCCTTCAAATATTAACGACACAAACTTTAAACCACATAACCCTCTTTCTCAACTACATAAGTACTCTTGCGTAAGCCTCACTTTTCATTACATGTAATCGACATTTACATATAAATTCGTATGATCTTGGTATGAGTTCACTCATACACAACTCACACACATACACACTCACTCCTTAAGTAAACTTGTATCTTTTCGTGCGTATTATTATCACTATCATCATTTTTTATAACACTATTATAAATTCATTATATAAGTCTTGGAGTATCCCTGAGCTCGTCCATTCATTCCCCGGGTTCCCCCGCCGATTCGGTCATCCATAAAAACGGTGATTAGGAGTTAGGAGACCGTTAGATTAATGAGCCTCTTCGGAAATATGCAAATAAGAGGCGCATTAAAAATTACCCACTTCTTTCCAGACGCTCATTTAATAGGAACGTAATGGAATTCGGAAGGGAAGAGGTACCATAATGAGAATAGAGGAAGCGTTTCAATGACACGAGGAAATCCTCTCTCTCTCTCTCCTCTCTCTCTCTCTCTCTCTCTCTCTCTCTCTCTCCTCAGGGACGCGATTCGCGATTCAAGAAGCACTATAAATACCCTGGGGTGATTAATACATACCAATGTAGATTTTGATCTCATTGAGCCTTGAAACCAACTCCACTTTTATCTAATCTGGCAATCAAATACGAATGTTATTTTCATCATTCCTTTATCGTCTCATTTCGCCGCTCCATTTTCAAGGGCCATTTCAGCTCCCTGCAGAGGTCATGAAATCTTATATTTCGTGATTAATTACCGAATGCAACTCGCCGACTCTTTTTAGAAAGACGAAACGAGTTCATTTCCCGAATGAAGCGCTACAAGGGTAACCCTGCCCCTGTTGTTAAATTCAATTGGATATTGTTCAATGACAAACGGCAACGCCGAGGGAACGTAAATCTGTGATTCGTGTAGCTACGGCTTCTCTCTAATTGCCGTTGGAAATACTGCTGTTTATTCTGTGGGTTTGTGGTTTATACCGACCCCCATGGACGTATGTGGTTGAATGTGACATTTGGGAAATGACGGACAGTTTTCGCTTTAATGAGTCTATGTAGGTAGTTGATTATTCATTTCCTAAACTCTTGCGTTTTCATGTTAGTTTATAGTCAAATTGTCGAATGGTAAAATTGATGTGTTCTCACCTGAGCCATTATTAATTGTTTAATTTAGTTCAACCACAGAACTGCAGTCGATGATCTACCTAAGCACAAGGGAAAAAATGGGTATTTATTTATTTTCACGGTGATCTACCAAACTTCCATTCAGTGGTATACTTCAAAAGTGGTGATCTATCGCCAAAATTAGCAAATGAATAAATGACAAAGTTGCCCTATTAGATTATAAAAAAGATTTCGTAAATTGTTTGGAAATGACCTGCCGGGTTTGTTTATGTTTACTTTTGCTTGTTAGTCTTTGCGAAGTTGAAATAGACATTCTTAGTATTATTATAGTGTTTTTATCATTAATCATAATATAAACAACATGAAATTTAACCAGCCAAAAACACCATTAAATTAAGAAATAGGCTCCTTTTAACCTTATGAGCATTAGAAGTAACATTTGACCTCTTACACTTCTAATATAAGTCAAGTGCTGTCCTGCTGTTGCTATGGTCACTGAAGGAAAGTTTTATTTCTTAATTACAGTGATAACTAACCAATGAGAAATATAAAAATGCATAATAAATCATGTTTGCGTACGAGATTTCTGAGGGATCTTCAGTGCTTTTCCTAGATGTGTTTTCATTTGTTTATTCAAGGTTGCCACCATATCCAGTTAGCGAAAAAGAACCTTGACTGGGGTGTTATTAAGTTCAGGAAGCTGAACTGTTAACTTATGGCTTGCAAACACCGATAATGAAATCAGTTGCAACCTCTGTGATCTTAGTAGTATAATAGGGCAGATGATGAATCTTATTTCCCGGGTGAGGCACCTCATAAGCACACGCTCGATCGAGCTGTTGCTGAAAAAAATGTGGATTTAGACAATATGCTAAATTTTGACAGAAAGACTAGGCCTTAGAAAAAAAAAGTATCTCGTGCTCTCTCTCTCTAAGTGTGGCTGGCAGGTGTTAAGTAAATTAAAATTTTATAACGTCTAAGAAATGCGTAAAGAAAAGCTATAAAGAGAAGATACGATGAATAACCTTTAGACATGTTATGTGGAAGCTGAAGATGCGGCCATAACGTTCAAAGTAGTCAAGGTGAAGATGAACTGGTCGAAGAATCGCCTCCAGATTCGTAAATCTGTTTACGAGGAAATGTTAAGATTGGAAAAAGACTGGAATAATGTTCTTACCACAACGAAACTGTTTCTGTAAATAAAACTATAAAGAAAGTTTTGAAGGCAATATTACTTTCATTCTAACGTTAGGTTGTATACGATCTTTGTTAAGCTACATGAAGAGGAAAGTACGTTATCCTATTCTTCCTTAGGATATTTATTTTAAATTATCTTTAAGTCGTGGATTTCAGATTTTCATTCGAGTACAACAAAAAGAAAAGAGAATCTTCTCACCAACGCAATCCAAGGTCAGGTAGCGGCTGCAGCAGTCCACCGTGTCGACGACTCTCAATGTCGCTTTTCGTTTTGATGGAAGCGAGTGATTTTCTCTTTTGTTGAAGTCGTAAGCTCAACGAACTTTTTCGGTTTACTCGATTGATCTGTGGATATCCGGTTTAATCCTCAAAACTCGTGCGTGTATTTTTGCTGAAAGAGAGTACATAATCTATAAACATTGAAAACTTTCCGCCCAAATAGAAACTGACTGAGAACATTTATATTCTTGTTCATTCAAATGGAATATAGATTCTTGCTGATTCAGGTTCTAAGTCGGTTAAGTCTCATTAACCAGATCAATTGAATAATTCCTAACATTTCATCAAGCAAAAATAGAAAATGTTTAATATAGGTGTGAGGTAATACTTTATAAGGAGTACGTTTTACTCAGGTTCTCGAGTGTCTTATCAATGTTTTAAGTTTTCCTTGTGAAACTAGTAGGTATGTTGTGGGTATCTTTAGTGCTCTGTTTATTGTGCAATAATGGCGCTGGATAAATCGTTCTTAACAACAACTCCACTTTGTAGGGTAAGTAGCACAATTTCCTATCTGTGACGATTATCGTAATCGCCCAACAGAGCGCTAGGAAATTGTGTGTTGATACTTAATACGGCAAGTTTTTTCATGTTTATCCTTTTTTCCATTTTCGTGACCTCTCTCTCTCTCTCTCTCTCTCTCTCTCTCTCTCTCTCTCTCTCTCTCTCTCTGGCACAAACATACATTTTTTTAACTCCTGCTTTACTTGCAGTCCATCTTTAAAGTCAAGAATTTTGGTCTGATGGAATGAACAATTTTCTTTACTTATCAGAAACGCTATTTATCGACTCACTGATTGAACTTTATGCGGATTTCCATTTTAAATTATTTGCAGAAAAACATTGTAGGAATAAAGTCGTCGTCGGGCTCCATTTTTGAATTATTTCCAAAGTGTATTTTTTTTGCGTTTATTTTTAGTCCTTCTGATGGCATGGTGGTCGAAATTGTGAATGGTTTCTGTAAAAGGGCGAAGCAGCGAATTTTATGCAATTTGGTAAACAGGTCAATAATATATTTGAATTTCATCCTTCTGGTCATTTCTCTGGTATTTTTGTTGGTCGTTGGTGGCTTCTTTCGCGTTCTTACATCCTTTTGCTTTCGGCTGATATTCATTTTCGTGAGTGGAAAGAATGATTTCTAGAAAGGTACAGTATTGTCGTCTTTCAGGGAGTTATTTCAAGTTCTAACAATAATTTGAACATTTCTTTGTTTTGTGAATTTGTCAAAAGCATGATGATCTTAACCTGACACTCTCTTGGATACTCTATATAAATTAAATTCGTAAAGGGGATAGTGCCGTCAATGCACCTAGTGTGGTGCACTGTAGGCATTGCTTATAAGGTTCTTTGCAGCTCCCCTTCGGCCCCTAACCCCAGCCCCTTTCATTCCTTTTACTACACCTCCGTTCCCATGCTCTTTCTTCCATCTTAATTTCCACCCTCTCCTGACAGTTGATTCATAGTACAACTGTGCGAGTTTTTTCTCCTGTTACACTTTTCAGACCTCTTTACTGCCAGTTTCCTTTTCAGCGTTAAGTGACCTCATAGGTCCCTGCACTCGGCCTTTGGCCTAAATTCTATATTCTATTTTATTCTTCTGTATATAAAAGTAAAGGCGCTGTGAGAATTTTAAAGCTTCGTTTCAACTAAATGAGGACAAAATTTGCATTCGTGTTGCAAAACTCATCGTTTTAATGCTATGCAGCAGCGCTCACTTATAACAGGAGGAAATAGATAGTCCGTGACACACCTTTGCACTTCCGACCTCTGACCAGATTGGTAGATCTTGTTCTCCAGGAAATTGAAATATGTCTGGGTAGTTTATCTGCTCTAGGGAATCCTGTTATTTTCATTGCCTTGAAACTTCTATTTTCAAATTAATTTTTATTTAAAAAAAATAAAAGTTCTCTTTAGGAGATAATGCTAAGGTCTGTTATCACATTCAAAGATGTCTTCAAAAACATGTCTGCTTACTGCACAATTGCCAAAGGTCGTGTACATTTCGAAAGAGAGAGAGAGAGAGAGAGAGAGAGAGAGAGAGAGAGAGAGAGAGAGAGAGAGAGAGAGAGAATTTTTTGAGTGGTTCCTCCCCCTAAGATGGTGATGAACTGGTTAAAACCCTCCCGTTTTTATGAAATGTATTTAATGGAGTGTTGAACTCACTCCTCTTGTTTTTTTTTCCTTTATTGCCTCTCTATCTCAATTTATCTTTGCCCCAGATACAACCCTCAACAGTCGGTTAGCAGCTAGGTACTTAATCACTGCTTAGGTTAGCAATGGAGTACTGGCTATTTACGAAACGCACCTTATCTTCCTCCGTTCAGTTCGTGGAATCGAACGCTGGTCCCTCAGTTTGTGGGCTGCTCAGAAGGAGAGTGCTAAAGCTATTAAAGTTACAATTATTATGAAGCAGTTAGATGAAGACATTCCGTACAAGGCTCCTACGAGGTATTACTACGTAAAAATGTAATTGATAACTTATCAACCATCCATAACTTCTTCGTTGATTGTTAGTGAACACATTATTGAGAAAAACAAACAGTTAACCAGTCTCCTCCCCCATACAGATACCATCATTGTCACTGACATTCAACATTTATCCTGCTCAAGTTCCGAGGCGAAGACGAGAGAGTTCCGGAAGTAGAAAGCGTCACAAACACTATTTCTCATAATTTTTCCTGCCATAAACAACCCCCAAAGATGTGTGTGGCATCACCACCAAACGATTGCCGGATCCCCTTAGGGAATTTTGGCCAGATATGAGTTAGATAGAGGAGATCAGTGGGTTTAGTTTTGCTGAAGCCGATCTGTTGATTGGAAAGCAAAGTGTAGGGGATTGAGGATTCTCTCTCTTTCTCTCTTTCTCTCTCTCGTTTTTTCCATAATAAAAAAAAACCCTTTTAAACTACGTCAAAATATGACGTTGTTTTACTCTTACAGAGATGTCTGAAAATAATGCTCGCCTTGATCTCATCAAGATATTGACTCGGACTCCCAACACAAACCTTACCTTGTCTTATTGTAAAGGTAGCTATAAAATTACACACCAGTAAGTCAACCTTGTTTTAAGGAATCTAGTAGATCTACCAAGATCACTTTATGGTGGTGCAGTCGTCCAAAACTTAAAGATTGGTAACTAAAGTAACCGTGAAGACAAAGTTGGGTTGTTGCTACTTCATCGAACATTTGACGGTGATATTCCACATTGTTCTCTTAACGGAAATATATTATTAACGTGAGTCTTTTCTTCCTGATAGGCAGCTTGCTCACGAGATGTAGCGAGGTAATTAATAGGGATGCAATGATACCCAATTTTTGACCGATACCGATAGTCATACCTGTTACCTCCATATTACTGTTTTTTAAGGGAATATATATTGTTACAAAAATCATTCTTATTCTCTGGTTATTGTACATTCAAGGTTCAAAAGTTGAAAGGTCATTTAATTTTACTGAAAAAGAACATCAAGTATAACTATTAAGTATTTAATCCTTTTACTACCTGAATCTAGTTTGGCTTATATTATGGCTACAATTAGACTTGTAACAATTTAGGTACGTAGCGCTTACTGGAATTCATGGGGTGACGAGGAATCTGAAATCACTAGTATGTACTTTTATTCTGAGTTTTAATTCATATATTGGCCAGAAACAATTAGCAGACTCATTTATTTAGATTAAAAAAGGTTCTAGTTTGCTGGGCTTTGTTAATATATAGATTTTAGGAAACCAAGAAGGATTTTAAATTCCTATACTAATGAAAAAGTATCGGCTGGTATCGGCCAGAAATTCACCGATACCGATACCACAAAAACTAGCCGATACCACCAATACCGATAATGATACTTGGGCACATCCCTAGACTAACTAACATGGCCTTGTAAACAAACTTTGTACTTGATGTAATTCAAGATATTTAAATTAATGTTGGTGGCGCTTATAGATAACTTTTTATTTTTATTTTTGCATTTATATATTCTCCCAAGATGCGAAATGATGTGGCTATCGCGATAATCCCCATGTAGAGCAGGTCACGTAAGCGATGCAGGCAGAGTGATAAGGATGAAATCGAGCAAAACCAGAACGTTTTTTTATTAGATGATCACAGTATGCTCCCACTCAGTGGTTCGTCGCGTATATATAACAGTGTACTTGACGATTCTGATTATTTTGACGATATAAGAGGCTATCCTCGACTCTAGTTTATTTTCCACTCTACATTACATACATTCTAGGTAATGGTGACGTGAAAATTATAAAAGCATGCCAAGTTATGTTTATCTACAGTTTATTAGTACCCGCCCCTGCTACTATTCTTGGGTTTTGGCATTACTGGAGCACTGTTGTCATATCTGGATATATGCTGACGTCCTAATCTTTACCTTTCAGGAAAAAAATGCCTAAAATGGTGGATTAGTTTCCACGACTTTCTTAAAAGGATTTGGACTGTCGATGAGAAATATTCTGTTAAACCACCTTTCAACAGATCATTTTTTGAGATATCACGATTTACACTACGCGTTACCACAGCCCTTTTAATCCTTGTGCTGCAAAGATGGAGACCTGTCTTCATGTTTATGCTTTGGATATCGGTGCTCTTACATTTAACAGAGGCTGCAAATTTGATCGGATATTTGAAAGTTCCACGAATCGCTGCCACAGCATATTTCAATTTTGTCAGTAACACTTCATTTATATGTATACTGTGTGATTTGTTTTCTTTTATTCATTCATGCACAGATAGACTTTCTGTCCCTTGGTAGCTCACTTAAGTTAATGGTCATGATGGATCGTTCCAAATGGATGTGAATGTATCTTGAATCATAATATATCGGTATGCTCAATATATATGAAATATCAGCGTATTTACTTGCAGTTTTATTTCAGTGCCTTCCATTTCTCTCGGTATGGTCGAAAAGCGTTGCTCCATTAGAACAGGGATTCGCTTATTAACTCTGAAATAGTTGCAGAAATACCCGATGATTCGCTGAAGGTTGGAACGCCGCCGTGTGCCCTAGTCTTATGATATTTTTGAAATGACCAAAAATATCATCGCGTTCACGAATGGAAGCAACGGAATAACACGCTCGTTATATTGATTTTCCGGCTAATGTTAACAAGTTGGACGTGTGTATATATATATATATATATATATATATATATATATATATATATATATATATATATATGTGTGTGTGTGTGTGTGTGTGTGTGTGTGTGTGTGTGTTTGTATGCATGTATGTTTTTGTGTATATATATTTACATGCATAACGTATAAATGTATCACACGTGTGCGTTTGAGTGAGTGTTTTCTTTATTTGTAGCCTTTAATAAAGGTATATAGCTCCAGTTTCCAATATCAGTAAGTATGTACTGATTCTGGTATCAGTTTTTGAAAGACGTAAATCCAATTCGCATTTTTCGGATCGGTAGATCAGCTTTTAGAAATGAAAATGGGCTTCTTTTCTGGGGCCAAAGGAGAATTTTCTATTTCAACTACTGATGTTCCTCAAGTGAGTTTGGCCTGTGGATCTCTCAGGCAAAATTCTTACTTGTTTTTCTAACCTTTCATGTTCGAAATCTGTTTGTAGTTATTATTAACAGCGAAACCTCATTTCACCATCTGGAGTTGTTTTCCTATGGATTCTGGTCTCTCAAGAACTCTTCTCCTATTTATGCTTGGGTCAAAAGTCAGCCCTCCAGAATTCTTCTTCCTTGACTTTCCCGCTGTCTGCAGAGATTAGCACTCATTCTCGATTTTTTATATCTTGTGAGTTCAACTGAATGAGAATCCCGAAACTTGGTCAATTTCCACGCCATCAGGAAGGATTTACTACCGACATTTTTCTCCTTCCCTTTCAATTCTTCTATTCTGAAATTCATTCTCTGTCAGTATTTTAGATGTTTAAATGGCCCCAAACGTACCTAAGGCAAACTGCCTGGTTCAAATTTCCGTTTGTCTAAGAAAAATAGTGGTTGTGTTGTTTATACTTTGCAATAATGTTTGCAACATTCGAATAACATTTTAACTTATTTTGTTATGGCCCTCATTTGCGAATGCTTTATCTCTGTATTCCCTTGATGAAATTTAAAACGCATGTCAGACAACTTCTTCCACATGATTTGTCTTCCATGCAAATCAGCAGTCTCTGGATTGACGGTTTGGTTACAACTTCTTACTCTTTCCTGCACGGTTTTGGAAGTTTCATCTATTTCCGTTTTCCCGACTCCCACGTCCTTCCATACATTTAAGAGCTGAGTAGCTATTTCACTTCTGTACTCCCTTTGTATTCATGATTTTTTACCTGGTTTTGAGCTTTAGTCGTCTGCATGTGTATATATATATATATATATATATATATATATATATATATATATATATATATATATATATTGTGAAGAAGTGCCAAGTATCTGGTTACCACACTTACCATTCATTAATTGATACCTCACAAAAGCCAGACGCCTGAACCCTCATCACAGGTATTAAACGACTGAATACTATAAAGGCAACAGTGATCCCCTAACAACTTACCAGTATTGCAGAAATCAGACTAAGTTCATCAAAACAGGTGTGAGGTAATCTTGTAAGTAATTAAATTAATCAAAGGGCATCACTCCATCAACAACTTTAAAAGTCTAAGTATTTCCCTGATTTTAGAAGTCTAAGTCACTTCAAGTTAATTGAAGGAAAACAGATCAATTACCTCTCTATGTTTCTACCTAACATCAATATAATCAAATGCAAATATACTGGTTAGAAATGTAAACACTTATAAAAATTTTAAATACAAAAATTTATTATTAAACTCAAAATTTATAAGTGAAATTCACAATATCAGGGAAAATTACGGTTATTTGAAAACAAAGTAAAGTTTAATTAATTCTTGAATCAATTAAGTAAAATTAAATCAAAATTAATT
>NC_087212.1:19400940-19448440 GCF_015104395.2 Macrobrachium nipponense | reverse complement strand
ATGCCGAGCTAATGCTTTGTTAGGGATTGCCGTATTTATCATTTGTGGTTGCAAAGTGAAAGGCATGTAAAGCTTTTATGACAGGTTAGGGAATACCGGGTTACGCTCGTATGTTGAGGTTAGGGAGTGCCACGTTCAATTCCCAGTGTTAGTCTTGGAAAAGCAAAATTCATGTGTTAGGTTTATGAATGCTATGTTAAGCTTTTATGTTAGGTCTGGAATTTTTGTATGTAGCTTATGTTAATCTTCGGTGTCAGGCTAGGAAATCCTTTTAAGCGTCACATGTTAGATTTGAAAATGTCATATTTAACTTGTGCGTTAGGGTTGGAAAGGTCATGGTAAGCCTATGCATTATGTTTGACATGGAGGTCAAGACACTTAGACATCAGAAGAACATACAATGCACTTTAAAACTCGTCTTCTCGAATCGTGAAACTGCAGCTCTATTGGCAATAACGCAGTTTATTAGTTTCCACCAACCAGATGCGCCCTCCGAATCAGCAGCTGAGCCATTTGTCTTCATCATTTTCTTATATCTTCCATTCGCTTATTTTTATAGTTTCATTTATTTCTTACCATGACTTAGGAAACACTTGTTTTTTCAAAGTTACTAACGTAGCATGGGTGTTTCTCTTGCGTTTAAATAAACAAAAGAAATTTTCTGGGGTCTCATACAGGCATATTTCCTCTATATTTGAAGTGAATGAGATTTACATCTGAACCACTTATATATTTTGATATAACAAAATTAATTCCACACTTTTATGCTCTTATATCTGACTAAATATATTTTCCGTATTATATCTTTATTATAATATATATATATATATATATAATATATATATATATATATATACATATACATGATAGTATATACATACACATTAGGGATGACGTTGTTAGCCTAGAGCAAATGGTACTTACCCGGTAGGCCTGGAGCCATGGCGCCCATTTGACAATTATAAGCTTGTTATACATACATATATATATATATATATATATATATATATATATATATATATATATATAATATATACACACACTCACATTTGTATATACACATTTGTATACATATATATACAATATATATATACACTATTTATATATATATAATATATATATATATATATATATATATATATATAGTTCTGTATACTGTTATATAAATAAATTGTTATGAACTCGTAATTTTTACCAAGAGCCACGACAAATTTTTTTATCCAGGTCCTCTGCTCAATAAATCAATTGCCAAACCAGTCAGATAATAGCCACAAACACCAGACTTTATGCAATAAACATGCAAACACCAAATACCGATTCGCAAAAACACTTACAAAAAACAAAAGCAATATGCCTCCGAAAACTTGCTTGAGGAACTTTGAAAAACAAACAAGCAAACACAGTACCTTCACGCATACCACTATCTCCTACTTGACTTTTATACCGATTAGTGAGAGAGAAATGTCACAGTAATAGGATGAAATCAACATCCACTCACGCGTACACGACAGGAGGAGAGGCTGATACGAAAACCTTAACGGTAATAATTAATTAGCTTCCTTAAAACAAAAAGATAATTTAAATAAAATTGATAACAATACAGCTTAATTCATATAAGCCAACAATAAACGTTCACCCAATACGATGAAGTTACACTGAAGCGTTTTAGTCAAGGAAAAACCGTCTATACATACGGGAGCTTCCACTGACACTGAATTCAGTGCTCCGACGGAAGAGTCCTCTAGCATTGAGGGTAAAGCAAATATTGACAAAAGGGGCTGCTCTCCTATTCTCCGGCCCCAGAAGTCCTCCTGACGATTCCCGGCGGATAGAGCAGAGCATTCGTAAATGCAAGGGATGGACCTTGCTCACAGGTGGGCAAAAGCAAAACCCACGGACAAGTTCACAGAGGAGGGCACAGGCCAGACCATCACCACCAACAGCAGGAGACGTTGAAGGAAGCGAGCGTCTAATGTCCTGGCCTTGAACAGAAGGCGATGTTGCAGACAACAACGACAAAGAATGCAAAGAGAATACGCGGTGCTGAACCTGCCTTCTGGAATCCATAACGATTAACTTTCGCCTGATGAAAAGTACCCCAGCATTACGTAAGGGCGACAAGAAAACCACGAAGTACAACCATCAGGCGAAGAGAGGCAAATACCGAAGGCGATACTCCGCTCGTTGAAATATGAAAAGAGCGAAACAAGCGGATAAATACAGCTATTTAACAATATATGCAAAACCCCTGTGGAGAGCGAAAAGAACCAAGAAGCAGTTTGTTGCGACTTTTGCAAAGATGAAAATTTAACTTACGTTATTAATATATATATATTAATATATATATATATATATATATATATATATATATATATATATATATATATATATAACGGTTTTGACATCTTTTCTTCTTAGGCATTTGGAGGCCATTCCCTCGTTGAAATATACTGAAGTCCATCTTTTCACTCCATGTCATGCGTATCCTTTCAGTTCCTATTGAAATATCGGGACGGTTGATGCCAAACGTTTTTAAATGTTTCTTTTCGGCAATGAAATCCGTAAAGATTGTCTGGATCAGGATATACGTTACTCTTACAAGAGCGTTTAAAGTGCTGGTCTTTCGGTGAATGGTTTTTGATGTTACTGACTTTCCTTGTTCAGTTTGTTCAATTGAAGGTATTGAGGGAATATCAAATTTTGCACAAGAAGCTAAAGTAATGTACGAAGGTCTCTGCATGTTCTTATCGTGGTTATTTTTGTGGTAGTCACAGATGAAAAGAATTAAACGCTAAATACCTCTCTCTCTCCTCTCTCTCTCTCTCTCTCTCTCTCTCTCTTCTATCTCTCTCTCTCTCTCTCTCTCTCTCTCTCTCTCTCTCTCTACTGTAACCAATACATGCATGCACGTGACAAACGTACCTAAATTATTCGGCATTGCAAAAATTCATTTTTTCAGTGATTCTTTTGATTTCTGCTGAGACTCGCCATCTTTCAAAAAGACGGTCTGTTAATAAGTGGAGCTCTAGAATTAATACCATTAAAATAATAAAAAATATAATTATTGACTGAGAATCGCTCCAGATTTCACCATTACAGTATTTTAAGATTTCTTTTTCGTCGTAGGTCATCAGATCTTAGGACAGTTTCAAGTCTTTATTTATTTATTTACTCATGTATTTTATAGGTTTTGTACTTTCGTATAGCTCTTTGTTAGTGTGAATCAACACTTGTTTCATTTTCTCTTTATTTATTTTACTGGGGTCTGTTTGTTGCTATTTGCTGGTGCTGAGATTCTGTAGTCTGCCGTTCAAGTCCCCTTTGAGGCGAGTGCATTCGAGTACTGTCTTTTGTTTATTTGCTTATTTATTTATTTATTTTGTCTGATAAGGATTGCTATTAAACTATACTTATTTTTTGGAATGTCAGATGTTCCATTACATTTACTGTTATTTTCTGTTTATTATATATTATTCTATTAGCTGGAAATAAACTTCAAATGTTTTAATAGAATGAACTGCAATTCACAAACAAGCTTAATTGATTTAATAGTAAGGTTATTAGAATAATTAGATAGGTTATAATGTTGATAAACTAATAAGCTATTAAATCAGTAATTTCCTGAAATTACCAACATTGGCATTCTGATAGCATTTTTTAAAAAATACCATTAATAGTAATTTACTTACCTACACAATTACATAGATATATATATATATATATATATATATATATATATATATATATATATACACACAAATTTAAAAATAACCAGACGAATGCAGATGTGCAACAACAAAAATGAAACTCGACTGGACTTGAATAGTATGCGTACCCAAAGTTTCATGTTATGTGGTACATGAGCATGCACACACGCACACACACACACACATCACACACACACACACACTCACACACATATATATATACATATATATATATATATAAATTAAGTATATCTTAGTTTAACCAGACCACTGAGCTGATTAACAGCTCTCCTAGGGCTGGCCCGAAGGATTGGATATTTTTACGTGGCTAGAAAGCAATTGGTTACATAATGGGCAAAAGGAGGAACTATGCATTCATCGGCGAAAACAAATCATCTTTTCCCGTGCAGGCGGGTTCATAGCTCTGTAATGCCCAGGTGGACATTTTCTTTAAAATATGTAGTACAGTTCACAAATTTCCTTCGAAATAAAGGGTTCAGGTCTGTACACCTTCCTCGTAAGGGGGCAGTGCACCTCATGCGGTGCACTGTAGGCATTAAGGTCTTTGCAGCGTGCCTTCGTCCCCTAGCTGCAACCCCATTCGTTCCTTACACTGTACCTCCTTTCATATTCTCTTTCTTCCATCTTACTTTCCACCCTCTTTTAACAACTGAGTCACAGTGCAACTACGAGGTTTTCCTCCTCTTGCACCTTTCAAACCTTTCACTGGCAATTTCATTTTCAGCGCTGAATGACTTCAAAGGGTCCAGTGCTTGGCCTTTGGCCTACATTTTATATTCAATCTATACACTCCTTGGCTGATATTCATATTCTAAAGGAAGCTTTCTTTTGTAGGGCAAGATTCAATTGCATTTCTTTCCAGCATATTATTAGAATAAACCATCTTTTTAGTGCCTGATTGTTGTCAGTGACAAGGATAGAAATTTGCATTGTCCTCTTACCTTTTACATTTTCATGCTGTTCTTTGGTCTTTTACTGTGATTTTCCAGTTTGACAAATATACAAATTGTCACATGGGATTTGAAACATACACCCTTGGTATTGTTTGAAGTTTGACAAGTTATATATATATATATATATATATATATATATATATATATATATATATATACGTATATATATATATATATATATATATATATATATATATACTGTGTGTATGAAATATATTTTCCTATTTGTAAAATGTATGTTTCTATTTATATATTTAAGATAATGTAATTACATAGAATTTTTTATCAGTATTTTACAATATTCTTCGGAATTGAATCACATCATTGTTAATAAGAAAAAATTATTACTGTATACCTAATCATGATACATTAATATATCATTGCGTAGCGTATTTATTACAAAAAAATTACAAATATTACACCTTGCAATAACATCAATTGCCTGAGGTTCTTAGACATCTACAGCTACCATGTACTTACTACATCTAGAGCTATTTTTAATTTATTTTGAATGCTGAATGCGCCAGTCTGAAAATTCCAATTTTTCGCGATGAATCCGCACAATGCTTATATTTCAGAATTCATAGAATATTCAATTATACCATAACCAATTTAGATGCATGGGGGTAGCCAGAACACGAATGTAGGCTTGATTACTTTTGGAGAGTGTGTAAGAGCGTGCCATTAAGGCTAGCGTATTTGTTTTCAGAAAAAAAAACGATATTTGAAGTATTTGCCTCATGCGTAAATTTATTCATTTAATGATGCTGCAATCAGTTTATTTCGTTTACAAATTTATATAAATTAATTAAGATTAATTATTCTCCTCAGTTATTGGTTATTGCATATTTCTTCCACATTGATATCTTAATAACTGTACTTTGAATGCAGAGTGAGAATTCTAGATAATTTCATGAATTCTTAGAATGTTAAACGTAAAGGTTTCATTTGTACGTATTGATAGTGCTGAGTTGCTTCATAAATACCGCAAAGACCATAATATCTGCTCTTCAATTTTTTTAATAATCTCCAAAGACGTTTTTTCATTAGTAATATTTGACGGATTACTTTTTGAAGCATTTAGAGTATCCATGACCTTGGTGACATAATTTATACCCTTGTATTCTCCTCTGGGTACCCAAAATAGCCAATACATGCATGGTATTAAAAAAAGGGAAGATTTTAGAAAATAAATGCTTGATTTTTATTCAAAACTATTAATGGACAGTGGATACTCGAAAAGATTTATTGAGACCTTCACTTTAGTGCTCACTGTAGGAAAAAAGAGATTTCTAAGAATTAATAGAAAACTTCGTTATGAAGACGTACTGCCAATTAAATTCCAAAATGTCTGGGGGCTGAAAAAAAAAAAGTGTAAATACTCGGGAAATCCGGTAAAATTATAATAATTCCTTGGTTACAAATCTGTCAGTAGGATTTTCCTTTTATCACAAAGAAATGAGTGCTTGAGTAATGTGTGTGTGTGTGTGTGTGTGTGTGTGTGTGTGTGTGTGTGTGTGTGGAGGGAAAATTGAATATGCGTTCAACTGCCCTGGCCAGGATTCGAACCTGTATCTTTTTGGTTTAGTGCATGGCATTCGGGTCATACGACACAGGTTCGAATCCTGGCCAGAGTGGATGAACTTATATTTAATTCCCCTTGGGTGTAATATTAACACTGAACACTGAAGTAAATTACATGTAAACAGGCTTTTGTGCCTGTATATTTGAGAGTATAAACAAGTCATAAATACTAGTGACACAGACACGCGTACACACACATACATATACACATGTGTGTGTTACATGTACATGCATGCTACTTCACTCTTTGGCAACGTTTATAAATGTAGATTTCATGGCAGTAAGGTCAAATGCTTTGACATAGATTACCTATTGAACGCGCATTTTGTCACCGGCAATGTTGAGGAAAACACGTCTAAAGACTACATTTCGTTGTAAACTTTTCCTATCCTACCTCAAGTTTTCTCGCCTTCCCACATAAACATTTCGGTAATGCTACCTAACTCGTAAGTAATGGCGCCGAAATGCTCTTTTATACGTGCTATCTGTGTAATTGTCTTCTTGGACGACCGCTATTTCCATGGCTTAAGACCCGAATTAGTGGATAAAACGGCCATATTTTTCCCGGAGGTGTTTTTTATTTCATCCTCCGCCAATTCTTCCTCGGTTTTGTCTTAATTCTACAAAGAAAATGAAGAATTGAAATGCCGTTTAAGGTGTTGAAATACTGTCAAGTTAAAAATGCTGATTTTCCAAATCTACAAATACTTAGTATATATTTCTTTGTTTTTAGCAGAAACGATGTAAAGGACATTCAGATCTGATTGCATGTGATATATTTACTTAAGTCCCATTAAATGAGACGAACGATGTATTCCCATGTTGGAAAAAAATGTGGAAATTTGTACATTTCCCAACGTATTAGACCTAAAGCCAGATACCGCTTAGAATTGCTTGTTTCTTGTGCACATACGGAAAGGTGTTCTTATATACAAAATTTCAGATTCACTTCTCAAGCAAAATAGCAAGACAGTCAAGATAGTATCTTTTTCGACAGGTCTGTCCACAGACTTTTTTTTTTCTTTCTTTTTTGTGAGTGATATTCGTTTGGCAATGGGTTATTTTTCTGAGTCTTTTAACCACCAGTGAATTCTTCTGATATGTAATATACATTTAGAGTACATTAACTTCTGAAGTACTTTGTCCATCGGTGAGTCCTTCTGATGTAAGAAACGTGTTTAGGAATAGATTCGTTTAAAACGCATTTTGTCCACTATTGAATTCTTTAGATAAGAGAACATTTTCGCGAAAAGATTTAACGTTCGCTATTCTTTGTCATTTGGTGAGCGCTTTTTATATGTTACTTGTAAAGACAAATAATTTCATTTCCTACGTATTATGGGTTTCGGATTAATACCATTTCCTTGTGTATATAGGTTTGGGAATGATTTCATTTCCTATGTATTATGGGTTTGGGAATAATTCCATATCCTATGTATTTGGGTTTGGGAATTATTCATTTTCTATGTTTTATGTGTTTGGGAATAAAACATAATAAGTGAAATAATTCCATATCCTATGTATTTGGTTTTGGGAATAATTTCATTTCCTATATGTTATGTGTTTAGAAATAATTTCATTTCTTGTGCATTTTCGGTTTAGAGATAATTTCAATTCCTATGTGTTATAGTTATGGGTTTTGGTATAATTAAAATTCCTATATATAATGGGTTTGGGAATAATTTCATTTCCTATGTAATACGAGTTTGGGAATAATTTAATTTCAAACTAATACGGTTTTGGCTATAAATTCATTTCCTATGCAGTATGTTTGGAAATAATCTCATTTTCAGTGTAATACCTGTTTGGGAATAAATTCATTTCCTATGTAATATGTTTTGGGAATAATTTCATTGCCTATGTAATATGGGTTTGGAAATCATTTCATTTCCTGTGTAATATGGATTTGGGAGTAATTTCATTTCCTAAGTTATATGGGTTTGGAAATAATTACAATTCTCTTTGTAACGTAGGTTTGGGGGTAATTTCATTTCCTATGTATTATGGGTTTGGAAATCGTTTAATTTCCTATGTAATATGTTTAGGGAACAATTACATTTCCTATGTAATATTGGTTTGGGAATATTTTCATTTCCTGTGTAATATGGGTTTGGGAATATTTTCATTTCCTGTGTAATGTGGGTTTGGGAATATTTTCATTTCCTGTGTAATATGGGTTTAGGAATAATTTCAAATCCTATATATTATGGGTTTGGAAGTAATTTCATTTCCTATGGATTATGAGTTTGGCAATAATTTTATTTCCTTTGTAATATGTTTGGAAATATTTCCATTTTCTGTATAATATGGGTATGGGAATAATTTCATTTCCGATATCCTTTGTAAAGTAATGAGTTATTTTGATGGGTTCTGGAATTTGTTCATTTCCAACACAATTTGTCCACTAGTGAGTTTTTTTTTAAGTGAGTTCATTTGATATATGACATGGGCTATGGAATGGATTAATTTCCAACATACTATATCCACAACTTAATTCTTTTGATATATCACATATCTTATTATATAGATGCATGTGCTGTTTTTCTACGTTATACGTGTTTAGGAATGGATCGCTTTTCTACGCACTCTGTTAGTTTGCGAGTAGTTTTTAGGAGCGTTTTGTGAATGGTTTCATTGCAGATGTACTTTGCACGTTTGTCAAGTCTTTTAATATGTAATGTGTTCGGATGATGGTTCATTTTACGAAATATTTTGTCCGTTTGCGAACTGTTTTCATACTTGACTTGGGCTTAAGAACTGATTCATTGTGTACGTTCTTTGTCCATCATTGAGATCTTTTCATACTTAATATAGTTTTGGAAATGGATTAATTTCTGACGTAGTTTCCATTAGTAAGCTCTTTTGATTACGGCACATGGCACAAGTTTGCCTCCGAATTAATTTCTGACATACGTTGACCATCAGTTAATCCTTGATTGGTGACGTGGGTTTGGGAATTATTTTTCTCAGGAAGGTAACATGAGTAGCTTTTGTTATTATAAAGAAATGGATCACCTACTGGGGCAGTGATGATAAACATGTTTCTGAAGATAGAATAGACTTATTTTTTCATATTGTGTATAATACGTACATAAATATTTGCACAGGCATGCCTACGTACGTAAAATGTGTTGTTATAATGGCGTGCGATTCCAAGTAACCCTCCCCCCCAAAAAAAAAAAAAACTTTTGGCTGCTATGCAAGTATATGTTACAACTCGTCGTAAAATCAACATATTTCACTCTACATTTTTTTATGTTCAAGTTTAAGGCCTCTTTAAAATTCGTTTGGATAAAAAATCATCTTTACAAAGAATTTCTCGTTCGTATTAAAAGGGGACCGAATACCGCCACCCTTCAAAATGATATGAACAGCTTTTCTGTCTCTTTTAAACGTTGTCGGCCTTTGTAGCCCATTGCTTCTTCAGAAAGCTGTTGTTGGTTGCTGCTCTTAGTACCATACTGGTACTAGCCCATACTGGCCTAGTACCAGTATGGGCTGTTGCTTGTATGACCAACCCGAAACGGCTTTAGTGTTTCTGTGACTTTGACAGCCCAGTATATATATCCTGTACTCTTCTCTTTTCTTTTAAGCCTCGTTTTCCTGGAATTTTACTTCTGTCCACTTAATTGTGTTCTCGCTTCTCCAAGTCATTTATTTTATGGTTTCTTTTTATCTCATTAATCTTGTTCTCTTACGCGTTTACTTTTTTATGTAACTGTACTTGCACGCTGTAATCGATTCCATCTTGGGCGTGGTTTGTTTTTTGTATATTGCGTCTTTTTCTCCCTTTTCTTACATTTCCCATAAAATTTCCTATCTCATTTCTCGCACGATTTACAATCAAAACAATACGTACTTTTTATGACAATTTATTGCCAATATCGATATTTATTATTTCTTTTTTTTTTTTTTGTATTGCTAAGCCTTGGAATTTTCCTCCTGCTTTTTGTTCTTCCGGACGACGATAACTCTTTGAAATCCCTAGGGAGGCCATAGACTTCTTCGTGGTGCAGCCACCATTCAAATGGTCATTAAGTTTTCCGCCTCATTTACTAAAATAAAATAGTTGTGTTTTGTTTAAAATCAATTACCTTCAATAAAGCTGATCACTTAGGAACATATTTGTTCTAAGGTATTTAGGAAGATGTTTGTAGTTGAATTTACTCATTAGAATAGTTATTTAAGTATATAAATGGAGAAGAAGATGGCAAAATCAATAATAATGATAACAACAACAACAATAATAATGATAGTAACGTAATGTAATGAGCAGGTGATATACTTATGTAAGGAATACACACACAAAGTAGTCTGATATACTTACGTAAGGAATACACACACAAAGTAGTCTGATATACTTACGTAAGGAATACAAACACAAAGTTGTCTGTAACTTCCTTTGTATACCATGAACCTTTTTTTCTCTTCGGGCACCTAAATTGGAATGACTTCGGATCGTTTTCTGTCTAATTACTGGGAGCTGTAGATGAAACAAAAAGGAATTCCTTATTTTTATGATATACCTATAGCGATTATAAGAACCATCCATCAAGGACGAAAATCTTTCTCTCTCTCTCTCTCTCTCTCTCTCTCTCTCTAAGTAGCTCCTGTATTACTGCAGCCCCTCCATACGCACAAGAGCAAAAAATGTAAATATCAAATCAATAAAAGCTCATATTTACTTTGGCCTCTAGTCCTAGAAAAACACCGCTAACTTGTCAACGTTCCGGGAATCTTGCCAACAGCTTTATTGTTTATATTTTTATGGAGAAAAAAAAACATTTACAGAGAATTTAGAAAATTTATTGATTTTTTTCTGCAACAAAAACGAACCTTTAAAAAGGTCGTGGGACTATCGACAAAATAATCGTATTAACCGGAGTTATGACAGTCACTATACTCTGTTATTTTCCATCTGTCCATCCGCCTGTGGTGTTTTTGTATGGTAACACTGCGTCCCGGGCTTTAAATAGTTACGCTATGTGTAAGGTTTAGGTAAATAAAAGGATATCTGGGGGTACATTTGCAACTGAAAAGTGTTTTAATAATTTACTGTATGCGAATTGCACCGTTAATATTCGAAATAGGATATTGTTATTATTGTTGAATGTAAGCTGAATGTAACTATCTAAAGCCCGGGACGCAGTGTTACTATACGCAAACACCACAGGCGGATGGACAGATGGAAAAAAACCGAGTATAGTAATGCCTTAAAGTATTAGTACTAAGCGAAAAATATATATTTATCTGAACTTTCTTGAAACATTAAATAATTAACGTACACCATCATCCACGATATGAAAAAGCAGAGGTAGTAAATATTTGCAGGCAATCAATACGCATCTGTTAGCATTACTAATGAAAAAGAACAGGCATTACTATGAAACATATTAAGTCTTCCGCAATGATCATCATCGCCATCAACGACGTGCGATTTCCACTTCCATCATCCCTTCACCCTTCGTCATTATCTCATCTGTCTAACTTTATGGAAAACAAATGAACTAACTTGTGGTCAGGCTAGCGTTAAACACCGGAGAAGTCTAGCGGTCTGAGAAAATTAGAGAATATATCTCAGCCACGCTTATGTTTTGTGTCTTGGCACTGTTGAGAAATGAAACCCGCATGATGACAACACCTATGGTTCTCAGAAATGTATAGATTCATAATGTAGATTTTTTTATAAAAAATATATAATTTAATAATTAGTCAAACTGAAGGTCCTTACATTTGTACTTGATATAAAATTTCAATAACACAGTATCCAAATTGAATGCATGACTTGATATAAAATTTCAATAACACAGTATCCAAATTTAATGCATGACTTTGAAACCAAATTACTTGTTATCTTGCAAGCGAAAGGGAAATGTTTTTACATCATAATTAATTCTTTATTAAATCCTTGGTTAATAATAAAATTGCTTATAACACTTAATTAATTGTCAGTGATGTAGTTCTCATGTAGATGAGCTCTATGATTGCATAGCCGTTATAGAGTTGACTTAAATTCTAGCATCATTTCCCGTAGATATAGTTAACACAAAAAAATTTTTAAACGTTCATATAAAAGCTATGCACTTTCCATCCTCGAAAAAAAATGCGGTAAAACGAGAACTCTCTTTAAAGCATCTCCATTTTTTAGATTTTTTCGTCATTCCCCGGTATTGGAGCTTTTCAGAAGATCGTGCCTTTCCTTATTTCATTTCAGTGGTACTTGTTGAGCATTTTAAGTGTCCACGCCTCCACGGATGAGTGGATATATCTTGTTGGAATGTTTTTCACTAGAAGATAATTTGTCGTTTTTAACGAGTTCTTTGTTCCTAACACCCTTTACTGTCGACTTCCTTGACCTTTGAAGTTGCGACAGAAAGTCCTTTTTTTTTTTTTTTTTTAAGTCGTTAGTTAATATTTTTGCTTGCATTTTTGCTTGCAACAAGGTTAACGGGCACTTTCTTTCATTTCTGTTACCCTTTATTGCCATATGTTTTGTGTAAACTTTCATTCATTTCTTCACCTCACACGGCCGCCCCCCCCCCCCCCCCCCCCAATGTATTTCCCTTCAACCCTTTATATTTTTTTCATCAGTTTGGTTTTACGCATCGTTTTTATTGACACATTTCATCCTCTAAAATATTTTCTGTTTCCTCTCTCCTTTTCCTATTCCGCCGCACAGAAATTCCTGCCTTGTTCTCGGCGCTTTTACCTATTTATTTTTTCCTTTTCTTTTGTGATACATCGCCCTAGCTCTCCTCGTTCTATATTTCTCGTATCTTTTCACACTTCTTATCCCTTTTCCAATTTCCTCCTGAAGAGTTTTAGAATTTCCGAATTTTCTTTTTTCCCTTTACCGTTGCTGTTATTCATATAGTTCCCTCTCTTTTCTGTTATCTGCACATGCTTTTTCCCTTTCTTTCACCTCTCCCTCTCCCTCTCCCTCTCTCTCTCTCGCATATCGCGCTCCTCGTCTCACACTTCCCCCTCTCCTCCTCCCTCCAACTTCCGCCTACTATCCTTTCCCGGGCCCATAATGTGGTGTGATGGACTATCGACCAGCGAGAGTCATCAAGTCGGGAACCACCACCACAATTCTGCCGACAGATTTTAAAGGGCTTATTCCGACGGCGTCAGCAGCCTAGGTATCCTAGTTTAGCATCACGCGAGGAGGCTGTACAAAGCAAGGCATCCATTAGAACAATAGAAGGACACTTTAGAAAGCATGTTACAGAACAGCATATTTTGAGGGCTAAAGAAAGCTCTCGATAATGAGCAGGATGTAAGGAAACTGCACATTGCAAGGTATTCGTTAATATGTGTTTATGATTATCTGATGAGTCTTTATTATCATGTGACAGGTGGCCTTACGTACTTCCTAGGCACGAAGTCAGTAACTGCAACTGTGTTCCTTGGGTTTGATTTTAATCAGCTGGATGAGTGATATACATAAAGGAAATCTATTTCATTTAAGCTTGGTTTCGTTATCTCTGTCCTCAACGGAAATTTCCCTTCGAAACCACCCCCCCTTTTTTTTTTTCCTTAAATGGTTGACTATCGTAGTTGTAAATTCACTGCTTTAATTTAGTAATACTTGGAACAGCCCTTACTTTTGGTACAGTTATAAATTACTTACGGAGCTTCCGATAATTTTTCAAATATTTCAGATATATTATATATATATATAGATATATATATATATATATATATATATATATATATATATATATATATATATATGTATGTATGTAGTATGTATGTATGTATGTATGTATGTATATGTATATGTATGTATTGTATGTATGTTATGTATGTATGTATGTATATTATGTTATGCAATTTACAAAATACTTATTATGAGATGGTGTGTATGTGTGTGTCGGGGGCGGAGGTTAGGGTGGCAGATAGATAGAGATATGCTACTGTTCTTTGGTCACTGAAGAAAAGAGAAGGAATTCCCAGATGGCATAACTCTTTTTAAGTCGACTATATTTTCGCTGAAAATTCTCATATTTAAGCAATCCTACTATGAAAGTTTTCAACGATTCGGGTAAATAGTTTCTTTGATTATTATTATTATTAATTTTTTTTTTTTTTTTTTTTTTTTTTTTTTTTTTTTTTTTTTTTTTTTTTGCTCTATCACAGTCCTCCAATTCGACTGGGTGGTATTTATAGTGTGGGGTTCCGGGTTGCATCCTGCCTCCTTAGGAGTCCATCACTTTTCTTACTATGTGTGCCGTTTCTAGGATCACACTCTTCTGCATGAGTCCTGGAGCTACTTCAGCCTCTAGTTTTTCTAGATTCCTTTTCATGGATCTTGGGATCGTGCCTAGTGCTCCTATGATTATGGGTACGATTTCCACTGGCATATCCCATATCCTTCTTATTTCTATTTTCAGATCTTGATACTTATCCATTTTTTCCCTCTCTTTCTCTTCAACTCTGGTGTCCCATGGTATTGCGACATCAATGAGTGATACTTTCTTCTTGACTTTGTCAATCAACGTCACGTCTGGTCTGTTTGCACGTATCACCCTATCCGTTCTGATACCATAGTCCCAGAGGATCTTTGCCTGATCGTTTTCTATCACTCCTTCAGGTTGGTGCTCGTACCACTTATTACTGCAAGGTAGCTGATGTTTCTTGCACAGGCTCCAGTGGAGGGCTTTTGCCACTGAATCATGCCTCTTTTTGTACTGGTTCTGTGCAAGTGCCGGGCATTCACTTGCTATGTGGTTTATGGTTTCATTTTTCGTATTGCACTTCCTACATATGGGAGAGATGTTATTTCCGTCTATCGTACTTTGAATATATCTGGTTCTTAGGGCCTGATCTTGTGCCGCTGTTATCATTCCTTCAGTTTCCTTCTTTAGCTCTCCCCTCTGTAGCCATTGCCAATTGTCATCGCTGGCTAGTTCGTTAGTCTGTCTCATGTATTGTCCGTGCATTGGTTTGTTGTGCCAGTCCTCTGTTCTTTCTGTCTTTCTCCTGTCTCTGTATATTTGTGGGTCTTCGTCTACTTTTATTAGTCCTTCTTCCCATGCACTCTTTAGCCACTCGTCTTCACTGGTTTTCAGATATTGCCCCAGTGCTCTGTTTTCGATGTTGACGTAGTCCTCTATACTTAGTAGTCCTCTCCCTCCTTCCTTTCGTGTTATGTATATTCTGTCCGTATTTGCTCTTGGGTGTAGTGCTTTGTGTATTGTCATTTGTTTCCTGGTTTTCTGATCTATGCTGCGGAGTTCTGCCTTCGTCCATTCCACTATTCCTGCGCTGTATCTGATTACTGGCACTGCCCATGTGTTTATGGCTTTTATCATATTTCCGGCGTTGAGTTTTGATTGAGTATCGCCTTGAGTCTCTGCATATATTCTTTCCTGATCGTGTCCTTCATCTCTTTGTGTTTTATATCTCCTCCTTCCATTATTCCCAGGTATTTGTATCCTGTCTCTTGTAGTAGCCATCTTGCTTGGTGAGACGTTCCCGCGTGAAGTCAGATTAATCAACAGATATCACAAGTTTAACATACGACTAGAATTTGAGAAATATCTAGAAGTGTTCGTGAACTATCGGTGATAAGATTAGTGTGAAAATAGTAGGATAAAGCGTCTTCTAAGTTAGTTTATCAAGTGTAATACTGTAAATCAGAACAAGATGGCAGTAAGTTCCAACTGCAGGAAGAGATGGCGTAATTTAGCTTGCTTGGCGGATTCGCAATACGATGAGGTAGCAGGAAGGGAACTGGCATTTCTCATCTATGAAATCAGCAACAGTCCTAACCAAAAAGATACAAAAGCATTCATAGATATATTAGAAGGATATAATCCTTCAAACTGGAACAAATCTAATGAAAACATCTTGAAAATAATTGAAGAAGTTCCAAATAAAATCCAAGTGGTCAAGAGACTCATAAAGAAAATATACATAAACCAACATATTCCGACTATGGAGACAGAGAAGGAAAGCTATATGCATATAGGGGACCTAATAATGAGACAATCACAAATAAGGAAGCAGTTAAAGACCTAGGTGTGATGATGAATAGGAACATGTTATGCAATGATCAAATAGCAATTCTTTTGGCAAAATGTAAAGCAAAAATGGGAATGTTGTTACGGCACTTCAAAACAAGAAAAGCTGAACACATGATTATGCTTTATAAAACATATGTTCGTAGTCCACTTGAATATTGCAATATGATATGGTACCCACACTATCAAAAGGATATTGCACAAATAGAGAGTGTACAAAGGTCCTTTACAGCTAGAATAGAAGAAGTTAAGGACCTTGATTACTGGGAAAGACTACAATCATTAAAATTATATAGTCTAGAAAGGAGAAGAGACCGCTACATGATAATTCAGGCATGGAAACAGATAGAAGGAATAACAGAAAATATCATGGAACTAAAAATATCAGAAAGAGCAAGCAGAGGTAGATTAATAGTGCCCAAAACAATACCAGGAAAAATAAGGAAAGCACACAGGACATTAATCCACTACGCACCAGCATCGATAATGCAGCGTCTATTCAATGCGTTGCCAGCTCATCTGAGGAATATATCAGGAGTGAGCGTAGATGTGTTTAAGAATAAGCTTGACAAATATCTAAACTGCATCCCAGACCATCCACGATTGGAAGATGCAAAATATACCGGAAGATGTACTAGCAACTCTCTGGTAGACATTAGAGGTGCCTCACACTGAGGGACCTGGGGCAACCCGAACGAACTGTAAGGTCTGTAAGGTAAGGTATGTGTTTGATGTTGCTCCCATCTGGTAGCTTTATCCCTTCAGTTCTCGTTTCTTTGCCTTTTTGTATGTTGACTAAGGCGCATTTTTCTATTCCAAACTCCATCCTGATGTCCCCAGATACAATCCTTACAGTCTGGATTAGGGTATCTATTTCCTTGATGCTCTTACCATACAGCTTGATGTCGTCCATGAACATCAGATGGTTGATTTTGTTGCCTCTTTTCTTGAGTTGGTCCCCGCCATCCATCTTCTGTAGTACTTTTGTCATGGGAATCATGGCTACTACGAAGAGTAGTGGGGACAGTGAGTCGCCCTGGAAGATCCCTCTCCTGATATTAACCTCTGCTAGTCTTATTCCAGAGCTTGTAAGTATTGTATTCCAGTTGCGCATTGTATTTTTGAGGAAGCTGATGGTATTTTCCTCTGCCCCATATATTTTCAGGCATTCTATTAGCCATGTGTGTGGTATCATGTCGAAGGCTTTCTTATAGTCTATCCATGCCATGCTTAGGTTGGTTATCCTTCTCCTACTGTTCTTCATTACCATTTTGTCTATCAGGAGCTGGTCTTTTGTGCCCCTACACTTCCTTCTGCAGCCTTTCTGTTGGTGGGGGATGGTGTTTGTCTCCTCTAGGTAGTTGTATAGCCTTTCACTGATGATACCTGTTAGTAACTTCCACATTATTGGTAGGCAGGTGATAGGCCTGTAGTTACTGGCTATATTTCCCTTACTCTTGTCTTTTTGTACTAAGGATGTTCTTCCTGTGGTCATCCATTTGAGTGCTTGGTGATTTGAGATACAATGCTGGAGTTGTTCTGCTATTCGTGGGTGTAGGGCCTTGAAGTTTTTGAGCCAGTATCCATGGACTTCATCGGGACCTGGGGCTTTCCAGTTTGGCATTTTCTTTAGTTGGTAATATTTATTATTATTATTATTATTATTATTATTATTATTATTATTATTATTATTATTATTATTATTATTATTATTATTATTATTTCTCAACTGTGACAACGACGAAAGGTACGTCTAGTATAAGGACAGAGTAACAACAACACAACTGTGTGTATATATATATATATATATATATATATATATATATATATATATATATATATATATATATTCCAAACTGCCAATGAGTAAAAAGGGAAAGCGACAGAAAGGGACGAATGCACTGCCCCAGCAAATGTAAATGAGATTATCATTCACTACTAGATATGAAGGGGGAGTCTTTTATGGCTTTCATCTTCATTCTTTCTCTACTACTAGTACTGCTACTACTACTACTACTACTACTACTGCTGCTGCTGCTGCTGCTGCTGCCGCCGCTGGTATAAAAATTTCATAAAATTTATTACGTTCTGAGTCGAATAACTTTAGCTCATCAAGCGGTACACTTGTTTTATAATTATTTTTTTTTCATTATTTGCCTTTGAATGTAAAATTCTTTGGTCTTTTCCGAAAAGGACGAATTCTTTTAAGTAAGTTGGGTTTGTTTACGTTTCTGCAGAGCTAGTCGAAAAAACGACAAAACAGTTAAATCTGAAGGGACCCGTTCATCAAGTTACTTTGAAATTTAGTTTTAAACTTCAGTCATAATATTTTTTCACATAACCTGGCAAATTCCACCCCAAGAAGTATTTTGGAGTCGCAAGTTTTGGCATAAAGACGTCATCATGGAGTAGAATTTTAAAGAGAAAGTTGGATGTGATTTCATAAAACACTTGAGCAAACGGGTAAGAGTTTGTTATGTACCGGGAAATAATCTACATCTTTTTAGGCAAAACGACATTAATTTGTTTCATTTAGTTATCAGATAATATGCATACTCTCTCTCTCTCTCTCTCTCTCTCTCTCTCTCTCTCTCTCTCTCTCTCTCTCTCTCTCTCTCTCGCAGTTCAGTGCATCATTTGTTCCCTAGCCTAACCTCCCACACACCTTTCCATACGTCAGTTCATCTTCTACCAGTTCTTTTTACGTTTAGTATCATCGTTCCAGCTTCTTATGCTGCCATTCCTGTAAACTGTGTATTCTTACTCTTCAGTCTATAAAATATCCACACTAATTCTCATTTCGTAGACACGCAATAATCTTTTGGAAATATTTGTTGAGTACAGTTATTAAAAAATGTACATACGTAATACATATTTATATAAAGTATGTGTGTGGGCGTGTATGTATGTATGTATGTATGTATGTATGTATGTATGTATGTATGTATGTATATATATATATATATATACACATATATATATATAATATATATATATATATACATAATATATATACATATATATACAAATATATATATATATCTATATATGTATGTATGTATGCCATGTTTTTGTATGTATGTGTGTATGGTCTTTATGTTATAATATTAATATATTATTATATATATACATATATATAGGATATTATTTTATATATAGGATATAAATATATATATAGTATATATATAATATATTTTTTTATCTATATATATATATATATAATAATATTATAATATTAAATAATATAATTATAAATATAATATATTTTTTATTATTTATATATTGTTACATGTGTTTATATATATATATATCATAAAAATTAATTGATTCAATGAAAAACGAATATTATTTAAAGAAAAATCACTCATTTTGATGCATTAGTTGTTTAAGTTTAAGTAATTTTAACTGCAAATATCGTCACACAACCATGTCGCATAGTCAGTTCCATGTACAGTAGTTTGTACTTAATCAATCATGTATAAACAATACTGTGATTAGCATTAACTTCATTAATCCGTGAAATGTCTGTACTTAATTAACCCATCTATAGACCGAATGTATATATATATATATATATATATATATATATATATATATATATATATATATATATATATATATGAGTTGTAATAATGGTGGAATTAGGCTTAGAATAAGTTTGCGCATCCTCAAAGATTTTTGAGAACTAGTAGCCCAACACCCTTTCACGGTTATAGATATCACATATATATATATATATATATATATTATATATATGTATAAACATATATATATATATATATATATATATATATATGAATAACTTGATCACAAAAGTATATAAAACGTGATGCTATGTATAAATAAAGGTTTTTCCCACGAAGGAAAAAATGAAATAGCGAGATAGCCGAGTACTTTCGGTCCTGTTCAGACCCTTTACTAAGGCAAACTGATTTTACAGAGGAAAACATAGTCAAAAGAAGGCTTAATATCCAAACTGACACTACAAGATTAGCAATAAGGTCGGTTTCACTCTACAGAAACAAGGAAACGCCTGAGGGTAGCCACACCTTGGAGGATACCGAGCAAGAGAAAGAGGGAGAGAGGATATCTCTCTGGTTCGATATCCTCTCTCCCTCTTTCTCTTGCTCGATATATATATTTATATTTTCTTTCGTCTTTTCATTAATAATATTTTTTGGGAAAATTTGTGTAAATTTCATGTATTAAATTGTATATGCTTCCTTGTTTTTTCAAAATGTACTGTTTTCTGGAAGAATAACTTGTTTACTGCGTGTATCCTTCAAGGTGTGGCTACCCTCAGGCGTTTCCTCGTTTCTGTAGAGTGAAACCGACCTTATTGCCAATCTTGTAGTGTCAGTTTGGATATTAAGCCTTCTTTTGACTATGTTTTCATCTGTAAAATCAGTTTGCCTTAGTAAAGGGTCTGAACAGGACCAAAAGTACTCAACTATCTCGCTTTTTCATTTTTTCCTTCGTGGCAAAAACCTTTATTTATATAAATATATATATATATATATATATATATATATATATATAATATATATATATATATATGTACACGTATGTAAGTATGTATTTATGTATGTATGTATGTACAGTGATGCTCAAATCTCATGCGACATGACTCCACAGGATTTTGTTCAAAATTCACTAACTGGCAACCTAGCATGCTCCATATTTATCTATTATTTCAATGCGGAAACGCGATTTTTGCATACAATATGGACATAATATGTTTCATAACAGTGAAAACTGTCATATATGTCAAAACTGTAAGAAAATGTCACGTGTAGCAAATTTCAGAAAAAACTCTTTCAAAACATTTTCAAAATTTCGTTCACACATCGCTGAAGCATTTGACCAAAATGAAGTCGTCATCAAGCATCAATTCAAATGTTAATTAAAAAAAAAAAAAAAAAAATTGTCATAACATTAATAATGCTTCTAAAGCCAACATAAAATTCGAAATAGTCCTACTTGATTGCTTTTATATCTCAATGCTGAAAAAAATGTAAATATGTATATACAAAAGTAGAATGCGCCCACCGATATCTACGTGTGAGGGGAGCGTGTGAGAAGTATCATTAGTGTCTGTGCAACAACAACCACCCGGTGTAACATAAGTAGGTCTACACTGATTAGCGACAATGAAATTATCTTGAAAACACTTACTTTATATGTTACAGGAATATTTGGTTTTTCATACATAATTAATTGTTATAAATCTTAAATATTTACAAAATTATGGCATACTAGCAAATACTCGCCTTGCAATTATTCTTTTGTCAAAGCCAAGATATTGTCCCTAGGCCTAGGTGTTAGGTTTCTTTACTTTACAATTAACAGTCACATCTCTCTATTGACAATTTCTGGCCAGAAAGCAAATGAGGTTATCTACACATTCTTGTTCTTCAAGTAACCTTATGAAAGAATAAATTATACACCAAAAGCGAGAAGGACTTTTAAGAAAATAATATTTTAAACCAGTTGAAAAACAAGTGTTCCATACCCCTTGATATTAATACTTATGATATTTCGATTAATAGTCATCTTCTCCATATAATCAAAATCATCATCTTTTATTCTTCAAGGAACAGGTAATCTCTACAAATAAAAACATCAGTAACTTACATCTCATATGGCTTAAATTATTCTTTTAGGCCTATAAATCCTTTTGCAACATATAGGCAGCTTAAACGCAGCCTAAAACTTCAGCATTCAAAGAAAACTGGATGTAATTCATATTCCTATTGTATTTGTCAAAAATCAGATAATCTCTACAAATAGATTCATTAATTACAGATTAGATCTCAAAAGGCTTACATTATTTTTTTAGGCCTATAAAACATTTTGCAACATGCAAGCAGCTTAAACACAGCCGAAAACTTCAACTTTCAAAGAAAACTTGTTTTAATTCATATTCCTACGTTGAAAATGTTGTTATGACTGTTGAGCATATTAGGTCTACTGTCATAATGTAGCAGACGTAGTTATGTTGACCAGTCTGAGGAGCATGTAAAGTGTGCTTTCATTGATGGCACAGCTAACCTTATCACACCGCACTTTGAACTTAGTAGCGTAAAAAAAAGAAAATCAGTTCAAATCACGCAGATTACGAATTATATCAATGCATAAAAGGGATCATATTTATATAACCATAAGGAAATTGGACTAGCTGTGAATTCACAAACTTTTCGACATGTATGACATTAGAAAAATAAGTATAACACTACTTGGCAACATCACATTGAGTCTGAGAATCTGGACGATACAAAATGAATCATGTCGCATGAGATTTGAGCACCACTGTACATATACAAGCATACGTACTTACATTCACAGCCTAATTAGGGGCTTGACGTCTGATTTTTCGGTGTATTATAGTAGTAATTATTGTCAATGACCACATGGAAAGACCCTCATATTCCAATTAGTGGACGAGTAAATCCCACAATAGGGTTAACAAACCTCAAATAGGTGCCGCTCTGACTCGGGACACGGTGCATGAGAGTCCCATCCCAATGAAGTTTCAAAGGAATGCAGTGCGTCTGACACCTTTTTGTTGAGGTGGAGAATGACCTTCTGGAGCGGTTGATCTTTGCATATGAAACTACTGGTGCAAAGTCTGTCGAAAGTTTGAACGATTGTAAAGGAAGACAGTTGAAAGCGAACATTAGCAAGAGTAAGGTTATGGCGGTGAATGGAAGCCAGGAACATGGAAAAATTAGTATAAATTTAGATGGTGAAAGAAGGAAGTAGTTGATATAAAAAGGTAACTGGAAAGATGAAGTGGAGGAAACAGAATCAATCACAGAGGAAATGAAGCAGGATCTTCGCGAAAGTTCAAAGAACAGGAGGAGGGTATTCATGGAAGCAAACGTTAAAATGGCAACTCTTCTAAATGCAAGTGAAGTGTGAATATTGAATGCGATTGAAAGTTATACGACGAAACTGGTTGGAGGCGAGTTTATAATTTTTGCGTAGTTGTGAATATGAGCGATTGAAAGTTATACGCGAAATGGTTGGAGGCGATAATTTTGCGTAGTTGTGAATATGGATAACTGAAATCAGACAGAACAGGAGAATGCATAAAAGAAAGTCCTAGAAAGATCCGAGTAGACGTAGTAAAAAGGAGATTCAAACGATCGTTTTTTATGTCCAGAGAGGTCGGGAATTTCTGTGTGTAGGAGGTTACTGGCTAGATGCTGGTGATCATTCTGCGTATTAATATATATATATATATATATATATATATATATATATATATATATATATATATATAAAAAAAATATATATATGTATATGTATATATATATATATATATATATACATATATATATACGTATATAGATAGATATATATATATATACACATATATAACAAACTGTAACACCGCCCCCATTCTGTTTTTGTATATAAAGGTCTGTCAACTTCCATTATATTCAGTGTGAACTTGAAAAATGTAGAATAAACTACGAGAGTGCTTGTTCCAAGTCTCTAATTTTTCACTCGCTTTTCTACCGTGGATTTAAGGATATGTGTGTATATGTGCATATATATTTGTATGTATATTTACATATTTTATATATAATATATATATGTGTGTGTGTGTATGTGCAAATATATATACGGATATATATATAATTACAAAGATTTACACAAACTTACGTACATACATATCTTTGTCACTTACATACGCGTGACTTTTTTCTATAGTCACAAATATCTAGCCACAAATATCCGCGTGTTTGTCTGCATGTAAGTATTGGTATGCTGATAGGTAAATATATAAAACTGAGTTTTTGGACCGTAACATAGTAAAATTACCGTTAAGAAATCTTATTCTCTTTGAATTAAAATAATCTCAATTTTACTTCATTTTCCCATTTCCTGTAATCGAGATTCCGAGGTTATGAAGATTACCTTTATTTTTCGTGAAAGAAATAAGGTTTATTGCAAGGGGCAGCGCTGGCGATGGCAGTGGAAGATGCGATGGCCTAAATACCAAATCCTTTGAAAGAAGAAAGTTCAGTCGGGGGGAAAATAAAGAATGGGATAAGAACAGATATTGAATTATTGTCGAAATTGGAGCTGTTCGTCATATCGTTTATGAAATGAAACGGAAAGCGTCCCTTTTCATCGCCAAGAAAAAGAGGAATTCATTTTCATTTTCTGGAGAGCGCCTCGAAAGGGATTTCTCTCTCTCTCTCTCTCTCTCTCTCTCTCTCTCTCTCTCTCTCTGAAATGATTAGAACAGCATAGTATAACAATTACTGAAATCCGATTCAATATAGGTTTATCTTAACAAAACATTTTTGGTCTGCCAGCAAACTGAAATAGATTTTTTCTTTGACTAATATCATATTTAACAGTTTATAGGTTAGCTCTGATTATAAATAGCCACAACCATCCCTGACACAGGGTATTTTTAAGTTCATATTTGATGACCACAATCTTTTGGTAGCGGATATTATTTTTATTGCAACCTTCAAAGCGAGGAAGTTATATTTCCTTAGATCCTCAGTATTAATACAAGTCGGATTAATTACATTTTATTGGAGAAATATAATTTTCTATCGAGTCAGTAAATTGTTAGACGTTTGACTCGGAAGTGGAGGATGGTTCTCATAACCATCTCTTCCCCACCCCCCCTTCCACAGAAAAAAAATTGCTTAATTATTCACCTCATCAGACCTGAACTTACTCGTGTGATTTAGTCGAGCCATCATTTAGTGCCGTTTTTGGGAGGCCACACCGAGTAGTTACCAGTCCCGTAAATAGTCTACTTAATACATGGAAATTCTGAATGAAACCTTGCATAATAAATAAAATACATGTTGCTATAAAACTCAATGAATAATATTTGACAAAAACATGTGTATTTACGGATATTTGGCAATATGTGTAAAAGCGGGAAAAGGTGACCAACTGTAATGATCCACCTTTATGAGACAAAATACAACAAAAAAGACTCTGAGTAAACCCCTCAGTAGCTCAGTCCAGGATAAACAAAAATTAATGCTATTGCCTAGTGTAAAAATGGAAAAATTTATTAAATGTGATCGACGCTCGCACTAATCGGAGTATTAGAAGGAAGTACCTGGGTAGTACCAAGTTCAACTATGCTCGGTTTTTTTCCATCTGTCCATCCGCCTGTGGTGTTTGCGTATGGTAACACTGCGTCCCAGGCTTTAGATAGTTACATTCAGCTTACATTCAACAATAATAACAATATCCTATTTCGAATATTAACGGTGTAATTCGCATACAGTAATTTATTAAAACACTTTTCAGTTGCAAATGTACACCCAGATATCCTTTTATTTACCTAAAACTTACTCATAGCGTAACTATTTTAAGCCCGGGACGCAGTGTTACCATACAAAAACACCACAGGCGGATGGACAGATGGAAAAAACCAGAGTATAGTATAGTATTAGAAAACTGGCAACTGAGCGTACGCTTACTAAATGGACCATTCAGGTCAGCTAAGTTCACCGTGTGCAATGAAAGAATGATAACAGCTTGAAGATCCACCTTCCGGGATGGAACGAGTGTTCGAATCAAGGTATTTTTCGTCCTCTGTGACTTAAAAAAAAAAAAAAAAAAAAAAAAAAAAAAAAAAAAAAGGTCAGAAAAAGTAATCAAGCCAGACACGAAATCAAATTTCTGTCTGTTCAAATCTAGAAGAGTCCACCCTGAATTGTGATTGTGGTATTCGCGATGAACGTCCATTCTGAAGGAAATACTGGTCTTCCTTCCTGAAGAACTGACAACTAGCGAGAAACCGAAAAATGAAATCTCCTCTAATAAGTCGAGTTGAGAAGTCCGCGACTACTATTTAAAACGTTAAGAACTGGCTAAGTATATTGCCCGCATAGTTCATGAGCTGAGCATCCAGACTAATTTTAATTGTAAAATTCGAAACTTATGTTAAATCAGTTTGAAGGATTTTACGAAAAATGACATAAGACATCATATTAAGTTGCCCCGTTTACCGAAGCTTGTCTTACTCCTAATGTGAAGTGAAGTATATCTTAGTTTTACCAGACCACTGAGCTTGATTAACAGCTCTCCTAGGGGCTGGCCCGAAGGATTAGATATTTTTTTACGTGGCTAGGAACCAATTGGTTACCTAGCAACGGGACCTACAGCTTATTGTGGGATCCGAACCACACTAAATCGAGAAATGAACTTCTATCACCAGAAATAAATTTCTCTGATTCCGCGTTGACCGAGCTGGGAATCGAACCTGGGACCGCCGGATTGGCAGCCCAGCTCGAAAACCACTCGTCCAGCGTGGAAACCTTCCTAATGTGATAATCTACACCAGAACTGACCCCAAGCAAGGCACTTAATGTTATTGTTTTTGTTGCCGGGTGCAAGGCCGGCGGGGTGGGGTTTTTTTGGGGGGGTGGGTAAGGAGGACTGTTAAACCTTTTCTGTCGGTAGAATAGGAACAAGGTCTTCAGGTTTACAACTTCATTCTCTACTGATAAAAACAAGTAAGCTGAAAGCCTCTTAGAGAGGCTTTTAAACGGGAAGAAATGCTAGTACCACATTATGCTGCCTTAGTTGAAAATTAGCTTCAATTCCACATAAAATGGTCGCATCAACTAATTGGGTTTTAGGTGGAATGAGGACCTCATGGCAATCACATCTCATAACATTGTAGGGACTACGACATGTTGAACTGTGGAGTCTTACAATAGCATTACAAATTGAAAGCAGTAATCAAAATCCTTGAGGCGCAAGGAAAATCATATAGTATGTCCTATTTCATGTCCAGAAATATAAAAAAAAAAAGTTTATTAAAACTTTTTAAAGAAAATAAAAACCTTAGCATAACTTGAATAATGTTACATAAAAGTGACATAAAAGTGCGTCAACGACTTTACCTCTTTTTTTTTTTTTTTTTTTTTTTTTTTTTTTCTTTTTTTTTTTTTTTTTTTTTTTTTTTCCGTCGTGAATAAATATTTGTAAACTGAAGAACTCACCTGAAGAGGTTACCTCAGCGAAAGGGGAAACGTCTCTCGAACAATAAAGGGGAAAATTTTCCATAATATTGCTGTTCGTGGCTATTTTGATCATCATCATCTCTTATAAATTCAGTTATCGTTTCAGCATTTTATTATTAGTCATTATTACTCCAACTATTTTTTGTCACTCAGATAATTTTGTATTTATAAGTTTTTAGGATGAAAAGAGAACATTGTCATGAAATAATGTGTTCCCATCACCGCGGTCGTCTTTGAGTTCGATTTTTACTTATTTGTTTCATTGGTTTCGAAATAATAACCCATTTGACTTAAGCGGTAAGTTGACGTTGAAATTTCAAAATTAATTTTTGAAAATCGTTCAGAAAAGATGACACTGCGTATTGGACCCTTTTCAAAATCTGGTGCACCCAAGAAGCTTGTTATTTCAGCCGAGAGAGAGAGAGAGAGAGAGAGAGAGAGAGAGAGAGAGAGAGAGAGAGACCTTTAAAAGCTTTCTCCTCTTTACTGAAGCTTTTAACAAGTAAAGAGGAGAAGTTTTTGGAGTCTTAAGGTTAATGGCAATGCGTAGCTTGGAGCCCCTTTTGTTACCTGGTCACTCGCTCGTTGGTGTGTGTGTGGGAGACGCCATTAAGGCTCTTTTTGTAACCAAGGAAGAATGCATTTTGAGTCTCTTTTTTTCACTTGATTAGTTTATGTATTTACTTATCTGATGAATTCCCTCGTTAATACTAAACGTTTTGAATTATACCGTATGTTTGGATAACGTTCCTGAAATTTAACAATATCTTCGTTTCGTTCAGAATACCGTTGTTAGAGCCTGTACGTTCTAAAAGATCATAACCAGAAGTTATGAGGCGGATAATTAAACTCCCATTTTCTCTTTAATTTCAGTTATCATCTAACAGTTTATCGTCAAGCTCTCATTAATATTTTCTTACATATATCGGAATGTATTTTGGTTTCCGATATCCGTTGACATTTCCACCGGATACTGAGGAGGAAATAGATGGAATGTTAATCACATTTACCTGATATATGTAAATACAGTGACCGACAGACAATGAACTCTTAACTTCTCGATTCCTTAACATTTTTTCGATACCTTTTTTCACAGAAACTACAGTTCAATTTCGGAATGAAATTAAAAAAACTCTCGTTCACTACGGTATTCGAGGGCAAGTTCCTTCATTTACAAATTTGGATTTAAGATTTCAGAAGAGGTACTAAAGAATGGACACATTAAGAGTGCATTGCGTGTCAGTCGTTTTATTCATCTACAAAAGTTTCTTGAAGGGTAACTTAGTATTTGATGAACGTCAGCATCCGAAAAGACATATAGAAGTTGATAAAAAGAATTGTTACTGTCCATTGAAAGCTATTAAACTACAAGAAGTGCAAAGGGAAATTCTCAAGATGCCATTCCTTCATCGTAAGGATTGAGGACTAAATTCCTGTCAGAATTACTGGAATGACCCAGTTCCTTTGTTCCATGCACTGTAACACACGGCCAAAACTCCTCACCGACTGATGGTAGTATTAATTACTTTAGAATTATTCTTCCCTGTCGACTTTTGTAGCTCCGTCTTTGATTTTTCTAAGTGGCATGAAGCAACCGAGGAACAAAATTTAAGATGTCCCAATTATGCCAGACACATTCGTCGGTCAAATATAAATGGAAAAGACTTACATACGCAGAGTTCGAATTCCTGATACATTTGTCAGAATGTCTAACTCTGTGTTTGTTAGTCTTTCCTTTATATGACTGAATCCTTATTCTGCAGTGGCAAAGGCTGATTCATACAGCTGTACTCGTTTCTACACAATGAAAAATGTCCGTGATAGAGTTGATCTGTTGTGATTCCTTTCAATTCCGTACGATTTCTACGATTTATATATAAAAAATGGCGGATTGTTCTAATCGATTTTATTTTTTATTCCTGGCTTAGACAGTTATTATACATCAGGATCGTTGACGCATGATTGATGTTGAAATTGACTCTTATCGAGCACCAGCTTCTTCAGTTGTGCTTTGGTATAAATTAAATAACCAGTAAATGTTTACCGCTTTTCAGTTGAATGATTTGACCGTCCTCGTGTCTTCCTAACCAGGCGAAGAGCCAGTCCTGGCCATTTGATCCTTTGCATGGGTAATGTGTGATAACCATGGGACTCTTTGCTGCTCTATCCTCCTTAAGTCGACCAACTGTATTGCTTTACCTCCATCGCCGCTTCGCTCCCTCCCTCCCTCCCTCCCTTTCTCCCTCTGGGTTTAATGTAATTCCGAAAGCTCGTCCTAGTTTTCCCCCTTAAAGTAGAAACCTCTTCAATTGCATTTGTTGCAGTTCTCAGTAATGTGTAGAGCCATTTCATTTTCCACTTTCACGTGTTCTATTTTAATATGAATAAGTTTCGATTGAAATTACTCCTTCGTTTTAACTCCAGTTTACTACTGATTGTCCTCCAAAATGAGTTTACATGGATTATTATTATTATTATTTCAGTATCACTAGACATCGCGACTGCTCATGGGAGAGTTATTTATGTTAGTAAATCGTTATCAGTCAAAACGTTTCCTTATATCATGACCTAAATTTTTTGTTGCACCCGTAACATTTTTTATGTTAGAGCAACTCCTAACGCTATTAATTAAAACAGACAGTTTGGCTATAAATATACTTAAAAGATCAATATAGGATTTTTATATACCGCTCCCATGATGCATTGCTATATTTTTTTATATTTCGATTTTTTTTCTTTATTTTATTGTTCACAAAATCAGCTTTCTTGTTATTTCTTTTTAGCTTCCGAGGCCTTCTTCTTTTTCATTTTTGAGACAATACTCATATTTCTTAAAATAAAAGATCACAAAAATAGAAACACTTTTTCTGTAGTTCTTTTTGAATGGTTGCCTGTAATATATACTATTAAAAGCACTAATAATATCCTACAGTAAATCATTACATTCAAATGCCTGTAAAACATTCTTGTTAAATTACCATATATAAATGAATCTTTTAAATCTCCCATTGTTGATGGAAAACACTCATGGATGTTTTTTGTTTTCCGGTAAAAGTTTCCATTTTAACCACAGTATTCTTTGGCTTACTCTGCAGGTCTCTCTCATGGTAAAGATCTTTCTCCTCTGCTCCCGTTCTTCTCTTTCAGTCATTTTGAACAGGTATGACTTTCTGCCAAGTCCTTTAGTCTGGGGAGGGCGGAGGCTGCCAGGCATCTTTCCCAAGGGTGGGACATATGTAAGATAAATCCTTTTTTCTTTTAAAACAAATTTTCTGGCCGTCTGTATCTCTTGAGCTGCTGAAAAGTTTGTGTGAAATTATCACTTTCACATTTTTTTTTTTTTTGGGGGTGGCGGTTGACTTCCATAACTGTCAAAGAACTGCGCGATGAATTTTGATAGAAAGTCTCTAAGAAACACTCATGTGTTAATATTTTAATAATTTTCCTCAGTTAATAGAGTCACGTGAATTTCAATAAAAATTTGTTGGTGAAATGTATCTAGTACATACATGAAAGAACTTATTTGAAAAGTTAACATAACACTTATGTGAAAATAATGAAAGAGGGTGCAGAATGGTAGTATAAACCGTGATTGTGTGACAATTACACGAATAAACCTAGAATGAAAAACCATCACAAATATTGTGTCAAGGTTTTAGAGATTATCTCTCTTTGGGGATTGTGTTTAGCAACTGATACTTTTCATCGTAATTAACGGGTTTACTTCTTAATTTAGATGATTGTGAGGAAAATGCACATGGCCCCTTTTTTAATGACTCCACAGTGCACAAAGTCTTATGATGCTTTCGAATAAGTAATGTATTAGAATATTACTCAGTATATCTTAGTTTAACCAGACCACTGAGCTGATTAACAGCTCTCCTTGGGCTGGCCCGAAGGATTAGATATTTTTACGTGGTTACTTAGCAACGGGACCTACAGTTTATTGTGGGATCCGAACCACATTACATCGAGAAATCAATTTCTAATCACCAGAAATAAATTCCTCTGGTTTCGCGTTAGCAGAGATTGGAAGCGAACTCGAACTACCAAATCAGTAGGTTAATATGTAACTCACTCGTCCAACAAGGAACTTAGTAACAGTATTTCTTTATGTTGGTGAACATCAAATAGTATATAAATTCGTTCCGCCAGAAGAAAATATATTTATAGCAATAATAATACAGTATGAATTAATCGCATTTGTCGTGTTTATGCGATACATAATGATTATTCTGTAAAACATATTGTCTACGTTTTTATCCTTTCTGCGTATGTAGGCAATTTTGGGATATAATTTTACGCAAATGTTCTTGGAATCATTTTTTATCGGATCACCTCCCATCACTCTAACTTCTCCCAGATTTCTGCCCGATATTAATATCATATTTTCGTGAGTGAACATTTGGTTTTTGGCTGTAGTCGAGGCACACTACAGTGTCATGCTCGGATGGTAAAGCTTTGTTTTTGTGCCACAAGTGTGAAATTATTTAATGACCAGAATACCGTGGCGTTTCTCCTGTCGTGATTACACACATATATATATATATATATATATATATATATATATATATATATATAGGCATATATATATATATATATATATATATATATATATATATATATATATATATATATATATATATATATATCGCAAGGTCACATTAACATTTTAACTTTTCGATTTCGTCATGCATTTTGTAAATCTTCATTCAGATGATATGTGTGTGTGAGTATGCATATATATATATATATATATATATATATATATATATATATATATATATATATATATATATATACAGGCCTGTCATTTAGGATACTCTGGGAATGTTAGACTTCACTGGTTCTCTCAACAGATATCACATGATCAAAGCTATCTATGACCAAGAGAAGTCTTTCCTTGACTTGGTTTGTTATGATGCCACTTCACCAGTTATTTGCAATATAATTATTTAGAATTTTTCACATATATCAAGATCGCTGATTTTTCTTATCAAAGATGTTTGAATAATTTTTACGTGGGTATTCATTATTAAGGTACTGATTCTGTAGCACTGAGGTGAATTATTGTCGGTTACTATTTGATTTATTGTCGATTACTGTATGGTTAACAGAGTAAAACCAATCTTAAGGGGTGGGGGTATTTTTAAATTGTCGTCAAACCATTTACGATGCCATTCGTTTCTCTAGAAAGAATGAAATTTTTAAGGAGTGCTCTTAATATTTCACTAGTTGGCAGGTCGTTTCGTCCTCATGCGATAATCTTCGTCCCAATGGGATCTTTATCTATCTTATTTCTTTTAATACCATACCACCTCTTTACATTTAACTCTCTCCCTCTCACAAGTTTGTAAAGGTCATCAGCTAACATGCTGTTCTGTCACCCTTTTGAAAATGTCTGTCACTTTTGAATATATCCTTGCTCCTTCAGTCCCTTTCCCTCTTATCTCTTATCCTTAATATTTTGCTCTTTTGGCGACCCTTCTCCACCTTCCTCTTGTTCTCCGGCTTATCCTTCTTCCATATTCCTACTCCTTACACCTACTCGCCTTAATGGCCCCCCCTCCCCATACCATCGCAGCGCACTTTTTCTCCATTTCCTTATCCTCTGCCATTTAGATGATGAGAAGAACTCTCCATTACTTAAAAAGAGAGGGTTGTCGTCATATCCAGACGGAACTTAAAGATTTTCCAGTATATCGTTTTTCTTTGAAACTATATTGTCATATAACATGTACAATGCCGTCGACTTCTACTTGCTCTTTGGGCACTACGAAACATTGGATTTCTGTACGTGTTGTGTGTTCGACTGGGTGTTAAGAACGCCTACTTCAAAGATTTGGTATGGGCTAACTCTCGCCCCCACCTTTTTTATCAGTCGTTACAAAATGATTTACTGTTTGTTGAATGATTGTGTGAAAATTGATTATGCTTGCGTACCTTGGGCATGGGATAAACTGGTTTTGGTTTATTTCTTTCCTAAGCACAAAATAAGATTACTTTGGATTGCAACTACCCCCAGGTCTCCCCCAGACAAAACGTACAACCTGTAAGCCTAGCTTGTTAGAGTGTAGCTCTAATGCCTTAAAGAAACAGGTGCATTGAGGGTGCAATGTGCTGGCCAAAAAGGAGTCCAAATTTCTCCTGGCAGAAGATACTGTGGCAGCATCTTTAGCTGTCCTGGTTTATGCTTCTATTGTCGGAGGTGGTTCTATCAAAAGGTGGAATGAACAGCCCAAGAAAACTACCAGATCTTCCTCAGAAGTACTGCAGAGACAAATGAAACACTGGGTATAAATCCTGACTGGTTTCGTCTGTAGTTTTCTAAGACATCTCTAAAAGAAATGAGGCATAGGCATACAGATTTACAGTTTATATGCTAGAGTGACAATACAAAGAACATACAGATGGTTCGAACAATATTCACCTCTGATCTGCGTCTGAGGTCAGCGGTTCCTTTGCAAATCTTGTTTATTTTTTCTTGTAGGCTCGCACCTTTGCTATGGGCCAAGCTATATACACCCTGATATCTATACGTTTTACATATTTTTTTTAAATAAATGGGTAGAGTTGGTACATTCAGAGGCAGATTTTTTTAAAGAAACTTACTTAAAACTGGTTTCTATAATATTCCTTTCGAGTATATTATTCGCATAAACTGCCTTTTTAGCTAGTTCAATTAATGGTGTTTATGTTTTCACTAACATGAATCCAAATTGCAGTTCTCCTTAGCATGTCTTGTACTTTTTTATGCTGCCTTTATTCTTTTTTCCAATGATTTTCCAGTTTGACCAACATAAAAATTGTAAAAGATTTACTCAGATTGTAATTTACGCATCTTTTGGTGTTTTGGGGATTGTTCTTTGTAAGTGTTATATTATTGTTCGAAAATGCAACATTTATTCTAAAGATTTTGAGATGGAAAATATCATTGTTATCAGATGGTAATATTAACATTCGTTTTGCCTTGTAAGTTGCCCAGTTATCATAAAAAGTTAATTTGCCTATGTTATCGCGTATGCTTAGAGCTTCCTATAAATAATGGTTCTCAAAAAATGGATGTGAAAACAGATTTCTTTTACATTAATGCCTTGGCCCGAATAAAAATTTACATAGGCCGAAATATTGGCAATTTTCTATACACACAAATTAAACCCATTACTACGTCTGTTTATCTGTCATCCAGAGAGGGTAGGCTTCTGTCATTTTCCACTTCCACATTGAATTTATTTAATTTGCCATTTATTTTTCTATTTACCAATGAAGTATTTCCATTTATGTTTCCTGGCCAAATTCATATGTCGTCAACATATGCCTTTTTTTGACAACTGCTTTCAAAAAATTCCTTATTACTTAAAACTGGCGGCAAAGTGCTACATAACCATACAGAGATTTTAAGAATAAACTTCCCCGTTGAATTAAAATTTGCATTTTTTACACTTATTTTAAACAATACTGTTGAAGTGTTACTGGAAAATTGTTACCTATATGCCTGTCCTCTATGTTATCAAATAAAAATTCCAACCGATCATCACTATACTCTGTTTTTTTTTCATCCGTCCATCCTCCTGTGGTGTTTTCCCATGGTAACACTGCGTCCCGGTCTTTAAATAGTTACGCTATGGGTAAGTTTTGAGAAATTAAAAGGATGTCTGGGTGTACAATTGCAACTGAAAAGTGTTTTAATAATTTACTGTATGCGAATTACAACGTTAATATTCGAAATAGGATATTATTTAAAGCCCGGGACGCAGTGTTACCATGCGCAAACACCACAGGCGGATGTGCAGATGGAAAAAAACAGGGTATAGGTACCTTTATGAATAACCACATCAAAACTTAAACCCTGGACTCGCCATTAATTTGTACATTATCTATATACTTTATTTATCAAGTCTACATTTCTCTTCATATTGGCATAATAAAAATGGTATCAACTATTGGGTTAAGAATATCCACAGGTTATTTTGCTAAATTGCATGGAGAGGAACCAACGGAGCCAATAATTGGCTCACTGGGACAAATTTTTCCGTACCTTTGTCATTTACTTCATACTGTAAAGATGGTGAGGTCAAACAAAACCGGTTTATCAGGTTTTATTTCCCTTTAATACCAATATTGCGTTTTATTAAAATTACTGTGTGATATTTGTATTTACTACCGTGTATGTATTGCCATTACTCAAAAATTGTTCATACATGTTTCTGAATACTGAAAGTTGTTAATGCACCTGATTTCTCGGCTTTCGTCGTGTATATATTTTTTTCAATTAATTGATGACTGCCAAGAATCTTTTTGGAAAATTCGGAGCGTCTGCCTCTATTTGCAAATGTATTTTCATAGACAATCCCCTTGATTATGTTGACGTCCTCTCTGGTAATGTCGCAATACTTTGCCAAATTGCATTTCCATCCAGGTTTGTTCGATAAGTTGACGACACTCATGATTGGGGTCGGGAGTCCACGAACTTCACTGAATCTGAAAATTCATTTTATCATGTTTTCGTTTGAAATCTCTGATTCACCCTCCATCTCATTTGTGCATAGCAGTAATCTCGTAGCGGATCATTCCATTCAGATGGATCGGGGATACATAATTCCTTCTTTTTCTCGTAAGTTCCTCAGGTAAATTCGTATGAGCAATTTCCGTTTGTTGGTTTGTTTTTCACATCTACTTCGTTGAGTATCATTAGAAGATCGATCTGTTTCCAACAAAGATTTTGTTATCATTAATCTTCGAATCATTTGTGTGTCCCGACATTCACGATGGAACCGTAGGTGTATATGAAATCCATATTACAAGTTTTAATATTGATCAAACTGTAAAGTCATGAAAAAAAAAAATTGAACAGCATAAAAATGACAATCCTTTTGACAGCGGCTATTATATAATACAATCTAATAAAATAATATGAGTCTCAGCCCAGGAATGTGTAAACTCGATCTATTTATTTCAAAAGAAATCATGAAAAATTTATTTATTTTACGGAGGATAGTTTACCTGGGCCTACTACAGAGACCACTTTAATACGTTGAACACCAAAACGTTGAACTATTTATAGTACACGTTCAATGTGAAATGTCTGAATAATGCCTGGAAGGAGGGACATAATGGGTTTATCGGAAGAGGCTTAACATTAGAAATTTGTTTTCTTACCACAATGAGTCTTGAGAGAAATCATTCCTTGACACCTTTCACTTTGGTGGACCTCGTTCGTTCCCTCTCCTACAGGAAGTGGATCCTGGGTCAAACTGCATCCAGTTATAACTTTGCGTCCTGTTGAAGACTCGCATTAGATTAAATATGACTTTTCATGTAGTATATGATTTCCAAGAACTGTTATTATGCTTTGTTCGTTTATAATATTTCGTAATTATAATGTATTTTTTAATACGATAGTACTTGAATATTGTGATGGTGGACATGTGAATTAAGAGTTGGCCTGTGCTCCATGAAAAAAATGGTCCCGCGGGGAGTTTAAAAACAATCTTTTCTACGAAAAAAAGGCCTTTATGCAAATCTCATTCTATTGGCGAAAGTTTTCCTCCGAAGCTAAATTTTCAATTTAGGAAGTAAATAGGGTCGAGTAGAAACAAATGCCTGGGACGGTGGAAATGCCCTCAGAGAATAAGGTTTTGCGATTCACAGTATTGTTCTTTTTCTTGTCCTTCGAGTGATACCAAAGCACTCGTGATAAGATAGGAATTGAGGTGTGTTCTTTTGTATTATTACTTTTCTATATAATTTTCGTAATCTGTCCAAGTATTAAAATTTCAACTTAACGTTAAAAAATTAATTGTCTCATTTTCTCTTTTTGAATCTTGTAATTACGGGTAAGATGGAATTATATCCTATTATATCAATGTTCAGGACATTCATCCACATACCTATATACATACATTATAATATATATATGTATATAATTATACGATATATATATATATACAATTATATATATTATATACTCTTATTACTGTGTGTTATTTATATATTATTATATATATAAATAATAATATATATATAGATATTATATATTATAGTTATTATATATATAATATTTATTATATGATATATATATATATATATATATATATATACATTAAGCTACAAATGTCCGTTTAATATCCCAGTTCGGCTCTGCCCCGGAATTGATATATTTTCATATATGTTAACTGAAGGGAAAAACTTTAGTTGATAATAATTTCGTCCTTTCGTAGGATTCCAACTAGCGCACAGACGAGAAATCAGGACTCCATTGAACATCATTGAAGTCCTGATTTCTCCTCTGTGAGCTGGTTCGAATCCACGAGAGGACAAAATAAATTTTAAGTAAAATATTTCCGTTCGGTTAACATATATGAAAATATATTAATCCTGAAATAGAGCGAATTGGAGATTTAAGGACATTTGTAGCTTAATGTGTATATGTGTATATATATATATATATATATATATACAGAAGTAAAATTGAGTCATTCTGCGTATAACATGCAATTATATCCTATTATATCAATGATTAGGACATCATCCACATACTATATATATATATATATATATTATATATATATATATACATTAAGCCACAAATGTCCTTAAATATCCAATTCGCTCTATTTCGGGATTAATATATTTTCATAGAGGTTAATTGAAGTGAAATTTTTTACTTAATATTTATTTTGTCCTCTCGTGGATTCGAACCAGCTCACAGAGGAGAAATCAGGACTTCAATGATGTTCAATGAAGTCCTGATTTCTCGTCTGTGCGCTAGTTGGAATCCTACGAGAGGACGAAATTATTATCAACTAAAATTTTCCCCTTCATTTAACATATATGAAAATATATTAATTTCGGGGTAAAGCGTATTGGACATTAAAGGACATTTGCAGCTTAATGCATATATATGAATCACGGTGATGTGATAAAAATTCAATATATATATATATATATATAGATATATATTATATATATATATATATATATATAAATAATGTTTTATCCTCTTCTTTCCTTTCTGTCATCACATCCCAATCTCAAAGATCAACAGGAAACACACCTACCTCTAAAGTCATCACGTAGCACCTGTGCGTCAGCCCCCCCCCCCCCCCCCCCCCCCCCCCCCCTGCATAGTTATTCCCATTCTTGTATCCTCATGCCACAGTATATATTAACTAAGGCTAAACGAAACTCTTGATCTATCAAAAAATACAAGTTTTATTCCTGAACTTAACATGACAGAAAAAGGAAAGGAATTAAAGAAGCTAAGTCCATGATTGTCCTTACCTCTAGCAAATAAGTGAGTGGAAAATTGGATCTCTCATCATATTAAATAACCCAATAAAATGTCAAAGTCTGTCATGATAAACCTTAGACAGTGCATATGGAAAATTTTCAGTAATAAAATGTTCAGTGCAAGTTATAAAAAGTGTCCAATCACTCAAACACCAAGATATCTTACTTTCATGGGCAAATCTAGCCCCCTGCAGGGGCAGAACATCTCACTGATACAAGTTATTGCCAGAATAAACTACTTCTGCGGGTCATCTCATTATATTGCCCTCTAATGGCCACTTTAGATACCCATACATAGGAACGCACCCATTGTTCTAGAACATGGTTTCGCCTCTCCCTTGTGATGTAGAAATCCTGTGACGCGATCCAGGTCGACAGTGCCAGTACTCGTTTTAGCCTGAATTCCTCTTTGGCTCATCACGATGTCTCGTTTACAAAATATCGGGGTATGTGTTCTTTGCGTCCGGAGTTTGCTTAAACACACCAACACTGTTGGTGCATTCCATCAGCTTACAGGGACATACTTCCAATGCTTCCTATAATATATACTAATTGTCCTATAGGAGCTGTCAACACGGCTTGGCCACTACCCTTTCGTACCCCTGGCATGACCTGGACTCGGCACAAGCAAGAGTTCCTCATAAATTTATTCCGCCACACTGTGTCACTGCCATAGAAATCACTGGCGCTGGCTTCTATTTCACGCAACGCTTGCACCCGTATTTAATGCCAGTCGCTACCACATCGTGACAATTATTACAGCCAGCATGATAGCTATCAATGAAGAGCGTAGAGTTCGGGGAAGAAAAACTCGTCTTCCTCATCCTCGTTTAGTAAAGGAACAATAACCACATTGTTTACAATTACGCTGTCTTCTTGAACATAGATATATGCATTAACTTACTAGATAACCCCGTATTCTCATCTAGAACCAGAAACTTATTCCCTTTCTTTTCATCAGTAACCCTAAATGGACCCTCAAACTTGAGCCCCAGTTTATAGTTCAACTCATTCCTAACATTAACTTTCAAGAACATATCCCCGGCTCCAATTTTGACACCGGCTGATTTTCCGTTGCTTCTCTCAACCATTTCTCGTGGCTTTGATTCAAGATTAATACCGAGACATGCATGTCTCTTTTGCCTTAGAGATCAATGACCTAACTGTATCCTCCCCAACAGAAGGTATGGGCAACAAATCAAATGCACCTCACGCTAGACAACCAAACAGCGCCTCGAACGGAGATATCTGAATAGACTCACTTACCATACTCACAGATTTTTCCCAAAATATCCATGTGTATCCTTTGGAAAGGTCTACTGGGGATCGGAAAAGACCCCAGTTTACAAGTCACCCTTGCTGGTTTGCATGCATCACAAACAGAACACCCTTTCACAAAATTTGCCACGGCCGCCCACATATTTTTCCAGATATATTTATTATGTATCTCATTATGCACCTCAGTCCCCAAATGTGGACTACCAGACTTGTACTATATCCAAACCCACTGTAATCAAGACTTTCGGGACCACAAACTGTGTCGTATCCCCCATATATTCTCATTACTCCTTAACCTATATTTAGTTTTCCTTACCGAAAAATTACCCTCTAACTCCAGACCTGAAAAAGTTAACTTATAACTCTTCCTAATTCATTCACCTCTCAGTAATGCCTTTGCTTATGCCAAAATCTCACCTTCATCTTGTTTCTTCTCTACCTAACTCATATCCCATTCTACAGAACCATCAGTAGTCACACAAACCTGAAACCTCTCTGAATCATAATAACTTCTACTAAGAGTAGGCGAAAGATCCGGCTTATTAAAAAGATTCAACAATAGCTTATGATCTGTAAGAACTACCAGTTTGTTACCCATTAACAGCATCTTAAAATGAACCAAGCTAAACACTACAGTGAAAGCTTCTTTATCCACGGTGGTTGTTAACCTTTAATTACTACCCTGTCTTGAATTTTCTACTGAAATAAGCTATCGGATGCAATTTACCCTCAAATTTCTGCATAAGGCAAGCACTTATTTCATCTTGATTGGCATTAGTCACTAGTGTGAAAGGAACCGTGAAATTCGGAAATGTCAGAACGGGGGTGTTCACTAAAGCATTTTTAACGTTCTGAAAAGCTAACTGTTACAACTCGCCCAAAGAAAACTGTACATCATCCCTTAAAACGTCTATTAAAAGAGCTGACAAAATAGAAAAACCCTTCACAAACCGCCGGAAAAAACCTGCCATACCCAGAAAGGACCTGACCTCTGTCTTTGTCTCAGGGACAGGAAAATCTGCAATTACGCTGACTTTATCATCATTTACTCGAACTCCCTCTTTAGATATGACATGACCTAGATACATAATCTACTTCTTTAAGAAATCACATTTGGCTAACTTAATTTTCAAACCAGCTAACCTAAGTCTCTTAAGAACTTCCCTAAGCATTTCTAAATGTTTCTCTATGGAGTCTGTGGCAAACACGGACTTCCTTAATAACCTGTGCAAAACTGTATGTACTAACCTCGTAAAAGTCATAGAACTAGAATCTTTCGAAGCCGTTGATGGTGCGTTTAATTGCAAAATTCTACAGTTGCCATCATTAGAAAAGAATGCACCCCAGGCCTTCCTTGTTACCTGACTATCTGACAAACCAAAAGGCATTCGGTTAAACTTATAATGCCCTTTTGGTATTGAAAACACAATGAATTCACGGCTCTCTTCACTGAGAGGTACCTGCAAAAAACCTTGCATGAGGTCTATTGAAGAATAGATATTTCTACCCCATCTCTAAAAAGATTTGTAGGCACGCCACCGGATATCTATCAGGGAAGGTCTTCTCATTTAACTTTACAGAAATCCACACAGACTCGGACTGAGCCATCTTTCATAGGCACCACTAACAGTGGGAAGTTGAATGCGGAAGAACTGGGGCTAATAATGCCTTCCTTTTCCCACTTGTTAACCTCTTGTTCTACCTGTTCCTTAATTTCAAAAGGTATCCTATATGAAAGAACAAAAACCGGTTTTGTCCCGTCCTCAAGATTCACCTTGTGCTCTAACACCTTAGTTGCCATAATTTATCCCCTTTCAAAGCAACTATAACACCAAACTCAGTCAGAACCTTGCTTAAATCTCCTATATGCTCCTTGTAATGTGCATTAGCTAAATGATCCCTAAAAACGTATCTGCTCATTTGCATTTCTGCCTCAGAAAACTCATTTTCTCCCCTCTACAATAGCCACTGAACCATTATCATCACTCCAATCTCGGAGGTCTACAACATAAGTACTCTTCTGATACTTCCTGTGTCATTACAGTTCAATAATTCCCCCCACGTGACACCTGTATTAGATACCCTGTTTACAGACACCGTAATAACACCTTTTAGCTTTTCACTACCTTCAATTATACACACCTGTTTGGATATTTTCGCTCCTAGTACTATAACTTAGTTTAACCAAACCACTGAGCTGATGAACAGGTCTCCTAGGGCTGGCCCGAAGGATTAGATTTTTATTGACGTGGCTAGGAACCAAATGGTCACCTAGCAACGGGACCTACAGCTTATTGTGGGATCCGAACCACATTATATCGAGAAATGAATTTCTATCACCGGAAATAAATTCCTCTGATTCCGTGTTGGCCGAGCCGAGAATCGAACTTCGGACCACCGGATTGGTAGCCGAGCGCGAAAACCAATGAGGAACTAATTTTCGCCCCTTTCACCGGAACTTTCACCAGAGTCATCATACCTGGATTTAAAGTTTCCTCTTTATATACATTGTTCTCCTGGTCATTATACTCAAAATCCCCTTGTGACCAGTTATTCACCTTCCCCATCCTCATGAGTATCACCCATATTTGTATAAGTATCCTCCATTTGGCCATCCATATCAGTATCACCCATGTTAATATCAGTATCGCCTACATTATTATTCACCTCTATTTCATGTATACCCACATGGAATAAAAACACCAGTTACCCCAACTATTATACCCCTTACGCCTGTATGGACCGAAATCCTATTTCTCCTACATGCAGGATGGCCCAACAAAAGTCTGTTACCCCTTTCATGACTAAAAATGGTTCCACTAACACCCGATCATTTAGTGAGAAACAAACCTTTATGGAACCCACTATATTCAATAGATGCGCTTGGACATCACGTACCGTCTCAACCGAAGGTTTCAGAGGACACTAGGGAAACCTGGACTGATATAAATCATCGTTCAATAAATTAACTGAAACCCCAGTATCTATAAAAATTGAGATCCCAAGTCTACCTACTGTTCCTCTTATTATGGGCTTTGGCTCTAGGGCATCCCCCACGAGCCCACTATGGCATGTACAATTCACCCGTTTCCCTTTTGATGATCAGTCTTCCAAAGTTTTTGCCGATCTCTAGGTCCCTTTGAGAACTTCCTTGGGTAGCTTTCCTATTTGGGTTACCAAAATTCTTGGGTATAGTTCTTGCATTACTCCGTTTTTGGGACAGATAGGATCACCAAAATTAATCTGAGCTTTTACACTCCCCATAATATGTCACTCAGCAGTGCTTCTTGGTATGACCCTTACAATTAAAGCAACACAGCTGCTGTGTTGGACCCGTAGATCCCTATTATTGTCCACTTTGGCACACAAAGGAGGGGGAGGAAAACCTGAATCCCCCTGTATTGGGTTCATTGGGCTGGTCCCATTAAAAAATTCGCTATCAACTGTGGGACATTTCGACATGTGTTTGCGGACCTGAGAATAAATCAATGTCTCATCCGACTTAGGTTCAATCTTCTTATCAAAGTTGTCTACTATGACGTCAGGGATGTCATGTAAAAGCCAGGAAAAATGCAACAACGGGTGTAAATTGTCAAGGGAGATACTGTTATCATTCACCCAGTGGGAATTTTTCAATTTCTTTAGTAATTCTCCTGCTTCGTCGAAAAGCCGAGAACTGTAATAAATCATAGACCTCTGGCCTCTTCTGTTATTATAAAAACCCCTCAACTGCAGACCATTATCTCCGCATTCCCCAGTACCATAGGCTGTCCTGAGAAATGCTTGGAGCTCTGTCCACGTATAGCATTCGGCATATGCTATGGGATCAATGTTCCAACAGGCTTTGGATTCCCTGACCGCTTCTGAGTCCTTTTTGATTCCCCTGGCATTTATAAAATTATTTACATCGAAAAAGAAACCCACAAATTCACTTTGTAACTTGTTTACTTCTAAGTATTTACATTTAGTTTTACTCCACACTCGAGTACTTTCAGGCCCTTCTGTGGCCCATTCTCAAGAGATGTTTGGGATGTTAGCCTGGGTCAAGGCCCAGCAGTCTTCTGGAACTTCTCGTTGTGCTGTCATTTATGCGATGGCTGTTCTGGTTTTCCCATTGACCATCAGCTCAGGATATCAGAGCGACAAGAGGGGATTGGCAACTCTCAAGAAAACCAGAACAGCCATCGCATAAATGACAGCACAACGAGAAGTTCCAGAAGACTGCTGGGCCTTGACCCAGGCTAACATCCCAAACATCTCTTGAGAATGGGCCACAGAAGGGCCTGAAAGTACTCGAGTGTGGAGTAAAACTAAATGTAAATACTTAGAAGTAAACAAGTTACAAAGTGAATTTGTGGGTTTCTTTTTCAATCTTCAGAAGAAAACTGAAAGAAGTTTTTGTTTGGTTCATTATTTACATCCTCAACGAAATTCTGTACATACGAACACACCTGTTATTCTAGAACGTTGTTTTTCCACTCCCTTGTTACATAGAAATCCCGTGACACGATCCGAGTTGATGGGGTCAATATTCGTTTTAACCTGAATTCATACTTGGCTCTTCGCAAGATCTTTCGTTTACAAAATATCTCGGTATGTGCTGACCTGTCTTCCTTCCACATGCTCCCTACAATATAGACTATTTGTCCTACAGCAATTGTCAACACACACATACTATTATATATATCTGCCTTTTTACTTACAGAGGATGGTCCCAGAAAGATGTAAAAGATGTATCTTTCTATATTCCGCCAGTATTTTAGGGTTGAGAGTTGTAGCACATAAGATACCTCTTGTTTTTCCAGGTTGTCACTCATCCAAGCACCGACCAGAACCAACGTTGTTTAATTTAGATAATCCAGTGCCAGTTAATTGACTTTCCCAACTAAAAAGAAAAATATTCAATTCTTAAAGACTAGCAGCGGCTGATTAATCAGAGACACAGACTGTACGGCAAAGTCGGAAATTCTTTAGTTGAGTATTACGCCTCCTCTCAGTCAAATAACAGTCATAAAGGCTTCCTAAATAGGGTGGCATTCCATTCGTGTATGAAGCCTATCACTTATAAGTTTTTACCCTGTTCTCTCTCTCTCTCTCTCTCTCTCTTTTTCTCCTACACTTACATACCCTGTACAATTTAGTTCTTCTTGGTGCTCTAAGACCAATTGATTAACAAAGCTTTTCTAACAACTTATAATTCCGTATTATTATGGTCTGGGATCTGCCTTAGCGCCCTCTGCTTTTATACTTCTCCCAAGCCGTTTACCATTTTACCTTCATTTCCTCTCTTTTATCTCTCTACTTCCATATTTTCTTATATGAGGTTCACATAGAGTTGAGTTAATAAACTGCCCTATTTCTTTTCACATATCTCCCTAGGTGAATGCAATAGAAAACCTTTGTTTTGATATTTTTGCGAGTAATATTGGTGGTGGACAGTTGCGTTTTAAAGTAGATCTCAATCTTCGCTGTGAAGTCTCAAAAAATATGCAAAGTAAAATTCTGCACGAGCGCGAAACTCATGAACATTTTTCATGTTTTCAATTGAATTTCCTGTTCATACTGGGCAGGGGGAAAATGTCGGTATTCTCAAATTGAAAAATACTTATATTATTCCAGGAAAATGTTTCAATATAATGTAATAAAAAATGGCGTAAAAGTCAAGATTAAAATCATGTTTACAGCTTCCACACTGGATTTTTATTCGAAAATCAGGATTTTGAATATATATCATAATTATTCAAATAAGAATATTGTATGTTATTAGAAAAATGGAATTTGGAAAATGTCCGTAGCTTCCGCACCAGTTGTAGTTGGTACGTTGAAAATGCTTTTTGCCCGCCACAGTAAAAAAGTGAAAACAGATTCTGACTGTTCTTTGCAACTATTGAACAGCCTTCTTAGTTACTGATACTACATCCTTATGTTGGATGAAGAGGCTGAAATACTACTTTAAACCGTCATAGTGCGGTTTACCCACAAATACTCTGATATGCTGCTTTATTGACATGTCTGTGTTCATCTCATTGCTATGTTTTGCCCTCATTCGTCTGAAGTTGTTGGTCTCTGAGACTTCTTTCATATGAATGTTTGTGCGTTTAGTGTGAAATGATATTTAAATATAAGTCCAAGACCTGAATAATATTGAAAATGTAGGGTAAGAGTATAGATTCTCTCTCTCTCTCTCTCTCTCTCTCTCTCTCTCTCTCTCTCTCTCTCTCAGACACACACTCATATATATACATATACTATATATATATATATATATATATATATATATATATATATATATATATATATATATATATATATATATATTAATCATTAATTATTTATCATATATGTCCAGTGTTCATTCCCATTATATATATATATATATATATATATTATATATATATATATAATATATATATATATATATATATATATATATATATATAAAATGGGAATGAACACTGGACATATATGATGAATAATTAATAAATCAAAATGAGGTCGATAGCGAGTGACAGGCAGTTGGAGGCGAAAACAGCACAGCCTCGAGTGTCTTGGTCTTTTGGGACAAGTGCAAAACAGTGAATTCCTCAGGATGTTCAAAGGAGACAAAAGACATAACACTTTCTATCGCAGTGGCGAGATTGCGGGAGCGCAAATGACCTGGTTAGTTCGCGGAATCACAAGATTGTGACGTCAGTGCGTTAAATAGGACGTGTACATGAGACACGGAAAAACGCACGTACATCGGAATCAAGAATAGACTACCGTGCGTGCATTCGTACGTCTATTAGCATGTGTGCATTCATACGTCTGTTAGAGCAAATGAATGGAATAAAATCTCTTTTGTGGTAATTAATGGGGGAATTATTCGACAGACGTTGAGTGTGAAACCAGGCCATAGGAGGTGCTTGGAGATCCCTGCAGATAAGGTCACGTGAAAGAAAGACTTTGAAAATAGTTTAGGGGATTGGAAGTGCAGAGAAACACTTAGAAAGATTTATAGGACATTTATGCATTTCAGTGTCTGATAATTTTGGTCTCTTATTTGGATGGATTCGGTTGTCGCTACCGAAAAATGAAATTCTCTATTGACATTTATTTTTAGAACGTCTGATGACACAAAGAATAAGTTGGGATAGTTTCATTGAATATGATTTTGCAGAACAGTAATGTTGTCTTAATGATGTTTGGGATTTTTAATTCATTCTATTTAACATTCATGTTAGCTATTTTGGGGAAATTATAGTCAGGATTTCTCTCCTTTTAGTTAAACGTAGTTATTTTGACCGTATCATGTATGTATATATATATATATATATATATATATATATATATAATATATATATATATATATATACATGCATACATATACACCAAGCTGTTTGTCTAACAAATTGTGACCAAGACAGTGGCTGCTGCCACTCATATTTTTCTGTGCTGAATTGTAGATGAACATGAAGGGCAGAAAAATTCCTTAGAATAGTAATTTCATGCACCTGTACATATATTAACAGTACATCCTGTACCTAAGCGCACACTGCACTATTCAGCTCTATCTTGCCCACATTCTTGTGCTTCTTAAAGGCTTTGCCTTTCCAGGGCCTGTTTTACTCGTTCCT
>NC_087212.1:19383440-19398440 GCF_015104395.2 Macrobrachium nipponense | reverse complement strand
TATAAAATTTGGGATGAGTTCCAATCCATGATATGGTTCATGTAATTTATATGAAAAAAAATTGCTGAACAATGTTGTCCATATCTAACTGAGCGCCTATGTTGAGTTAATCTTTCCGAGAGAGATTTGCCTGTGAATCCATAGTATGACTTATCACAATACCCTATAGGGGATTTCATAAACAACTATGTCTTTTTCTGCTGAATGTTAATTAAGAATTTCCACAGTGTATTCGGATAAGTGAAGATGAAAGGGTTGGGTTGGCCTAAGGTTTGTGTGATCTCTCGTAAATTATCCATGTGAGGGACTAAGATTTATTTTGTGTATTTTTACTTTTCTTTGTTTTCTGTGGTTTTGTAAAAAATGCTCTTTGCTTTGTGTGTTGCTTTTTCTATTATGTGTTTGGGGTATTTTAACAAAATAAGTTGATTTCTGATTATTTAAAGTTCTTTGTTAAAAAAATCTGGGGAGCAAATTCTCAGGGCTCTAAGAAATATGTTACTTTCTATACTGAAAAGTCATGATAGCTGTAAAAATGTATGTATGAAAGTGAGAATGTCGCTTTCCTGAAGACAGTGAATTTGTAGTTACTATTAGTTCTGATGATTAAGACATCTAAAAAGTGGATTTGGTTATTGTTTTTCCATTCTTCTTTAAATTTTATTTAATTTTTGTAGAAAGACATCAAAATTGCCCAACTCGCTTTTCCAGTATGTTAAGATGTCGTCTACATAACAAAGCCAAATCATATATGCTGGTTTAATAGGATTTATAATTACTGTTTTGAAATACTCCATATACTATAAGTTTGCTAACACAGGACTGAGCATACTCCCCATACAGCAACCGAATTTTTGATTGTAAAAGTTATCACCAAAGGAAAAGACGTTATTAGTGACACAGAGCTCTACAAGTTGCATTATTTTATTTAATTCTATGGGGAAGTGGTCAGCAAATGTCTCAAGTTTATTTTTGAGGAACGTTAATACATCTTTTATGGGTACATTTGTGAAAAGGGAGTCTGCTTCTAGGTTGGAAAATTTTACGTTATGTAAGGGATATTTGTCGGCCTAAATTCGTTGCAAAAGTCTTCTGCATGTTTTATATGATTAGGGGAAAAAGTTATTAAAAAGGGGAATAATAACTCTGCTAACCATTCGGAAATTCTGTAGTTAAAAGCTCCAGCACACGAGATTATGAGACGGAAGGGGATGTTATCTTTGTGAGTTTTGGGGAGGCCATAGAAATAAGGTAATTTGGGATAGACTCCTTTAAATTTTTCCTAAATTTCTATATTTTTCTCACTTTTACTGATGTTTCTGATTTTCTGAAGAAATCTATTGGGACATGATGGCTCGGGTTTTTTGTTAATTTCTCATAGGTAGTCGTATTTTTTAAAAGTTCACTGATCTTGGTAGAAACTCTTCTCCATTAACACAATTTTACCGTCTTTATCTGACTAGTGAATATAACGTCTAGCTTGCGGAGTGATTTTATAGCTGTAATAATCTTTTAGGCAGGGGTGTGTGGTTGTTTTGTCTGGTTAGGATGTTTAGAAGAATTCACTCAAGACATATTTCGTCTTTCTTGTAATCGTTGTTAGCAGTGAATTTATCAAATGTTACTAGGAAGTCGAATTTGTTTTTCTATTCAGGTTATGACAAACTTAATTTGAAGACAATGGGTTGGTTTTTAGTTAAAGGGCACGTGGGTAGATTCATAACTTTGTTTTGTTGACCTAAACGGTTCCAAATACTATTTTCAATTAACGAGTAAAGTTTACGAATAAGGCTGTTCTAATGAATAACACCATTGCGAGCAGCTGTGTCGATACAAATGGAGGATAGGTACTTATATGTGGGCTCTGAAGTGGCTAGACGGAGATTGTGTTGCGCCTGACTGATGGTTTTTCGGTGCATGTAGATGTCGTCCTTCGTAATTTTTATCCTTTCTTTGAGGAACGTCCTGTGAGATAGTGGAAAGGGATCCGATGGTGTTGTCCATTTATGGAAACCGTACATTTTCTGGAGTACTTGCTTCTTCAGACATTCTTCTAAGAAGTCTTTCTGGTTTTTCAGGCGGAAAAACTTTATCTTTCTGGTTTTTCAGGCGGAAAAACTTTATCATGTCCTCAAACCGACGCCGGTAGGCCGGCTTCACCTCGAGCTGGTGTTGGAGAATCCAAGATAACCGAGGAAAGTTCATGATGGGCTTCAATGTAAATAAATTCTTCTGTTAAAACAAGTACAAAAGAAGACACTGCATTTTTTGTTACCCTTGATAAGGCTCTTATAGTTCATTTCATCCGCAAATATCTTTCTTGATTGCATTGACTATAAATTTTCTCTCCAGTTGTTCTACTAACACTGGTAACGTTCACTTCCATTCTTAAAGCATCTAAAAATTATCCCACCTTAAGTGGTGTGGCTAACATTGCTTTTAGGAGCGTCTGCAGTTTTTAAAAACACAGTTCCCACTCAACATTTTATCGAACTGCACTCCCATTTCCTGTAATTTCTGACCCCCGAAAACATATTGTGTGTCTTCAAAATTCAGATATACATGAAGCATTTGATAAGTTATGGTCATCCAAATAATGTAGGTATTGATGGCTATTAAGATTGATTTTAACCTTTCTTGGTATTTTGTGCATTTCGTTCTTTCTGCCGCCAGGCAATATCACAGGGCGTTAGTATGTTTTCCTGTATGAAGAAATGATACTGTTCTTTATAAGTAAACCATGGGAAACCCTGACAATGATAGAAATGTTTTCTTATATATAAATGCCACTTGGCTTTGAGAACGTATATGAATAATGTTTTTAATTTTTCGCATTGGAGAACTTTGCTTTGCAAATGCTGATAACTATAAGGTTTTTGAGCAATATACCTTCGTTTCAAAGTTATTTCATTTTACTGCGTTATTTTCTTAGATGCTGAGCGATTTTTACACATTCAAAGCTTAAGATGCTTCCATTATACAGGCTTTTGCTCTCCATGGATATTTGTTACAGGGGATTGTTGGAAGTGAGATTTTTATTTTATCTCGCAGTGTATTATTCTGTTTTAATGAATGACGTAATATATACAATGTTCTGTATTAAGTCCTCATACCGGAAACACATTCTAAACCGATGGAAAACCCGATGCAGTTATGAACAAGGTCCAAATATGAAGAGACCATAGCTTTATATATATATTTATATATATATATATATCTATATATATATATATATATATATATAATATATATATATATTATATATATATATATATGTATAAATTATATATACAAATCAACCCATGACAAAGCTTCTCAGCTTTGGTGGGACCCAGCCCCCAGAGAAACGTCCAAAAGACCAGAAACCTTATGCATTGAAATTAGTAATTATGATAATTAAAACTAATTTTACCAGTTGCCGATTACGGAGGGGATGGGAGGTGCTGAGGCTTCTTGGTGTGGCGGAGGACCTCCCCCTTAATACCCTCCTCGCCCATTTCCTACCTCTTATCGCTGCATTGGAGACAAAGTTAGGCAGCCGTCGCTAATGAGTTCTAATATCTTGAAATCTGCCAGTTATTGCAGTTTACGAAGAAAACACCATTTTTTTAGACCACCGAGTTAGGAATCCTAGACTTCAAATGGGTCTGATAACGCTTGCTGGGAAAAGATGGTTTTCCGAAACGTCGATGGTGAAGTCTGATAACAATTTTTTTTTTCTTTTAAGTTTAGCACTGTGCTATAAGAAAAGAGGAAGGACGGGTTGCGATGAAGTTGCCAAGCAATCTGACTCAATTGATTTTCAGACGTTGCTTGTGCATGCTGTCTGTATATGTAGAAATTTGCGTCCGCGTGGCTAGTTGAACATTAGGAAATAAATGCAAACATGTACGTGTTAACAGAAGAATTATGAATTTCCTGCATGTAGGGAAGTTAATCTCCACAGCTTCGTGCTCCCAAGATTATTCGGGATTATTGAGACTAAGTTCCTTTTGTTGTTTAATCAAGCTAACCTTGTGGCATTCTATTGACTTTCAAGTCATCTGTCTCACAGCTCAAAAATGAGTCATTCTAGACAAGCCCAGAGCAGTTCAGTATCCATTAACAATTGCTTCTCTGTAATGACGTAATAATACAATAAAAAGTTATTTGACAAGATATTTGTAAGTAGGTCTTTCAAGCACAAAGAGCTTGTGATACTTAAGTTTTAGTAGGCCAGTAACATCGTTGCTATTGACTTTACTCTGCCAAACTGCAGTACGATTATAGCTGTTACTTATGAAAAAAGTGTGTTCTCTTTTTTATAACCAAATAGCATAGAATGGCTAAAAGACTTATGCTAGTATTTTAAAAGCTGTCAGTTCACTTTTTGGCTACTGACGCTCAATTTGCTTACACCTTGCTGTAAGAAACTTACCCACCTACTTTTGGTTGTCATTCTGTCAGTTATTCAGCCATTGTATTGATCTGTATATTTACTTATATTTTAACATTTTTCTATACTCCCCACGTAGTTTTTATTTTGAAAGATCGCTCTTTCATCTTTTCAGAATAAATTCACAGTACTTGTGCTCAGGGACAATAAGGTCTCAACTTCTTTCTTGTAAAGTCTGCAGTCGTTAAGAAAATCTGCATTAAAGAAAACAAAATATATAAAGTTTTCAGAGGAAGATTGAAAAAAACAGGGTGAATATGTCTTTCCGGTAATTTTGCGTGGTTTTCATGTCCCACCTTTGTGCCAAAATTGAATGGAAGGAATCCTTGCATTTTGACATGGAAAATTTTCCAGAATTTTGCGGGGAAAAATTTTCTGTCGTGTGATGTACGAGAATATGGAACGGGATACAGAGGAGCCTTTGATGTGCATTTGACTTGCTAAAGTGGTCGATCTCGGTCTTTTATTGAACGTCTGACGTGGGCTTGACTTTTTTGTTTCTTGGCTTTTCTTTATTGTTCTTCCTTTGTTGGAAAACTTCAGTTTCTGTTGTTGTCATCGTGTCTGCGATTGCTTCGTGACTTGCTGTTGCGTTGGTAGTTTATATATATGTGATAATATGCTTGTCTAACACGGCTTACGAGTGTAATCCTATGCGGCTCTCACCATAGTCAATAATTCCTTTTTGTGAAATCTAATTTGTTCACTGTCTTTGTTTGACTTCTACTGCTTTCTGTTTTCCGTGCCTTTTGGGGTTCGTAGGTCCTTCTTTCTAAACGATCAGGAAATTTTGGCTATTAACGCCAATATTCAAAATGTCACTGTTTTTACCAGGCAATCATAATTGTACATTTTTCATAGACTGCATCATGTTACAAATGGCTTAGATCGTAAATATCAATTTTTTTACAGCTCTCTGATAAGATCTTTAAACCTTATTCTTTATAATCTCATCTGTCAGTGTATGTGAGGAGAGTACGTCGTAAGATGCTCAAAAAGAAATTGGAAACAGTAATGTAAATTTTCTCCTAGCATTTACTGGCTGCTGATAAACGCTAGAGCCATTACTGGCATAACACCACCTTAATCAAACCCTCGGCGTAATCCAAATAGGTACTCTCAGTTACAACAAGGTGATTGTCTGAAAACTTTTCGATTCATTCGATTTTTTTTTCGCGAATGGTAAATCGGATTATATTTATTCCAATGCTGATTTATCTAAGAATTAGTGCTATGAACTTGAGCTCGTTGTTTATGACTCTGGCACAGAAAATGGAGTCTGTTTTATCTGGAATATTCTCTCTCTCTCTCTCTCTCTCTCTCTCTCTCTCTCTCTCTCTCTCTCTCTCTCTCTCTCTGGCCACATAACATAAACCTACGTAGTGCATTGGTTATGTGTTGGAGAGAGAGAGAGAGAGAGAGAGAGAGAGAGAGAGAGAGAGAGAGAGAGAGAGAGAGAGAGAGCAGACATGAATAATTAGTGCTCCATGAAAATTTATACCATTAGATCATAATTAAAAAATGGGTCGGGCTCAAGGTGGTACGCCCCATCCCACGAAGGTAAAATCACTAATCATTTAATCAGTTTCAAGTAAACAAAGAGAAAGAATGTTAAGAGTAAAGAACTTTTTTATTTGATCCCCAATGTCTTTACCCAGCTTAAAGGAGAGTGTAGTGTATTTACTGTAGTACGCACTCGGCGGGGGTTCCATCCTGCCCCATTGTTCTAATGGCACTCAGCTGCCGGCCCGTTGAGGAGTTTTTCTTTCGCCTTACTTTGGCCTTTGTGTTTATTTCTTCATTTCCAGCTCTTGTTTTATTTTCTTCCTGGTACTACTTTGATTAATACTTTTATTCTTCATATGCGCTCTCCTCCATTCTGCTGTTCTGTTGGTGATATATACTACTATATGATTATTAATATTATTGTCCTTGCTGTCATCATCATTATTATTCTAAGGGGTCCACAATAATAAAAAAATGTTGCCCTTCCTTGGGTTAATCTTCAGTCCAAAAAAATGAAGATGAACCCTGGGAAGGGTTCGAAAGTTTTTTGTAAAGAGTTTTTAAAAATTATACACGGACTCGCAAAATTATTATTATTATTATCATCCATATGAAACAAGCCCACAGGGGCCATTGACTTGAAATTCAAGCTTCTATCATTAACGCCGTTATTACTATTATAATACCTATTGTCTGCTGTTGCTTTGCATTGCTCGTGGTTGTTTTTTTTTGCTATTTAGTGATCGATGTCATTCTGTTTCTGCAGCTAAAGCAAAGTGCTTCCTTTTGGAAAGACCCTCTTGGTTAGGGGTATGCTGAAGGCCTCTTTGGAAGCTGTGACGGCAGATAACTCATAACCATTCAATTTGAAATTTTCGTTTAGAATTATTTTCACTTCCGTACACGGCATAATGTAGGTTTATGTCGTATCCCTGTTCATTCGATCCTGTTACGAACGAAGTTTACTGCTTTTGTATCATTGATTAAAGGTTGATCGATGAATAGCATGCTTTAAAATAGGCATTACTTAATGTGCGGGGAACAGATACCTAACACACAAAGAGGCCGTTATTCTTGGGTCTGCTGTATAATAGAAATTCCATTTTGCTCTATGGATAAGTCAGGGTCAGCAATTCATTCTAGTCAGGCCCACATCTCTTTCACTCCGCAAACGCAACTCTATCGCTTTTATATGGGAAGCAGAATTTCTCCATCATAGAAGCCAACAACCTTTGTGTTACATCTTCCCCAAAACTACTCCAGGAATAGACGCCCTCTCCCAACCCAATGTATATAACTGCCGAATCGCCTTAGTCTCGGAAGATGAATGTGCCTGACATCTGGCATTAATCGGCGTCGATGACCACAGTTCACATGAAATGATCAAACATTAGAACTGAGCAGTTGGACGCGAGAAACTCTATCGTTTACTCTTGCAGTTTAATAATCAGGCTCAGTACACAGAACTCCTGTCACTTCTCTAAAGTAAAACGAGGTTTTTCATTCGCAGAAGTCGATCATGGTGCGCGCCTTATATTAATATGCTTATATTTGTGATAAAAGCTGAACTACTTAACAAAAGGCCTCTAAGTATGCTATGATTATATAATAGTTCTATTATGTTTTAAATTCATAGTCTAACCTTTTGGGACAAAACTGCGAGTGGACTAAATTTATGGAATATTTACCAATAACAAAATAATAATGAAGCTTGCGCTTTTGTCTCACCTTTTGAGTTTTATGCCCTCCGCTGGATGTCTATATACATTAAATAACAGAACTTTTTCCCCTTTTATTTGCACTATTACACTTGTATGAAACGAAAACCTGCACAGAAAAGCTTTGATAAGTATTTGCTATTCTCGTACAACCTCGTGGTACAATGAGGTGTTTAAAGAAGAATGAGTGACAGTGTTGATGGGAGTAAATATGGCATGCTTTTGCAGTAATAAAAATGATAGGTCGTTAGGGCAAGGGATGGAGTTCGTTTTATATCTCATTACTCGAGTATATAGCTTGGTTATTCGCATATCCAAAAGCCTGCATGTGTTCGCGTGAGTTAACAATGATTTAAAATTATTCTTATGCAGCCTGAATGGTAATGAGCTTAATTCAATCATTTGTTACTTTTAAGCGAGCGAGTGAAATTATGAAGAGTTAGCTGATTTGTAGAATCTAGGTAGCACGTCAACTAAAAGAGAAAGGACCAGTTTACAAGAAATGAAAAGTGCCTGTCCGTTCTTGGATGGGAACTATTTCCGTGTACTGAAAACCAAAATAAATACTTAAGGATCGCATAAACACCTGATATTCAGTAACACATTCGTTTAGAGATTCCTCGATGAGTATTTTAGATTATATCCCCGTTTATGATCACATATACTAGATACCCCAATTGATATTTTGGCAATTTGGAAAAATATATTTACACAGCTACACATTTGGGCGCGGGAAAAACCCTAGTAGTTATTTGAATAGAACATGCACGCGACCAAACTCCCCGATGGGTATGGTGACATCGAAAAAACTTGAGGGAAGTTGGATCTCTTGGTCAGGCCCAAGGGAGTCTCTCCTATTTTCCTTTAACTTTTTGCGTTCCTCTTAGGTGGCATTTCTTCTACTAGTATTGAATTCCAAGGATGTTGCCGTCCTCTTTTGATGATTTTTCTTTCTTGGCGAATCTCGAACTTTTAAATCTCACTTCCGACCTCTTCAATTGTTTCCTTCATAATGATTGATCATTCACCTTCATAAATACCCCAGCTTGCATTATAAGTCGAATTAAATGCCGTCGGTGTATAATTCGCCCTTATTCATGCCTTGCTCGAACTCTATCGCTATGCTTTTAGGTGTTGGAAAATAAAGACGTATCGTACGAATAGCGTCATCTGCAAATCGGAAACAAACCAGTGATGAAAATCTTTTGTTTACAGTCTCCACCTCTGTATACTTTATGGCCCTAGAAACGAGAATCTTAGTAGAGTTCAACAGTAAATACAGTATGTTTTGCTTGTCACTCTATCTTTTCTACGAGGTTAATACCGATCAGTGTATGATAGCAGAGCTAGTTCGAAGATTCGTTTTCAGGTTTTTGAAGCAAATTGTTGATTGCTAACCTACTTAATATTTTTCCTTGTCATACTGCCCATATCTCAGTTCTCTCTCTCTCTCTCTCTCTCTCTCTCTCTCTCTCTCTCTCTCTCTCTCTCTCTCTCTCTAAGTTAGTTTAACAAGTGAAATACTGTAAATCAGAACAAGATGGCAGTAAGTTCCAACTGCGGTAAGAAATGGCGAAATTTAGCTTGCTTGGCAGATTCTCAATACGATGAGGTAGCAGGAAGGGAACTGGCATTTCTCATATATGAGATCACCAACAGTCCTAACCAAAAAGATACAAAAGCATTCATAGACATATTAGAAGGATATAATCCTTCAAACTGGAACAAATCAACTGAAAACATCTTGAAAATAATTGAAGAAGTTCCAAATAAAATCCAAGTGGTCAAGAGACTCATAAAGAAAATATACATAAACCAACATATTCCGACAAAGAAAATGAATAAGGTGAACCTTGTGAATATCATAATTGATGCATTAGGAAAAAAGAATGCCAAAAGCATGCAAACTGTGTAAGGTGTGGTATAGCATAGTTAATCCACAAAACCTAATCAGAAAATGTGCTGCATGCAACATTCCGACCCATCCACAGTGTGCTGAGGTAATGCAAGATATGAGAAAAGAATACACAAAGCAATGATTCTGTTTTCGAACATGTCTATCGTGGATAGACAATGTTATTAAATCAAGATTGAATGTACAAATAGTTGAGGATGAAGAAGAAGAGGAAGAGGAAGAAGAAGAAGAGGAAAACGGAAGTGAAGTAAACAAAACTGAAATGACAGAAAAAAATATGGAAAACAAAGAACAAGATAAAAGTATGGATGCAGAGATACTCATTGATACTACATATGAGGCAATAAAGCAGCATACTTACGAAGAAATAAATTACGATATGACAACACAAAAGAAAATCCCGAAGAGGCTCTACCCAGATCTACACAATGACGGGAAAGAGGAAAAAATAGACAAAAAAGACAAAGTCTGCAACCTTTTGAAAAGAGGGAATTGCAGATTTGGAGAAAGATGTTACTACAAACATCCTAAGGTATGTCACAACTATGAAATAATGGTAAATGTGCATACCTAGATGGCTATGAGGATGAATGCAGAGATCTGCATCCAAAAATATGCAAAAACCTAAAAGAAGGAAAAGGATGTAAGTTCGACAAAAAATGTAAATATATGCCCCCTGTAGCCATGAATCATAATCAAATAAATAATCAATCAAGTAATAAAATCCAAAATAAGAAAGAAACAAATAAAGAGAGGAATAAAGAATATCAGGTAAAAGAAAAAAGCAAGCCATCAACGAGATATGCAGAGATGTTAGCAAAAAATTTCAAAGCATCAGCTCCAAAATTCTACTCAAGAGATAATAACTGTATTTATCATGCAAGAGGATATTGCAGAAACGGAGAAAATTGCAGATTCAGACACAAAATGAATAATTATGATGAAGGAAGATCAAATATTATGGAAAAGCTGGATTTTTTAATGCCAGAATTTCTGGAAATGAAAAAAAGAACAACATACCAGAACAGGAAAGAGACATGGGAAAATCCTTATTACTACCAATATTAAACGAAGGAGAAAACACGCAAACCATCATAGTGATGAATGCGCAGGGTTTAGTTACGAGTAACTCAAAAGGAAAAATAGAGTACTTAGAAGAACTAACCCAAATTGAAAAGAAAATAGATGTAATGAATATAAGTGAAACCTGGTATTCCCAAGAGATTGGGAATGATGATCAAATAAAAGGGTTCCAAACTTATAGATCAGATAGAAAAAATAGGAATCAAGGGGGAACCGCAATATATGGGAAAGATAAAAAACAAGGAAAAATATATGAGAAATATAGTAACTCAGAATGTGAACTAATAGCGGTAGAATTTGAATCTGAAAAATTAATGAACATAGTAATATATAGACCTCCTAATACTAAAGAGTTTGACTTAATTAATGAACATAGTAATATATAGACCTCCTAATACTAAAGAGTTTGACTTAATAATAGAAAAATTGGATGATATATGTAGAAATCACAAGGACTGGACTATTCTCCTATCTGGAGACTTCAACTTTCCTTTCGTAGACTGGAAAGAACGAATAGGAGATTGTGGTTGTACTTATACATATAAAAAAGAGAGTAATAGTAGTGCAGAAGATAAGAGGCTATTCGAAAAGCTAGATATGCTACTAGAATACAATATTCTACAAATAAATCACCTGCCAACAAGAAAGGAAAATACTTTAGACCTAGTATTTGTGAACGAGATGAATTATGTTAAAGAAATAATAGTTTATGATGCGAGTATTTCAGACCATAATGTCATAGAATTAACAGTCCATACCAAAGCAAATGAAAACAGAGATAAGCAAGAAATGAAAAAGTGGGAAGGATATGGAAAATACAACTTCTACAGTAAAAATATAAAATGTTCAGAAATAAATGAAGAATTAAACAAAGATTGGGATAACATTTTCGTAAGTGATGACATAAGGGTAAATACGGAGATATTATATAAAATATTAGAGAAAATAGTGGATAAATATATACCGAAGAAGAAAAGTAAACATCAGTCATGCATACCAAGAGACAGAAGGATCCTGTTCCAGAAAATCAGAAAGTGGAAAAAAGGTCTTGCAAAAGAAAAAAATGCATGGAAAGTTATAGAACTAAAAAGTAAGATAGAAAATGCAGAACAAAAGATTATACAATCAAAAGAAAATGAAAAACGGGACTTGGAAGAAAAAACCCTAATAAATATCAAGCAAAACCCCAAACTATTATACTCATACGCGAAAAAGATGAATAAAAGAAGAATAGAAATTGGCCCTCTAAGAATTGAAAGGAGATTAACGAATGAAAAAAAGGAAATTTGCAACATATTGGCAGAACGATATAAGAGAGAATTCACCCCTAGAATAGATAATGAAGATAATGATATAGAAGTAAGGGACGAAAATAGTGAATATTTAGCTGACATAGATATTAATGAAGCTGATATTGTGCAGGCTATTAATGAAATTAAAAATGGAGCTGTAGCAGGGCCTGATGGAATTCCTGCTATTTTGTTAAAGAAAGTAGTTCATTCTATCGCAAAGCCACTTGCAATATTATTAAGACAAAGTGTAGATACAGGCAAGATTTATGATGAGCACAAATTAGCATATATTACCCCTACTTTCAAAAGTGGATCAAGACTAGAGGCAAGTAATTATAGGCCTGTGAGTCTAACATCACATATTATGAAAGTGTATGAAAGGGTAATGAAGAAAAATATTATGAAACATTTAATAAAAAATAACTTGTTTAATATAGGACAACATGGTTTCGTACCCGGAAAAAGTACACAAACCCAATTGTTAGTCCACCGTGAGAACATATTCAAAAATATGAAAAGCGGAAATGAAACAGATGTGGTTTATCTAGACTTTGCAAAAGCTTTTGACAGTAGACCATAATATATTAGCGAAGAAAATTAGAAAACACAATATCGTGGATAAAGTAGGAAGATGGTTAAAAGAATTTTTACACAATAGAAAACAGATAGTTATTGCAAACGATGAGAAATCGGATGAAGCCAAGGTAATATCCGGTGTGCCACAAGGTACGGTGTTAGCTGCAATACTGTTTGTTATTATGATTGAAGACATAGACAGTAATGTTAAGGATTCGGTAGTGAGTAGTTTCGCTGATGACACAAGAATAAGTAGAGAAATTACTTGTGATGAAGATAGGAACGCTCTACAAAGAGACCTTAACAAAGTATATGATTGGGCAGAGGTAAATAGGATGGTATTTAACTCTGGTAAATTTGAATCAATAAATTATGGAGACAGAGAAGGAAAGCTATATGCAGATAGGAGACCTAATAATGAGACAATCACAAATAAGGAAGCAGTTAAAGACCTTGGTGTGATGATGAATAGGAACATGTTATGCAATGATCAAATAGCAATTCTTTTGGCAAAATGTAAAGCAAAAATGGGAATGTTGCTACGGCACTTCAAAACAAGAAAGCTGAACACCATGATTATGCTTTATAAAACATATGTTCGTAGTCCACTTGAATATTGCAATATGATATGGTACCCACACTATCAAAAGGATATTGCACAAATAGAGAATGTACAAAGGTCCTTTACAGCTAGAATAGAAGAAGTTAAGGACCTTGACTACTGGGAAAGACTACAATCCTTAAAATTATATAGTCTAGAAAGGAGAAGAGAACGCTACATGATAATTCAGGCATGGAAACAGATAGAAGGAATAGCAGAAAACATCATGGAACTAAAAATATCAGAAAGAGCAAGCAGAGGTAGATTAATAGTGCCCAAAACGATACCAGGAAAAATAAGGAAAGCACACAGGACATTAATCCACTACGCACCAGCATCGATAATGCAGCGTCTATTCAGTGCGTTGCCGGCTCATCTGAGGAATATATCAGGAGTGAGCGTAGATGTGTTTAAGAATAAGCTCGACAAATATCTAAACTGCATCCCAGACCATCCAAGATTGGAAGATGCAAAATATACCGGAAGATGTACTAGCAACTCTCTGGTAGACATTAGAGGTGCCTCACACTGAGGGACCTGGGGCAACCCGAACGAACTGTAAGGTCTGTAAGGTAAGGTAAGGTCTCTCTCTCTCTCTCTCTCTCTCTCTCTCTCTCTTACTTCACATGCTTAAGTAACATCCACACACACCTGACCCTGCCAACGTTGGCGAGTCCATTTTGGGCTTTCCCATATACTAGGTTTTATTTATTATATTGATTAACAGAGATTACATGGGTTTTCACTAACATACATAAATACCAAGCATACCAAGTAAACTATACTGAAGCTTATTAGAGTTCATTCTGTTCCGAGGTAGGCCTCAAGACGACACAGGATCGATTAAGTATTGTGGATCATTAAACCATGCTCTAAGGTACCATAATGATTAACAATAAAACTTTAAATAAAATAATGTGCGCGTGTTATTTCCTTCTTAGCTCCATTTTTACGGAAAAGTACTTGAGTACTTCGAGATATTATTTGTAGAAAGTACAATGAAAACTCTTTCTGGGTTGTTTACCATTCTGAGTATCATTTAATAATAATAATAATAATAATAATAATAATAATGAGGATGATGATTGTTATTATTATTATTTCATCAGTTTTAGCTGCAATCTATAACATATTGGACTGATGCGAACCGTCGCTTGACCATAATCACTTGACCACAGACTTTCTACATGAAATAATCTTGTGCTGTATGACAGGCGGTAAACAGTTCATGGTTACTATCCTTTATAATGATTGTTCTTTATTAAAAATCCACAATTATGAGATTTACAGCCATTTTTACTAAAGTTGTTGATGGAAAACAATGGTCTTTTGTAGGTTAACAATTCTGTAGTTTTACCTCTGTTTTAGCAGTAATTGGATTTTAGGCATCTGCAAATTAATGAATAGGACGTTAGCGGAAGTTCTGAAAATTATTTCCACTATTATTATTATTAATTATAATTATCATCATTATAGACACATAAGCTTCTTTTTTTTTTCTTTGGGCTTCTTATCGTCGTGCTGTATTTCCTGTCTCCATGATCATTTTGTCTTTGCAAAGAGATAAAAAGTTTAAAAAGTTTAGTTTCGTCTTTGCAAAAAAAGAAAAAAAAAAAAATTTGGGTTGACTACAGTATCCCCCATCTCGCCTCTCCGCCGAAGCATTCAAGAGCATATAACAAAATCGTGGAGAGAACGGATATGGAAAATTTTACTTTGACAATTTTTCCAGTATGAATCGGCGGCTCCATCTTTTCCTCTCGGGGAAAATTTCCCTTGGACAGTTTTTCGACCGACTCGACTGCTCCACCTTTTCCTATTTGATTTCCCAATATTTCCGGTTCGTGTCATGACTTGTTCGAGTGTTTCTTTTA
>NC_087212.1:19345940-19375940 GCF_015104395.2 Macrobrachium nipponense | reverse complement strand
TATCATAGTTTGGATGCTTCTTCTATTTTTATTTCCCTCGAGAGTGCTGATTTAAAGGCAGTCCTTCTTCAATATATCTTGTTTTTTTCTGTGCATTGCAAAGTTTCTGTGCTAATTCTCCCTATATAGACGATCTTGACCACAATAAAGAAGGCCTCCATTTCGCTGGTGATTTCATAAAATCAGCCGAGTATTACCACCACTCATTCCTATTGTCTTCCATCTGTCTACATTCCTTTGTGAGCACTCATCACAAAAACCTTTTATATCACAGAATTCTGGCGAATATTTCATCCCTTTTTATTAACAGAGCGGTATCTCAAACATATCTGATATAACCCTTACTGGCTGAAGCCTTCAATTATTAATATTATAAAAACATTAATTTGTAATAAATCATTAAAATATTAACTCTTTGGAGAATCCTTACAATTGCCTTATTGCCGTCCCACGCAGTTTTGCTGTTGATCAGATTTATACCTAGGGAGAGATTTTTGCTAATAGGTCTTTCATTCCTTTGACATATTCAGTCATCCAACCAAAGAAAATAGAATCATCATAAATATCACCCAATCAGATAAAACAGAAAATGATTCGATGAATCGTCGTCATAGAAAGATACCTCCAATAGGTTTTAGCGAACAGAACTTATTAAACGTATTTCCTCAGCGACGTCACATTATCTTCTTCAAAGAGAATGCAGAGAGATGTATTTGTTAATTATGAAAGACTATTTGTTCCATCTTGGAACGTATCCAATATTTCTCTTAAGTTCCTGTTAAATCCACCTTCTTAACTGTTTTTATCTGAACGTTAATTAATGTTCTTCCAGCGGATGTGGAACACGAGAAGGGAAACTACATTTACTGTTGAACTACTTTTGGAGTCAGGGTTAGGAACTGTGGGTTACAAATGCAGCTTTTATGATTTATCTCGAACCATTTGCTTCACATGAACCTAATTAGCTTCATCCTGTCTTTTTCTTAAACTGTTATCAATATATTTTTAACATGGGTTAGTATTTTGCTCAGTAAAAGTTTATTTTTTCATTTCAACCATTCGTGGTTTTTATTTTTGTCAGTTTTATAACAAGTGAGAACAGCAATGTGATATATATACGTAAAGGAACAAGAACCAACATTACCAGTTACAACTAGCTCTACAGAGACTCGAGAATTCTAATTAGTCCCCAGCCTCTCTCTCCTCTCTCTCTCTCTCTCTCTCTCTCTCTCTCTCTCTCTCTCGTCTTCCACGCTTCTCGTGTTCGAAGTACTTCAAACTTTCTAGGTAGAGTAGAATTCCGAAGGACAGGCACTCGCCTCTTATATTACACCTCCTCCTCACTGCTTGGGTACCGACAGGAATTCTTATATTACGCAAACCTGATTTAGATCTTTACTTGTAAAGCCGAGATGTCACGGGAGTTCGTGGATCATATTAAGGCCGTAATTAAATATGAATTTTAAAGTAACTTAGAGAGAGTTGAGAGAGAGAGAGAGAGAGAGAGAGAGAGAGAGAGAGAGAGAGAGAGAGAGAGAGAGATAATCTCGAGACGGAATTCTTAGTTTGTTCTCTAGCCTTAACGAAATACTGTTTAAATTTTTATACAAAAATCTTAGTTTCATGCTTTTGATAAGTAGTACATGTATGTTCGTGTTTAACCTTTAGGTCTTAGCCGAAAATTGCTAGAGTCCTCCATTTTGTATATTTTCCTAGTTGTTTTATGACCTTTCTTTTTCGTTTCTAAAATTCGCTTAAATAACATTGCGTTTTTAACCAAAAATGTTAAAATAGAATTGGCAGATTCCTTCAATCTGGCATAGTTTTCTTAGTTATAACATAGTCCCTCGACGTTTAAAGTCGAAAAAATAACAGAAGTCTTTTCGTGAATGTAGATGAAGAGCTCACCAGGTTCTTTGCATAGTTTATGACTTTAAAAGCCTTTTTAGGTCTCGTTTCCTTAGCAAGATTTCTTCTCTTAAGTTTTATCGTGTCTGTTCTCAGGGGATACATGTGGTGTGTGTGTGTGTGTATATGTGTGTGTGTGTGTGTGTGTGTGAGGTAATATTTACACGGGAATGATCCTCTCCGTTGGAGTAGACAATTTCTTTATTTGATCAGTTGGTTCATGAAATTGTAATATTCTGTTTTTCACTTAATACTAAATAGGAAAACGTAGCATAGGAGTTTAATGGAATTTTGAATGAAATTTGCCTTAGGGGCCAACACCAAGATCTCGGCACATAAGCAATAAATGTAATAGTATGACTTACTTTAACATTAGAGCTATTCATGGGAAAATGCGAAGGTCGCCTTTCAAACCAGCTGGTTACGTTAAAGTAATTCATTTACAGATTTGTAACTAGAAATAATGTGGATATGCTGGCAGTTCCATTATTCAAGGCACATACAATGTGCTGTAGAATGTATAAATTCAGTTATCGGATAAAGAAATCTGATAGGGCCATAGCCCCAGAAAGAGTTGGCCCGAATCTTATAGAAAGTTAAGACTTGCTGATAAAATTGAATTAAATAGCACAACATGAACGCTTGAGGGACACTGACACATGGCCCTTGTAGACTCGTTAGGCCCCGTCCACACGGTCGAGCTTTGGTTGACGAACTTTGTCCGATGTGACGTCAGAAGCGGAGAAACAGTGGGAAAAGTCAGAACTTTACCGCAGTTTCTCCGCTTCTGACGTCACATCGAACAAAGTTCGTCTAGCAAAGCTCGGCCGTGTGGACGGGGCCTTACAGAAGTATCTTGGACATGACGGGATTGAATTGAATCATCTAAGTCGGTTGTTTCGCAAGGGCAGAAGAGCCAGACAACAGGATTCTGGAAAAGAATTTGTGGTCAACATTCGATTGCACAAAGACTTTCTCTCACATGAAATTAATTATTCACGATGGAGGGAATTAATTAAATTTAGTTGCCACATGGTAACACTATGGTGAAAATGTTCTAATTATTATCACAGGGCAAACTTAATTTAGGCTTGGAACAAGTCATGAAGGAAAATGTGCGTGCTAGGATGTGGAACAAAGGGACTTCGTTTAGTAGAATGGGAAGTTGAAAACACTGAAAAATCAGAGAAATTAAAGAGTAGGAAAAGAACACTGGAGTTACTTGCGACTTCAAGACGTACCTTATTGCATCTGTGCCTGGAGCTCAATAACAGATGATGGATTCAGGGTGCTCTCCTTAGACGATTTGTGTTGTATGGAGTGAGAGTGACCAAAGTCGTGTTTGGGCCAGGCCGGATTCTGGCGGTGGCACAGGACGGTCATGTCTGAAAGAAGCACCATGACAGCCAGCACAAGGGTTACAGGAAATAGATCTTATAGTTAAGACTAACTAGGGGTCCGCCTAGCAGGCCATTTCCTAACATGACCTGTCCTTTGCCATAACTGCTTTCTGCCCCGTAAGATATTGGGATAGGCAGCCTACCTTCTATCCTTTAAAGAGGGATCTACCCCAGCCGCCATGAAATTCAAATTCCTAGCTAACAGGTTGGACAGACGAATATCTAAATATGTAAGAATATATATATAATTATGTATATATAAAATTACACACACACACACACATAAATATATATATATATATATATAATATATATTATATATATATATATATATATATATATATATATATATATATATAGTGAAAATTGAAGGCGGTTTCTATCACCCAATAGACATCAGTCGATACAAGGTGAAGGACAATCCTTTATTCCCATTATATGTACTTTTATAGTCGCGACGTTTCAAGACATAAAAGTCCCATTATCAAGCTAAAAAAAAAAAAAAGAGAGTAAAACAAAAGTTAAAATCACAAACTCGGAATACATATTAAAAGCTTAAAAAGTTAAATATAAAATGCAAGTACAAGAGTAGGGAGAAGTCAATATCGTAAGGTGCTGAAAGCTTGATAATGGGATTTTTATGTCTTGAAACGTCGCGACAATAAAAGTGACATATAATGGGAGTAAAGGATTGTCCTTCACCTTGTATCGACTGAAATAATGATATATATATATTATATATATATATATATATATATATATATATATATATATATATATATGTATAGTTACACACACACGATGATGTCATTACCCCATGATCCCTTTTCAAAGCCTTAAAGTCGACGAAGGAGTCGGAGTGATTGAATGGTAGGTTGGTGGGTCACTCTCGGCATATCACCCAATGGTAAGTGTATACTAGTGTTTGTTGTGGTCAAGAGGAGGGCGTGGGATTATCAAACTCACCTCTAAGGTCTTTCTGATAAACCTAAATTCTTTAACCTTCATTTCTCACCACTTCATTTTAAATCCTAATGGTAAGTTGACATTGTGCTCTTAGGAAGCTTTATTATTAACCCCCCCCCCCCAATTAAATTTCAGACTTAATTATTGAAATGCTTATTAACTTTTACACTGGGCTTTGAAATAGAATGTAAATTACTAGTACTTGTTTTAGTAAGCCATGGGTAGGTGTTGTGAATTGTGTGTTGTAAGTTATAGTTCTTTTAAAGAGTAGCCATTCAGGTATGAGGTGGCTTATCCGTGGATTCCACTTGTTGATCGTTCGTTTGTTTTCCATACTTGGAGCTTGATCTTTGAATGCATTGCTTTTGGAAGCAGTTTATCTCCTCATGAACTCAGACTAGCCTCCATGTATTGACGCACTTTCAATGTTAAACATCTTCTCTGTAAATTAAGAGCTCAGAATTATGATTGTTATCATGCTTCACTTGGATTGCAAAATTTTACAAAGACGTCAGTCGTAAAATCGTCCAAGAATTTCAACAGTGATCACACCTGTACCTGTAATCTGGTGAGTGGTCTGAGCAGTGATGTGGTCCTTTCATGGTTGCCATCTCTGGCTAATGGAGGATTATATAAAACTGCATACCTGTCGCTGAAGACTAATTTCTAAGCATCTATCACTGGAAGGGTTTAATGTTGCATCTGCTGGTGACAAGATGCTGGCACTATTTTGCTTCTGTGCAATGACCTTGGGAGTAACTTTGTAGAGCTGCTGATAGTTGCACATTCCTGTTGTCTTATTTCATAGTGACTTATAAGCTGAGTTCATGTCCATGGGGACTGCTCAGTAAGCGAAAGTACTTAATTGTGGTACTATTTATTAATGATATTAGTGTGTTATCCTCGTTAGTAATAAATTGAGTTTAGAGATATCTCCCCGTAATTTAGAAACCGCAAAGGAAGAATTGGTATGTAGAAGTTAGTCTTGAGTTAATTGTCCTAAAATGTATGGTAGCCTCCGAATGTATAAGTCAGGGCAATTGACATATCAATATTGTATACAGTATGGTACACAGAGTAGTAAGGCTGTGGCGAAAAAAAAAGTAATTGGATGGACTCACAGTGGAATGTGTGCTTAATGTTGTTACTTGGTCAAAAACCGCTAAAGGCCTTAAGTAGCAACAACACGTTCCATTTGCATACTCTCTTAACACTTACTTTGCATTTAATTCGAGCCACGATTTAAATCAGAATAAGGAAGTTGAAGAAGGGCCCGAGCACAGACTTCAAGTGGTACACGCCTCCCCTCCAAAGGAAACTAAGATATTTCCTTGTGGTATTGTGCTAGGACGAAACAGGTACTCCCAAGTTCTGTGAAGGCTAGAAATCATTTGAAGATCTGGTTGAATCTTAGCCATTTTTCTAGATGTCTTAAGTAAGTTCTGTAGTGTTGTATGTTCTGTAATTTTTTTATTTTAACAAAACACTTTCCCAGACGAGACCAACTGAAATCATGCTGTATCTGTTGCTTAGTTCAGCGTGATTTTACTTGAATGCAACATAGCATGCCTTGCACGCTGATGGAACAAAGTTCATCCAAGACAACCTCAACATAAGATATGATGTCATACTTGTTCAAATTGATTTTGGTACTGCACCTGGTTCTAATTTTAAAATGCCCTAACTTTGGTATTGGTGTTTACATGCATACTTTTCATGGCTCCACTGAAATGGTAGTTACATAAGCTATGAATCTGGCTTAACAAGGCATAATGGCTACTACGTATGCAATGCCTTGGAAATGTTGAGAGAAACGATACATGATGCTATAAAATTCCAAAGAGATGGTGGCAAGGAATAAAAAATCAGCAGTTAATCATGCTACACTAGAGGTCGAATAGAAGATTAAGGATCGAGATGTTTGGAAATAATACCGTCCTCTGGCTTTGAAAAGGGATCATGGGGTAATGACATCATCGTGTGTGTGTAACTATATATATATAATATATATATATATATATATATATATATATATTATTATATATATATATAATATATATCAGTCGATATAAAATGGGAATTAAAGGATTGTCCTTCACCGTTGTATCGACTGATGTCTATTGGGTGATAGAACCGCCTTCAATTTTCACTAATATATATATATATATATATATATCTATATATATATATATATATATATATATATATATATAATAAAATATGATATATTATAACCCGATAGTATAATATATTTATGTGTGTGTGTGTGTGTAATTTTATATATACATAATTATATATATATTCTTACATATTTAGATATTCGTCTGTCCAACCTGTTAGCTAGGAATTTGAATTTCATGGCGGCTGGGGTAGATCCCTCTTTAGAGGATAGAAGGTAGGCTGCCTATCCCAATATCTTACGGGGCAGAAAGCAGTTATGGCAAAGGGACAGGTCATGTTAGGAAATGGCCTGCTAGGCGGACCCCTAGTTAGTCTTAACTATAAGATCTATTTCCTGTAACCCTTGTGCTGGCTGTCATGGTGCTTCTTTCAGACATGACCGTCCTGTGCCACCGCCAGAATCCGGCCTGGCCCAAACACGACTTTGGTCACTCTCACGCCATACAACACAAATCGTCTAAGGAGAGCACCCTGAATCCATCATCTGTTATTGAGCTCCAGGCACAGATGCAATAAAGTATATCTTGAAGTCGCAAGTAACTCCAGTGTTCTTTTCCTACTCTTTAATTTCTCTGATTTTTCAGTGTTTTCAACTTCCCATTCTACTAAACGAAGTCCCTTTGTCCCACATCCTAGCACGCACATTTTCCTTCATGACTTGTTCCAAGCCTAAATTAAGTTTGCCCTGTGATAATAATTAGAACATTTTCACCATAGTGTTACCATGTGGCAACTAAATTTAATTAATTCCCTTCATCGTGAATAATTAACTTCATGTGAGAGAAAGTCTTTGTGCAATCGAATACCGACCACGAATTTTTTTCCAAAATCCTGTTGTCTGGCTCTTCTGCCCTTGCGAAACAACCGACTCAGATGATTTAATTCAATCCCGTCATGTCCAAGATACTTCTGTAAGGCCCTGTCCACACGGCCGAGCTTTGCTTGACGAACTTTGTTCGATGTGACGTCAGAAGCGGAGAAACTGCGGTAAAGTTCTGACTTTTCCCGCTGTTTCTCCGCTTCTGACGTCACATCGGACAAAGTTCGTCAACCAAAGCTCGACCGTGTGGACGGGGCCTAACGAGTCTACAAGGGCCATGTGTCAGTGTCCCTCAAGCGTTCATGTTGTGCCATTTAATTTAATTTTATCAGCCAGTCTTAAACTTTCTATAAGATTCGGGCCAACTCTTTCTGGGGCTATGGCCCTATCAGATTTCTTTATCCGATAACTATTTATGCATTTTACAGCACATTGTATGTGCCTTGAATAATGGAACTGCCAGCATATCCACATTATTTCTAGTTACAAATCTGTAAATGAATTACTTTAACGTAACCAGCTGGTTTGAAAGGCGACCTTCGCATTTTCCCATGAATAGATTTAATGTTAAAGTAAGTCATACTATTACATTTATTGCTTATGTTCCGAGATCTTGGTGTTGGCCCCAAAGGCAAATTTTATTCAAAATTCCATTTAACTCCTATGCTACGTTTTCCTATCAGTATTAAGTGAAAAACAGAATATTACAATTTCATGAACCAGCTGATCAAATAAAGAAATTGTCTACTCCACCGGAGAGGATCATTCCCGTGTAAATATTACTTATGTACATTTATGCATTCCTTCACCTCACTCACACACACACACACCACATATATCCCCTGAGAACAGACACGATAAAACTTAGAGAAGAAATCTTGCTAAGGAAACGAGACCTAAAAAGGCTTTTAAAGTCATAAACTATGCAAAGAACCTGGTGAGCTCTTCATCTACATTCACGAAAAGACTTCTGTTATTTTTTCGACTTTAAACGTCGAGGGACTATGTTATAACTAAGAAAACTATGCCAGATTGAAGGAATCTGCCAATTCTATTTTAACATTTTTGGTTAAAAACGCAATGTTATTTAAGCGAATTTTAGAAACGAAAAACAAAGGTCATAAAACAACTAGGAAAATATACAAAATGGAGGACTCTAGCAATTTTCGGCTAAGACCTAAAGGTTAAACACGAACATACATGTACTACTTATCAAAAGCATGAAACAAGATTTTTGTATAAAAATTTAAACAGTATTTCGTCAAGGCTAGAGAACAAACTAAGAATTCAGTCTCGAGATTATTTTTCTCTCTCTCTCCTCTCTCTCTCTCTCTCTCTCTCTCTCTCTCTCTCTCTCTCTCTCAAGTTACTTTAAAATTCATATTTAATTACGGCCTTAATATGATCCACGAACTCCCGTGACTTCTCGGCTTTACAAGTAAAGATCTAAATCAGGTTTGCGTAATCTAAGAATTCCTGTCGGTACCCAAGCAGTGAGGAGGAGGTGTAATATAAGAGGCGAGTGCCTGTCCTTCGGAATTCTACTCTACCTAGAAAGTTTGAAGTACTTCGAACACGAGAAGCGTGGAAGACGAGAGAGAGAGAGAGAGAGAGAGAGAGAGAGAGAGAGAGAGAGAGAGAGAGAGAGAGAGAGGTGGGCTGGGGACTAATTAGAATTCTCGAGTTTGTGAAGAGCTAGTTGTGACTGGTAATGTTGGTTCTTGTTCCTTTACGTATATATATCGCATTGTTGTTCTCACTTGTTATAAAACTGACAAAAATAAAAACCACGAATGGTTGAAATGAAAAAATAAACCTTTACTGAACAAAATACTAACCCATGTTAAAAATATATTGATAACAGTTTAAGAAAAAGACAGGATGAAGCTAATTAGGTTAATGTGAAGCAAATGGTTTGAGATAAATCAGAAAAACTGCATTTTTAACCCACAGTTCCTAACCCTGACTCCAAAAGTAGTTCAACAGTAAATGTAGTTTCCCTTCTCGTGTTCCACATCCGCTGGAAGAACATTAATTAACGTTCAGATAAAAACAGTTAAGAAGAAGGATTTAATAGGAATTTAAGAGAAATACCGGATACGTTCCAAGATGGAACAAATAGTCTTTCATAATTAACAAATACATCTCTCTGCATTCTCTTTGAAGAAGATAATGTGACGTTATTGAGGAAATACGTTTAATAAGTTCTGTTCGCTAAAACCTATTGGAGGTATCTTTCTATGACGACGATTCATCGAATCATTTTCTGTTTTAATCTGATTTGAGGGTGATTTTATTTATGAATTGATTCATTTTCTTTGGTTGGATGACTGAATATGTCAAAGGAATGAAAGACCTATTAGCAAAAATCTCTCCCTAGGTATAAATCTGATCAACAGCAAAACTGCGTGGGACGGCAATAAGGCAATTGTAAGGATTCTCCAAAGAGTTAATATTTTAATGATTTATTACAAATTAATGTTTTTATAATATTAATAATTGAAGGCTTCAGCCAGTAAGGGTTATATCAGATATGTTTGAGATACCGCTCTGTTAATAAAAAGGGATGAAATATTCGCCAGAATTCTGTGATATAAAAGGTTTTTGTGATGAGTGCTCACAAAGGAATGTAGACAGATGGAAGACAATAGGAATGAGTGGTGGTAATACTCGGCTGATTTTATGAAATCACCAGCGAAATGGAGGCCTTCTTTATTGTGGTCAAGATCGTCTATATAGGGAGAATTAGCACAGAAACTTTGCAATGCACAGAAAAAAAAACAAGATATATTGAAGAAGGACTGCCTTTAAATCAGCACTCTCGAGGGAAATAAAAATGGAAGAAGCATCCAAACTATGATAACAGACGGGGATGGATAAGACAAGTCATATCCAGAAAGTGTATTAAAAATGTTATCTCATAACAGAATAGGACATTTAACAAACTCAACTCTTGATACCTTCAGTGCGATTTTGAAGTGACCTTAGCACTAATGGTCGAGAGGAGTGTCTGAAGCGCAATGTCGTCATTCAGTGCGCATTTTTGGAACCTGAAAGTGTTTTCGATGAAATTTTAATGTAGTAAAATCAGAGATTAGGTTCATGGAAATAGTACAGAAATGACAATTTGTCTAAAATTGCATTTTTCCTAACTATACAAACCTGAGGTCCTTTTACAATAGGAAGGTACTAGCGGCAGCTGGATAGGTCGTAAGCTTTCGAACAAGGGGTTCGGTAGTTAACTGCTTGTCCGACAGGCGCGCGCGCGCGACTGCGGAGGTAAACAAATCACTTTTGCTTTTGGCCCAAGCAAAAACTGCAGATGAGGGGTGGCTGGATGAGGTGGGGCTATGTGTAAAAGGACCTCAGGTTTGTATAGTTAGGAAAAATGCAATTTTAGACAAATTGTCATTTGTTCCGACACGGCATACAAACCTTCGGTCCTTTTACAATAGGAAGACTCACTTCTTGGTGGGAGGAATCTGAGTCTTTTGTGAACAGACTGGTGTTCGCCCAACCTTGGGAAGCCTCCCTGGTCGTAAGAGCGAGGGAGGGATCCAAGCCTCTGTCCGATTGATCGGGGCGTGTGCACCGCAGGATCAATGGTCAGACCTCTGGAACCGAGTACTAAGAGAGAGCATGCGTATCTCTTCGTACAGCAATGTAAGAACTTGTTCCTGTACAGGAGCAAATATAAAGTCATGGGTTTGACTCTTGTAGGCATCCACTTCCCCCCCTTGTAGAAGGAAGTGGTGGATATTCTGCTCCTATCCCTAGTGAAAGGGATAGGATGGGGCTCTGTCATATAGCTCACCTGCATCTCGTCCTCATCCAGCGTAGTGACGACCGTGGCCCTCTGCCCACAGGTAGAGGAGGAGGAAAAGATGGGAAGAGAGAGCCAGTCACTCACTCACTCACACATCCATCCACACAGTCACACCAGGACTCGATGCTGTTCAGCCTGCGAGGGTCCTGGGTTAGCTACACAACTTGTTGAGCAGCCACCACGGGTTACCCAAGGAAAAAGGTATCCAAGGACCTGTGGGCAATATCAACCCGAGAATAGAAGGACGTAAAGGTAGTCTGGTTAGACCAGACCCTGCCCTTCAGGACCTGCGCCACGGAGAAGTTCTTACGAAACGCCAACGAGGGGCCAATACTTCTGACTTCGTGAGCTCTCGGACGGGACGTACGGATGTCGTCACTACCATCAGCCTCATACGCCCTCCTGATGACCTCACGCAGCCAGAATGAAAGAGTGTTCTTGGATACTTCTTTCTTGGTGACCCGGTGCTAACGAAGAGGCGTCGACATCAGGCCTGAGGTGTCGAGTTCTCTTCAGATAGCGCCGTAGCACCCTCACAGGACAAAGCAGCATCTCATCCGCATCATTATCGGTGAAGTCCAATAGGGAGGGAATCGTGAATGACTCGAACCTGTCGTCAGGGATCGACGGTTTCTGAGTCTTCGCAACGAAGTTCGGGACGAAATCGAGCGTCACAGATCCCCATCCCCTGGAGTGTCGTACATCATAGGAAAGACCATGAAGTTCCCCTACTCTCTTCGCCGATGCCAGGGCCAGCAAGAAGAGGGTCTTGAGGGTCAGATCCCTGTCTGACGACTCTCGGAGTGGCTCGAACGGCGTTCGAGTCAGACTCCTAAGGACGAGAGTCACATCACGCAGGGGGCCTGAGTTCCCTGGGTGGGCAAGACCTTTCGAAGCTCCTCATAAGCAAGGAGATCTCGAACGAGTTCGAGATGTCCAATCCCCCTCAGTTTCAGGACGAGCGCCAAGGCTCTGTATCTTTGACTGTGGGGACTGAGAGGGGAGCTCTCTCGGCGAAGAAAAACGAGGAAATCCGCTACCTGCTGAAGAGTGGCTCTGAGAGGAGATAGACCCCGTCTACGACACCCACCACAGAAGACGGCCCACTTCCCCCTGGTACACAGCTGCAGAGGACTGACGGACGTTTCCAGCCATCTCTGTTGCTGCGCTACGAGAAAAGCCTCTCGTTCGCAAGAGATGGTGGATAACAGCCAGCCGTGAAGACGTAGAGACTGGACTGCTCGGTGGCTAACCAGCTCGACGTGTGGCTGGGCGAGAAGGTTGTGCCAAGGGGGAATCTCTCTCGGTTCTCCTGCGAGAAGAGCCAGCAGGTCCGGATACCAAATGGCCTGTGGCCATTTGGGAGCCACCAGGATCATCCTGAGATTCGGGGTGACCAGTGCTCGACTGATCACCTTGCGAATCAGGCTGAACGGGGGAAAGGCATAGGCGAAGAGGTTGTCCCACGGGTGTTGAAGAGCGTCCTCTGCAGCTGCCCATGGGTCCGGCACGGACGAGAAGAACACCTGGAGCTTCCTGTTGTGCCGGGTGGCGAACAGATCCACGACTGGTCGCCCCCACAGGTCGAAGAGCCTTTCCGCCACGTCCTGGTGTAGAGACCATTCGGTTGCCTATCAACCTGATTCCCCCCCCGACGGCCTGAGCGTGTCTGCTACTACATTCCTCTTCCCTGGAATGTAGCGTGCCGACAGCTCTATTGAGTGTGCCTCGGCCCATCCGTGCACCTGCCGAGTCAACTGGTACAACGGGAGAGACACTAGTCCCCCTGTTGTTGACGTAAGCCACCACCGTGGTGTTGTCGCACATCAACACCACTGAGTGTCCCATCAAGCGGTCCTGAAACTCTTGGAGAGCGAGGAACGCTGCCTTGAGTTCCAGTACATTGATGTGAAGGTGCTTGTCGTTCTCGTCCCACACTCCTGAAAGTCAGCAACTCCTCCAGGTGTGCGCCCCATCCCTCGGTTGATGCGTCTGAGAACAGCTGCATGTCCGGGGGGAGTGCGCAGGGGCACTCCTCTTAAGAGGTTCCTGTCGTCCAGCCACCAGCTAGGTCCTTGCCTCACCTCCTGTGTCAGTGACACTGGAAAGCTTGGGGATCCGTCGCCTGTGACCAATTCTCCCTTTAGTCTCCACTGAAGAGACCGCAGGTGAAGACGCCCGTGAGGGACTAACTTCTCGAGTGACGACAGGTGTCCGATCACGACTTGCCATCGCTGAGCCTGCCTGTTCCTGCCGAGGACAGGAACTGGTTGGCTGCCTCCCTGAATCTGCTGATCCGCGAGTCTGCGGGGAAGACTCGCCCTGCTACCGTGTCGATCAGCATACCCAGGTACTTCATCCTCTGCTTGGGCTCGAGATCGGACTTTTCGAAGTTCAACAACGATCCCCAGATCGCGACAGAACTCGAGCAGTCGATCCCTGTCCTGTAGCAACTGCGAGCGGGAGCTCGCCAGGACTAACCAATCGTCGAGATACCTCATCAGACGTATCCCGTGCGAATGGGCCCAAGCAGACCAGAGTGACACTCGCGTGGAACACCTGTGGGGCGGTTGAGAGACGAAGCAAAGTGCCCTGAACTGGTACACCGTCCCGTCGAGGGATGAAGCGGAGGTACTTTCTGGAGGACTGATGAATGGGTATTTGGAAATACGCATCCTTCAAGTCCACTGAAAGCATGAAATCGTTCTCCCTGATGGAGTCGAGCACTGAGCGTGCCGTCTCCATCGTGAAACCGGGTCTGGCGAACAAACCGGTTCAGGGGAGAGAGATCTATCACCGGGCGCCAGCCTCCCGTAGACTTTTCCACCAGGAGAGTAGACTGTAAAAGCCCGGTGACTGATCCGTGACGATTTCTACAGCTCTCTTGCTCAGCATGGTCTGATCTCCTGTATCAGTTGCTACGTCCTTCGATGACCCTGGAACGTACGACTGCTGTTGGACCGGGTTGGAGGTGAGGGGTGGCCGAGATTCGAAGGGTAATAGATATCCCTCCCGAAGGACATCTACAATCCAGGTCTCGGCGCCGTAGCGCTGCCAAGTTGCCAATGGCTGGCCAGGCACCCCCCACTTCCGGCAGCAGGTGAGGGGAACGCCGTCCCTAGCGTTTCCCCCCTTTCTTCGACTTCTTCCCAGAGCCTCCACGGGAGGAGGAGGGCTGGGAGGAGGGCTGGTTACGGCTCCCCTTGCCAGAAGTCGAAGAAGACAGAGTCATTACCCGGGGCTTCGACGCAGCTACGTCTTAGCCACCGAGGAAGCGCTAGCCGAGCTCTTAGACTTGGCCGCAGTCCGAGGCGCCCAGAAGCCTTCGAGACCGCCTGGTGAACCAGCCGGTCACTGTCGTCAGTGCGCCGTCTGTCCACCGCAGCGTCCACCATCTCTCCTGGGAAGAAAGACGTGGAACTCCGTAAAGATCCGTTGCGAAGTCCCAACGCCGCTTCACGCCCAGCCGCCCTGGAAACCCGAGTAAGGACAGCGTCCCTTCGTCGGAGAACCAGGTTGGCCCACAGGTTCACCGTCTGGTGGGCAAGGAAGGAGATGGCTCTTCCCCCAGACTGGCAAAGTCTCCTGAAGGCCGTCATATTCGGGAGAAATTCCCCCGGAGTTGGCTGCGACCTTAGATACTGTGAGGGACCACAGGATATAGCCAGGAGGGACGGCCTGGAAAGCTGCCATGGCGGTAGATTCCAGGCCGAGTGCCTCTTGCTGCGAGAACCACAGGTTCTCGGACAGGAGCTGCTGCAGAGACACACCCGGAGTTAGCCTGGCTAACTCCGGGTTCACCTGTTTGGGCGGCATCGGGTCTTCAGATGGCACGTAAAAACGCCGCTGTCGCAGCAGAGGAGGTGGAAGCAGCTTGCTCGACCTGCCAGACTTGAGCGAACCGTCTTGTCCGGAGACAAGCGATTCAACCTGGTCCAGCACTGAGTCCGCAAGCTCAGAACGCGGCAAACCCACCGTCGGTCTGGGTTCCCTCTTCGGGCCCCAGAACGACTCGAGCCGGGACGTGGGCTCGGATGGTGGGAGCGGCGATCCTTCCGCGAGTCGTTGTGCTGACGAATCAGCGCAATAACCTCGGCAAAGTTTCCTCTGGATCTCAGGAGTGACTGGCGTCCTTGCGGAGTCGGACCGTCCAGTCCCTCAAACAGGAGCACCTCCCGAGACCCTCCTCCCTCAAGGAGAGGAGCAGCGACAGACCCCTCTCGGTCTCCTCCAACCACCTGTGCGTACGACCTGGCTGGTCCGAGAACCGAGCCTGGTACGTACGACGACGTGGTGGGATCCTGAAGGGCGCACCCCTCACGATCACTCCTCAATACCTCGCCCCTCCCGGTGTAACCCGAGGAGGTTGAAGGTATGGGAGAGGAAGACCTGACGCTCCCTCCTCGCTCGCTGGCAGAACCAGCGGGCTTGGAAGACTGCAGGCGATCGCCAACCCGCGGTGGCGATCGAGCTGCAGACCTAGTCGAGCCGTCGGATGGTGGGAGCGGCGATCCTTCCGCGAGGTCGTTGTGCTGACGAATCAGCGCAATAACCTCGGCAAAGTTCCTCTGGATCTCAGGAGTGACTGCGTCCTGCGGAGTCGGACCGTCCAGTCCCTCAAACAGGAGCACCTCCCGAGACCCTCCTCCCTCAAGGAGAGGAGCAGCGACAGACCCCTCTCGGTCTCCTCCAACCACCTGTGCGTACGACCTGGCTGGTCCGAGAACCGAGCCTGGTACGTACGACGACGTGGTGGGATCCTGAAGGGCGCACCCCTCACGATCACTCCTCAATACCTCGCCCCTCCCGGTGTAACCCGAGGAGGTTGAAGGTATGGGAGAGGAAGACCTGACGCTCCCTCCTCGCTCGCTGGCAGAACCAGCGGGCTTGGAAGACTGCAGGCGATCGCCAACCCGCGGTGGCGATCGAGCTGCAGACCTAGTCGAGCCGTCTCGCTGTGGAGAACTGGCTGGACCGAGAACAGGGCGGCCCCGGTCTCGTGTGTCAGAGGAGCGGTGCTGGTCGCCGTACCCGATCGCTCTCTGTGAGAGTGACGGTCAGGCGACCGGCGAGCTCCACTGTCACTGTGAGATCGGTGCGTATCCTCACGGTGCGTCAGTTCGCTGGTACCAGCCGTGGCTGGTTGCCGGCGAACGGGGGGACCTCTTCCCAGCCTCAGCCCGTGGCCGGTCATGGACCGTCACGTTCCGCCCGGGTAGCCAGCTGCTCGCCGCGAGAGCGAGAGCTGGTCTGGTGAGAGTCGCGTGAGCGGCTGTTCACCAGTCTTCCGCTCCGTGCCGTGAACCTGACGCTGAGCGGACTCAGAGGTCTGGTTCCTGGCTGCACGGTCGCTGGTAGGCGACCGTACACTCGGTACCTCTCGCGAACGAGCGGCCGAGACGGACCCTGCTGCTGTGGCCGAACCACTGACAGCAGGTGAGGAAGTGCCGGTGTTAGCCGGCACTCCTCTGGTCCCCGTAGTCTTCTTCCTTGCGGAAGAAGAGACGGGTCCTGCCCCGAAGGAGCAGGGTGACCAGCGGAAGAACCCCCCGTCTCACCAGAGCGAGACGGGCCCTTAGAAGTTCCCGAAGGAGACTTCTTAGGGGGGGGGAGGCGACCTTCTTCTTCTTCGGCGGGGGAGCCTTAGAAGAAGAAGGGGAAGAGGCGGCAGACGACGACGACGACGAAGAAGACGATGAAGACGACGACGACACCTTCCTCCTCTTCTTCTTCTTCTTCTTCGTCAACCTTCTCAGGACCGACGTCAGATCTGTCATCCAGGACGGAGCCGGGGCTGCTGTTGCCGAAGCAACAGGGCCCGGACGCACCTGTCCGAACAGATCAGCATCGGGAGCAGCGGCGCCAGGAACAGGAACAACATCAGCAGGTGCAGGCATCACAGGAACGGCAGAAGAGACAGCAGGAGCAGGTACAGGAACGGCAGCAGTGGTCATGGCAGGTACGGCAGACTGTGTAGGCGGTCCAGATGGGCGGACCAGCGGCACAGACATCCTAGGTACGGTGGGAGGTCCAGGGGCGAGCTCTTCGGTGGCACACGAAGTCCGTCGCGGCAGCACGGCAAACCAGGTGGCGGCATCACACTCCCCCGAGTTACGGCGACTGGCCCCTGCACCGATGTAGTGGGTGTCACAGAGACCCGCGTGCTGGGTGTACACCAGGTGAGGAGGTGAAGCGTAGCCGGGTGTTGTAAGGGTCGTGGTGGTGGTCGTGACCGTTGCATGGGTGACCGCCACGGCGCCAGCGAGATGGTAGAGCAGCCCTGGACACTCGGCACGCCTGCAACCCAACGATGCCCACACCTGTCCGAGGTCATCTTCGCGGCAACCGCACCTGAGGAGGCAAAAGTCGGGTGATTAGGGGGATCCTCTACCCGCTCGCGCGAAGACGAACGGATAGAGGACCAGAGCTACAACTGGACGTCAGGGTATCTAGCGCCCTCCTCCACACTCGACAAGTCAGGAGAAGAGAAGGACCTAGACACCCCCCCCGAAGGGGAAGGCGCGAGACATGGAAGTTGAGCGGGCGGCAGGAAAGAAGACGAAGTGTCCGTCACCAAAGGAGTCGCGGGAGAGCTTTCCGACGACTCCTTTGCAGGCCTTCGCTTCTTCCTCCCTCATACAAAGTCACTGCGCCTCCGACCAATCATTACAAACATCACAAGGCTCGGCTCGGGTGGGTTGCATTCGCGCCCCCGGACACCGAGCACACAAAATATGAGGGTCTATCTCCGGGAAAGAGCGGAACTTCCGCATTTACGCCCTTCGGTACCCGGGCATAGTCTACCGTGGGGTAGCGAGGCGAGGAGATTCCATCATTATCAAATTTAGTTGAATTAATATGAAAAGAGAGAATGATTGTACTTACAATGAACTCTTTCATACACAACACAACCAAATACTCAAGAAAGCAAACGACGAGAAGCGGGCAGAGAGCGTCGAACACACACGTCCACTCGCTGTGAGGCCGAAAGCAAAAGAGATTTGTTTACCTCCCAGTCGCGCGCGCGCGCCTGTCGGACAAGCAGTTAACTACCGAACCCCTTGTTCGAAAGCTTACGACCTATCCAGCTGCCGCTAGTACCTTCCTATTGTAAAAGGACCGAAGGTTTGTATGCCGTGTCGGAACAAATCTAGAGCTCTAATTGCCAAGGTCTTTCCTGTCATTGCACAATACGCTGATAAGACCTAACGGTCATCTGAATAAAATTTCTAAGAGGTCTCCATTAAGGCATAGATCAGACCCATGACTGAAATTTCATTACAATGTGACAAACTAAGCAATATATATAAATTTTTTTTCATTATTTAGTCATTTAATAATATGTGAAATTTATTCGTGCAACTAAAACTAAGTTAACAATTTTAATTTTAAAAATACTGCTAAAATTCAGTAGTACATTCTAATTGAAAGTGACAAATACACTTCTTTTAATACAATATGCCTTTTAGAAATTATAAAAAATTATACCAAAAATGAGACAATAAAACTAAAAAGAAAAAAAACATAAAATGCTGAAAAGTGGTCTCGCACAAGGGCTGAACTGACTAATGACAGTCAACAGATCTTTCAAAAATTCCCTCTGCCACAAAACTGTTAAATTTATTCTTCTTTGGTTGTTTCTCGTAACATGTAATGTATCCGTATTCTGCTGTCTTTGTTAGCTAAACCATTCTGAAATCATTTTTTTTTTTCTTGCTACGTTTAAAATCATTAAGAGGTAAATTAGTGAAAGTTGACGAAACATCCACGATTTTATGTGTAATGCAGTCTTATTGTTTTTCACAAAGGGGGGGGGCGGGGTGCAGAGTTTACAAGTGTTTTACTTATTATCTTCAATTCACATAATTATGCGGTAAACCAAAACAATTTCATTAATCTTTTGATACGAAGTTATCATCAGATTTTATCTTGCTATAGACTATTATCTTCTAGTTCAGCTATCCATTACTTGATAACAGATCGAACCTGTAACAAAGGTTTAAGTTTAAAAACTGGTATACACGTAAGCTTCACAATAATACATATATGCTCTCTCTCTCTCTCTCTCTCTCTCTCTCTCTCATAATATATATATATATATCTCATTATATATATATATATATATATATATATATATATAATATATAACCTATACAATTTTATTAGGGTATGTGTGTATGTCATGTGTCTCTTTCCCCCATATGACGGAAGTGCCGAGAAAACTAAAATAATTTTGAATGAATCGGTAGATGAGATTGCAGTAACTTTTTTATGGTAGAACTTCATCTGAGAATCTTATTTAGTCGATTGTACTAAAATATAGTAAGTTGAGATTATGTTTGAGTCATGCTTACGTCTCTTGAATTAAGATCCGAAAGACGGCCTTCTGAGAATTTTTATAATCGATTAACGTCAAGTTAGTTTATGGAAAATAGTCTTTCCGCATTAATGAACTGCTTAATTAAGAGTTAATGAAGTAAGTTTATAGTAATTCATTTCACGTTAACTCATTCATTTGTCAATTAAATGTGTCGAAAAATGGGAATATGATATTTAAAGAGTGTTATGTCCCTAATAGCCTCTCCAAGACTTGTTGTGATTGCTTCAAAGTAGCAAGTTTGTTTGTGTTCTACGAAGAAACGGTTTCTCATCCTGGCGTTTCTGTCACTTTTTGAATTCGTTACGTTCTTTCCCATTCTTCTTTTCTTAGGTCTCAAGGGCTTACAGCTCTGTAGTTCTGTGAAAATATAAAGATTTTCTACTCCCTTGAAATTTCCATAGAAATACCAAACCAATGCGCCAGAAACTCGCCGAGTTCACGAGAAGTTATGAGTGATTGTAAATAATCTGTTCAACTCTTTAGATAAGTCATATTGTAGTGTTAGTTATTTTTATTTCTCGTTCATACGGTAATTACAAACAGCATAATCGTAACTTCACTGGATTTGTGAAATCTGGTTATTCCTTTATTCCCCTTTCCGTGGAGAAATTCCCTCTCCACCCTTCCGACTTCAAGCGCAAAGAGACTTCCCCTGCTCAGACGTCACAAGCACACGCCCAAGCCCCATCTTCACTCAGATTTATGACGAACAAAATCCCTTTCCCTTTGTAAATGACCCTACAGAGTGTGTATGGTTGACAAGTAATCTCTCACTACTTTCCATCCGTGTTCTTCTCCAAGTGGGAGGTTTTTTCACCGAGATACTACTTCCTTTCCAATGTTAGCGATGTACAAAAGTTTATTTCATTATGCGCTTTGTCATTCTCTGAAGTCCATAACCTTTTACTCCTTAACACACTGCGTTCTCTAAACAGCTTGGCCATCTTATATTTCCCTTTGCCTAACAGATAAAGTAACACTACTTGTACAAAAATCACCCGTACGATATTTTTGTGGAGAAACGACTCTATAGTTGAGATATTTTTATAACTGATATGAATCGTTTTTCATGTAACACCTCTTAAGTATATTCCACAAGAAACATACTGAATTCTAGCTCAAGCGATAAAAAAAAATCGCTCCTTTTTTTCTAGGTATGATAATCGTGTCTAGACGGCTAGCAGTTCTCCATCTCATCCAACATTATGAAAAGGAGATTGTCTTCCGCTACGATGGAGATTCCCATAACCTACGTCTTATGGGGAAGATCCCGTAGTTTGTTATGGAATTTAGCCCTGCTTCGAGTGGCGCCTACACGTGACCCTCCGCCGGTGTGTCTGAGAACAAACGTAAACAAGTCTTCCTCCCATTTCTTTTTCATAAGCAGTTGCCTCACGCCACCTCAAGCATATTAACAAGGCACTTTTTCCTCAGGAAAGTAAACGTATGGGAGTCTCTAAAGTGACATACACAAGCACACTTCCCACGAGTTGGAGATAGCTTTTATGCGTATTTCATCTACAGTTGAATTCCATCTAGCAGGACTTGAGCCACATACAATGAAAATCAACTTATTTCCCATGCTATACTTCTTGCATTCTTAATACCTGTCATCATTTTCAAAGACTCGTCAAATTTCCGTGAGGTACCTCTTCCGTTTATTTAAACGGTCATGAGGTTATTTCCAAGAAAGATTAAGAAATTAAATAAGATGATTTTTTACGTGGGTTTATTCGAAGTCGCGACTAGCAAATACCTCGAGTAACTGTGGGTATCCAAGAGCAGCTGTATTCAGTACGTTTAGCCTCTACAGTAATTTTGTAGCCGAAATAATTTTGTTTCTGTGAATCTGATGTTACTTGAAGATACTGCATATCAGACGGGCGCCATAATTTGTATAACGCTAAAATTTGCATCAGTGATAATTATTGACGAATAGGATTTTTACTTGTCTACCCTCAGATAATGAATAAAAATATATATGTGCAAGTGTGCGTGCGTTTGTGGGCGGGTGCAAATATGAGAGTGATGATTAGTTTCACCATTTGCCGTTTCCTCTGACGGGGCAGATTCCAAAGATGTTAGCCTCCGGTTATCAACAAGTCTATAGCCCAATGCCCCTGTTCACGTTAGTTGAAACCCTCCATAGTCGGCTAATTACCTAGGCACAAAAGGGTTTTGAGAGAAAGCGCCCAAGGTGTAACAAGACACCTTTGTCTTGTTTTGGGGAGGCATATATGTTGCAGGCGAATGCTTAGCCTCTTCTGGTTCTTAGAGCTTTTCTCGCTCCTAGGCATCCGTGGTGTGCTTCTTTACACTAAGCAGTCTACACTCACACTAAACGGTTTTATTCTAAGCAGAGCTCGAGCTTTTATTTCTTTTATTCCGATTGATTCGTCCTGGTTGCTGGGAAGCCCAGAGGCCCACACCAGGCCTCTTATTGCCTTTATTAGCTTACCACACTCACAGCCGGCCTTTGGAGTACAAGAGAAAGTTGGCAAACGTATATATAAACACTGGGAGTAGGTCTTTTTTTTACCATTTAAGCTATGTTCATTCTAGGTGGCATACAGTTTCACTGTTTCAGGTGTACAGAATATCTTTTGAATCGAAGTGTGAAAAGTAATAACTTATCTCTAATCAACTCGTCGCATTGTTTTAGGTCTAATAATACATTTCATTCATGACAACAGAAAAGTCTGAATAAAAAAAAAAAAAAAAGGATGACTGCGCTGTCTTACCTTATGGAAATACTGCAAATTGGTGGTTCAGCCACAGAACACTACCCCCTCCCCCACCATCTCTTCCTTCCTTTACTTTTTCATAGATTCCGCTGACCAAGACTAGAAAAGCGCCCTACGTTGCAGTCACATTGGCCCTTGCGCTCCGAAGGTCAAGAGATAAAATATAGGTCTAATGACTATTGCATCATAGTCCCCCAACATGATAACACAATATGAGGATGTCTTCTCTCATGTTTAGAATGCTTTTCCAGGCTGTTTTTTCCTCTCTGGAAAACTTTCAGCCAATGTGAGGACAAACTATCGCTCTCCCTGTCTCCTTTGACTTATTTTTTTCTTTTGTGTGTGTATGTGTGTTTGAATTGTGTATATCATTAAATTTCTGTTGCTTTGCCCATCACCGTGTGCGTTTATGAAAGTTTGTTTTTCTTTCTCAAATCCTTTTGTCTCACGCTATCTGTTGCAAGCTCTACGTTTTATTTCGGAACGTACTGTGCAAGACGTTATGGAACATCACTTTCCTTTGCAGAGAGAGAGAGCGGAAGAGAGTATCGGTAATTCGCACTGAAGTTTTGCCGAACGTAATGAATTCAGCCTCAAACTTTGCTCCTGCATGGGGAGATGCCCAAGGTGGTTGTGCGGAGCAGAGTCGCAATTCGCTTGCTTTTACCCAGATTAATATCAAGTTTGCGCGATTGCCAAAGAACGCTTAAGCCTTCAAGAAGGAATGGGTTTGCGCGAGAGTGGGAACCCTTCTCCCTAATACTTCGTGTTCAGGATGCGTCTCCGCTTAGATTGTATTCTCTTTCTTCTTTCTCTGGGTGAATTGTTGCGCGTTTTCTATGAAACATTATGTACTTAGTACGTTATTGCTTAGAATTGTTTCAAGTTATCACTTTTTTTTTCGACGTAGTTCGATAATATAATTCAGGGCTATTGCCGAACTGATTGCCACGGTTGTAAGAGGTGCCAAATAGTTTTACGTTAAAAACGTAAATGCAGTGGAAGTTTGAATACATAAACAACGCCATTCTACCAGAGATGTTTTCTGTTTGCATAAGATGTGTAGTAATAATATTCTAGAAATCGAGAGAGAGAGAGAGAGAGAGAGAGAGAGAGAGAGAGACCTCCGTGGAACAGCCCATGAATTCACTTCAACCTGAAGAGCCGCCTCTTCCACGGCCCTTCGCCTCGCTTTTCCCTCTTCAACAAGCCACGGGGATTGGCTCATTAAACACCAAAAGGTGGTGGCCGTAAGAATCCTTCCCTTTGTGGCCATCGACGCTGCTCTTTACTCAGCTTTGCGCCTCGGAATGGTTTTGATTCTAAAGCAGGCGAATGGAGAAGGGTTTTAGGACAACGCATATCATTTAAAAAAAAAATATATGAATGTGCTGATATGTCTGAGCAGTTTAATGACCCTCTTAAATAAATGAATACCGCTTACTTGCATATTTATATATGAAAGATATGTGAGTTTAGAATCAGTTATGCTGAAGATAACGGGACGGCCAAAACAGCTGATCTTGGAAGCACTGTGAAAAGGAAGGGCAATGGAAAGCATGTCAATAAACTTGCCGAGTCAGTCAGTGCCAACTTGCAAATGAAACTTGAAAAATACTAGGTGTAACACGACAGCTATTATACTATTCTGTATTGTTGAGATTAAAAGAATGAAGAGATGGCTGACTATTTAGTTTGCGTTTTGTGAACTATAGGACTGTTAGATTTAATGGAGGAGTATTATAGGGTTTACCAGCTCACTAGGAGTTATATGCCCTGTGGAGGAACTTCGGAAAAGTCGTAGTACATCAAAGCTGCACTGACTTTACGTGTTAAATAAGAAACAGGAAAGCCTCCCCAGATACAAAAAACTTTGGGAAAGGATTGACATGTCCACATAAAATTGTATATCTATGTTGAGTGCAGAAATAAAAATCATATCTAAATCGAAGTGCTCTGCTTCTTGCACGCCATGGATACTATTCTTCCTATTTAATTCATAGCCCTTGCTAATAATAGACTGAGTTTCCTATATCATCGGTATGTTCCAAGGGTGTATAAGGCAGACTGGTGGGAAGGACATTTGTTTTTTAATCATTACAGTACGCCAAGTTGGCACTGTTTCTACTGAGAGATTATCCGGGGCCACTTTAATAGTCAAGATTATAGCACCAATAAAATAAACTGCGAAAGAAGGTAAACTTGTTTGGAATGGAATGTCTCAAGGACACTGATGGAAAGGGAGAAAATTGAATTGGAGATAACAAATCCTTAGAATATCACATCACAAACAGGAGGAAACGTAGACATGTCAACAAAAACTGCCACAGAAACAGTGAGTAAAAGAAAATAATAAATCAAATTACCCAACTTAGAAGGTAAAAAGCTTTTCAGGAGTAGTAATAACAATCCCATATCCCATAAGATTCACACTCTTATACAAGAAAGAGGCAACCACATATTTCCAAATAAGAATGGCTGAGCTAGAGTAACCTCCTGAGAGGGACCATCCGTCTGAGATGTAGTTTCATAGAGCAGGATATGAATAAAGAAATGAGTTGGAAGGAATACAAAAACCCTTGGGACAGTTTGATTGCTGGAAAGAGTAGTTTTTGAGTTAGATTTTTATAATAATATTTAAAGCTCGGGGTACGAGCAATTTGTTATGTAAAGAGTCCGTCATAAAAGGATGGAAGATAGCGGTTGTTGATGACAAGAAAGTTCAGTCGATAAAGATTATATTTCGGTGGATATAGTTCATTGAGATTATCCCAGAAGATTTCGATGATAATAGTATATCTTAATTCAATGACTTCAGTTTTATTTAAATACATTTTGTTAGGAGGGTAAGATTTTCTCCCCCGGGGAAAAACAATTATAGAAAAGGGACAAGAACTAGGAGCTCACAGGTAAGCTATGTGTTCTCAAGATAATGATAAGGAAAAAGTATAGTGCAGTGGGAAAACATAAACTGATTTTGGTGAGGTGAAATTTTGTGTTTGTAGCAATTGTTTTTACTGTGCATGTGTTTAGTTTTCAATATTTTTTTTCAGTGATAAAAGAACATTCAAGTGGTATATGTACAGATTATGGAAACCATTATAATATTATATATATATATATATAATTATATATATATTATATATATATATAGATATATATATATATATAATATATATATATATATATTATATATTATATATATACACGTGTATTTGTAAATATATTTATAAATACATATACATAATATATATGTGTGTATACACATAAAACGTTAAGGGTAAAGAGTGTTGGTTGGAAACCATAAAAGTATCAGCGGCTGTTGAAAGAAATTGAAATACTTTCACGAAGAGAAAAAATATAAAACTGCAGTGAGAAGAATGAATCAAAGAAGCAGTTAAGTGAATGAGTTAGTCGAAAGAACAGCAGTAAGAGTTACAAGAGATTCACAAAAACTGCCATCGAAGACGTGTAAGATGAGGAAAGATAAAAGAAAACTCTATTGTTGAACATTTTGGTGTGCATTACGGATACTGTTTTCATGGTAAATACGTGAAGCTATGCAATAAATTGGCAATGTTTAAGAGGTATTTAATTGTAGTGAAATCTATAAAGACAGCAAATCTGGAGACATGTATTAGAGCAGATGGAAAGAGATGTTTTATTCATTGGATGAATGAAAGTCATTAATATAATTGTACACATAAGAATGTTTCCGATGTTGTTTCCGATGACGAGAAATTCAGTGAGCTTCTAAGTAGCAGTGTTTTAAGTGAAAAGTACTGATTGATTCATTTATGGCTATTAAAACTGTCGTTACAACATCTAGGTTACTAAAGCCGTAATAAAATCAAATAGAAAATTAAAAAGATAAACAAATATATAACTTTAAAAGGAGTTTCATATATGAAATATCGAAATATTTATATATATAAATATATATATATATATATTATATATATTATAGTTCAATTTGAAAATACATATAAACTATACATACATACATACATACACATACTGTATATATATGCATATGATCTAAATTTTTTTGAGTATGCATGCCTCCCTAACAAAGATATATAGCTGCTCTAAATTACAATCCTCCCCCGAGAATCTTTGCAAAGATAAAATGATCATTTCTGTCACGTCCCCAAGAGAGAAACCAATGTCTTAAGATTCCCAAGATTGGGACATACGACTAGCAAATGTCTCACAGTCAGGGGCACAATATTTTTATTTCTTTCAGTTCCTTCCCAAAGGGACTTCCAAAGGTTTTTCATTTTCTGACAACAAGAGGATATATGGATGGATGGATTATGAAATTTATGGACTCAACCAAGCACTGGGACCTATTTTGGTCATTCAGTGCCGTAGTGGAATGTGAAATAAATAATGATTAATGAAATGTAAATGACGGTGATGATAACCTAAAGGGAACGACAATGTAAAAAGCATATTTCATCAAAAAATTATTATGTCATTGCTTAGGGAATGTGAAACATCTAGTATTTTCGGGGGTATGCTTAATCATTGAACATGTTATATCATCCAATCCAGGAGCTGATTCACTACATTTACTCAAGGCTGATTCAAATTTCCCCATAGTTAAAAATACATTGTACTGTTCATTCCTTGATGTATTAAAATCAATTTCGACATGTTCCATTATTAGCCTTCTTTGAGCTGAATAGGGTCTGTCATCATTTTCTTTGCAACTTTAGCAAAATGATTAGCAAACTCATTTGCCATTAACTGTTGACCTGTTGCTTCTTGAACTGGAGGTTGACAAGGAGTAAATTTCCCAGATATAAAAACTGTCCAAGATTCCTTCCATGCTTTTATAATTTCCATGTGGAAATGAGCTCTTGCTTATTGAAAGTCAACATGACTGCAGTATCCGATGAAAGCTGACCTCATAGTTCTGTAAGTTTCCTGGTTTTTATGAGCCCACAGTGAACTGGTCGGTGGATAAATATGCCGAAGTCCTTGGTATTGAATGAAGACCAAACGAGAATATAATTGTATTCAGAAAGCCAAGAGCATCATCCACAAAGGGAAAGTCATCAGCAGAGTCATCTATTGAGCTGTGTTCCTGGAATGTTGCCCAATCAGTTTTACCAATGTTCCATTGGATATAAAGCTATATTTACTACTATTGGAAAATAGTCTCCAATATATTTATCAGTTATCAATCTCCAATTAAAATAAATAAGGCAGTCATCACTGCATACAGATAAATCAGCTGCTGATGATGTGCCTGTCTGAACGTATAAATGTGTAGACTCCCCAAGGTTTAAGATTCCCACGTGTTCGCTTTCTAATATGACGGAACACAGGTAATTTTATCTTTGATTAGTAACTGTGTTACCCCAAAGAGGGTTTCTACTATTTACATCTTATATAATAACAAAGGGATAAGTTAGCTGGTGCATATGGGATTTAAATTCATGAATGGGGCAGGTAGAGAGATCATATAGTGAATTTACTTTGCAAATGGACCTGCACACCTATCACGTGCAGTGTAGAATGGATACTTTAAAAGTACACCCTCCAACGAATGATAGGCTGTATACTCTCGCGGGCTCGTACACATATTATTACCAATCATAGTCTCCTGCAAAGCTATACATACAGGACACACTTCTAACATGAGCAACTTTGTTCTTCCCATTTACCTCTAAATCCCTGACAGTTCCATTACAGAAAATTAATTAATTTCACTTTGTCTTACAAGCTGTTAAACTGGAGCACCTTTTAGTGCTAAATCCATTAATGGCCTTGCTTGTGCTTTTTTTTTTAGAAGATAACTGATTATTTATGGCAGCCTTCCATTTTAAAGTCGCTGGTGTTGCTGCTTTCATGAAGGAGATATCTGCCACAGATGGCACAGCTTCCCCAGTATCGTGGGCGTTGGACACCCTTGACAGCATCTTTAAGGAAATTTCAAGTTCAGTTCTTGACAAAGCTGGTGATTCCTGTAAGGTGGACTTTTCAAACAACTACCACTTCCTCAGAACTGTCAGGAGACTCTAGAACCAGACACAGATAATGCGGCCTCCAAAGAGACCAGAGTACAACACAGCTGATGCAGCCGCCAAAGAGGCCGACACAACAGGAATAACTGTTGCAGCCTCCAAAGAGGTGGGAGTACCAGGTACATCTGGCATTGCCTCCAAAGAGGCAGAAGCACCAGAAATCACTGACGCTGCCACTGATGAGGCAGAAGTGCCTTAAACCACTGGTACAACCTCCAAAGAGACTATAGTTATCTTAGTTTAACCAGACCGATGAGCTGCTTAACAGCTCTCCCAGGGCTGGCCCGAAGGATTGGATATTTTTACATAGACCAATTAGTTACTTAACAACGAGACCTACAGCTTATTGTGGGATCCGAACCACATTATACCGAGAAATGACATTCTAATCGCCAGAAATAAATTCCTCAGATCCCGCGTTTGCCGAGCAGGGAACGAACTCTGTTCCACAGAGACAAGTGTGCTAGACTTTACTGGCGTATTCTCCAAAGAAGCGGAAATACAGGTTGCCACTGACGCTTCCCTTTACATTGCATAGGAAAACACCTGGTAGCATTACTTTTTCTGAACATGAAACCTCATTGAAATTACAAACCTTCTTCCTGGACCTACTCTTTACCTCTTCATATAAATCTTTTGTTGAAAAAAATCATAATTATGACTCATTTTTCTTTTTGTCTGTTAGCAGGAATTCCTGACTACTAAGGAACAGATTTTCACAATCTGTTTTTTCACTTCCATATATATTACCAGTGACTCAGGGAATATTTGATGATATTTTTATATGGATCTAAGTCTGTCTGGACCGACATTTTTCTCAGGATTTCTCTCCTAGGAATGTCACTTTCGTGTTACGGGAAGCGACGCCTTCCTGCTGTTTGGGGAAGAAAGCCGATTATTTAAACTATCAAATACACCACTATTCATAAAAGAAAACAAATGATATAGAGTACTGAATAATGATGCTAATCTCGTCCTTGTATTTATGAAAATGAAAATTAAAAATGTAATGTTTCCTCAATAAATGAACGTATTCTTCTTAAAGATTAGATTTACAGAAGTATAGATTGGATACAGCAATGGAGACGTCCTGTCTTATCTGTATCTATACAGCAACTGGACGTCGTGGACTTGAGACAAACTTTGGTTACGTAGGTTGATTTTAACAACCTAATGACCATAATGCAGATAAACATTTTTAACATAACATTCAGCTTGACACTCGTTACAAGATGATGCATGGTACATAGTTTGACAATGGTCGTTCTTTTCATTTCGATATAAAGAATATTTAGGTAACTGTGCTGGCCTCCTTTTCGGAGTTTTGTAATCTCTGATTTCCCTTTTTATCTTTTGGTACATGGCAGCCTTTCCCTGAAGTGTGTCATTGCAACTTTAACTTCAGATCATTATTCAAATCGTAGATGCTTTTTCCAGCAGTTTTAAGCAACGTATATGTTGCATGGTACGTAATTTCGTTGCTATGTTAACGATAATAAATTTAGATGAATGAAAGGCAAAAGGTTCTCGTAACATAGGACTCATAAAAAAAGAAGTCTAAAACATTCATGCATTCTCTCTCTCTCTCTCTCTCTCTCTCTCTCTCTCTCTCTCTCTCTCTCTCTCTCTCTCTCTCTGTGTGTGTGTGTGTGTGTGTATGTGTGTGTGTGTGTGTATTAAGAATAACTGTCGAGGAGAAAATAGAATAAAAACGTACAAATCAGAATGGACTGAACGCAA
>NC_087212.1:19308440-19340940 GCF_015104395.2 Macrobrachium nipponense | reverse complement strand
CCATACCTTATAGGGGGAGGAAGCAGAAGGATGAAATGTTTTTAGTAAAAGGAAAAGGGCTGACTTATTTAGTTGGATCAACAGCTAGGCACCAAGGCCCAGCAAGAAAGCAGTGCATAAAGGAAAATTCATGAAAATTCCGTCCGAAATCCTTGAAATCCGATGTAGTTTATTTTTAAACAAAATTGGCTTGATTAGCAAAAATCAGATAACAAAAAACAGACCTTTACAAAATAAAAATTTTAAAAAAATACTTTTTAGTATGCGCCTAAAACGAACAATAAGATTAATATTTTTGGAAGGGCGACGTTTTTGGGACAAGAAAAGATACTAATATGCACATTACCAGGTACTCAATAATTACATATTATTTGTATCCATACGGCGCAATACGAAGGTAATTGATCCCAAAATAATTATGGCGCAGTTTCTTCACAATTGTTCGACCATGAAATCGATTCGTCCCTTGGTCCTACAAAAACCATAAGTATCATATAATTATTAGGCAATCTCGTGTTTACATTAATTATGGAATTTAAGGAAAGGAGCAATTTTATGCTATAGATCAAAATTTCCTTTGTTTTAGTTGCAACCTGATAATAATCTACGTTCCGAGCTCTTTAGTGGCGTCGTATTTTTGAGCTCAGTCAGCTCATGTTTCCCTCTTCAATTGAACGTCAAAACAATATGAAAATATTTATTCCAAGCGAGGCTTTTCTCTTTGGATTGTTACGATCAATCAAATCACATCCGATTTTTATAATCCCTGTTCATAATCCGAATGTATATTACATGGGTATTAGTTTTTGTTAAATAAAATTTTTAGTATATGCCATTTGACACTCCAGTTTTACGATTTCATTCTGATAGCAGATGACGTGAGTTCATTTGCCTCTTTTTTTTTATTGATGGGTTTCTGTCTGTTTTCTTCTTAATCATTGAATAATCAGTGACATATCTTAGTAATTGATAAGACTGATTTCAGGGATCCCTTAAACGTCATGTCTCTCGTTTTACAAAATTAACATGTTTTGACTTTTTTTACGTCAAAACTTTCTCCTTCGCCTCTTTTTTTCAATTATCTTTTTCCAAGGTTGACACGGTTTCTGGCGAGGCCTTTAGCGTCAAGAACGGGGGGTGGGGTCACGTTGACCTGAGCATCAAGATGCATACCCAAGCGTGACCAGAGATGAACCCTCGGATAAAGGGGCCAGAATGTTTACACAGATGCCATTGACCAGAATGCAAAGGTGATAGTGAGGAAGGGGAGGGGGGGAAGATGGTTGAAGCGGCTTGGCTGAAAACCGTGACAATATCGAAGAAGATCTGGAGAATTTTATAGAAAATTCAGAGGGTTTTTACAACTACGGGTATAAAATCAAATGAAAAGTATGTAAGAGCCTTTTGTATGAAAACGTCAAGATATGGATGATAAGGGAGAGTAACTGAATAAATTCTAAAAAATGAAACTGTCAGGAATATTGAAAGATGTCTTAGCCGCCAAAAATTGATAATTTCGGCTTAGAATAACCCAAAGAGAATTTTGACATTTTGTTTTCATGAAACTTCCTTTCATTTATATAATATACATACCTTCACGTCTTACACTAATATTCATAAATAACAATGAAATAATTGTAAAAATCCCCATTATATATGATTAACTTTCAATACAAGTATCTTCATTTATAATCTTGGAGCCTCCACTTGTTTCATACACATCATCGTCAGCATCACCTAGAACCCTAGAGAGAAACGAATTACCATTTTCAATTCGTTATTCGATGAGTACTAAGTTCCCAGAGTGTAGATAATCGACTTGAGGGATCAAAAACCCACTAGGACAATCCTTTCAACGGAAAAAGGTAATTTTCCATATCCTTGGAATTTCCAGCGTTTGCTGATGACTACCAAACTGGCTCTCCCCCATGAGATTTGCTAAGCCTATTTTAATTTCATACCAAGGCTTGGGAAGAAATCCCACAATGGCAAGGGGATCTTATCTGGTAGGTGCATTGCCTTCTTCGTTACCAGGTGACCTTCCCCTATACTTACTTAGGCACCAGTATGTGCAGGTTTAAAAAAATTGTTATTATAAATACCTATTCTGGCTGGCCTATTACGAAATTATGTTTCTTATTAAAATTCCTTAAAAGACTGTAGTGTACCGCTCGATTCTCTACAAATCACATAATCTCCCTCAAAACGAGTTTGTGTTCCTTCAGTTAAGGTAAGCAATTAAAAAACATTTGAAGGGGAACCCAGTTTAATCGCAGGTACCGGAACATTTTTACGGAAGAGGGGAAATAATCTGAAGAACGACGTACAATCATGTAATTAAAAAAATGAAAAATCAATTCGACCTAAACAACTATGGGAAAAGTAGTGCAATGCATGGTAGAGAACAAGCTAATCTTTAATTCGCTATCCCCGCTACATATATCTTCAAAAGCAGCGTCTTTTGTTCTTGCATGTATAAATTCGCATTGTCTGTAGTAGGAAGAGATATCTCGTGTAAACATCATACATAATAGGCTTATGTGTTACTTCTGGTAATTCACGAACAAAATATAAATGTTAATTCAAGATTAGGTCAGAAAGTTATTAGCAGGATGTCTCAAAGAGATGTAAATATATAATATATATATATATATATATATATATATATATATATATTTATTTATATATATATATATGTGTGTGTGTGTGTGTGTGTGTGTGTGTGTGTTTGTTACCGAGGTTTCAACCTCGGTACAGTTTTTAAAGGGAAAATATGTTAGTAGCAATGACCGTGTAGCAGCAAGGCACTGAAGGTGACATCCGTTTTATCTCTCTCTCTCTCTCTCTCTCTCTCTCTCTCTCTCTCTCTCTCTCTCTCTCTCTCTCTCTCTCTCAACCAGTCTCACACAATTACTTAAGGTAACCAAATCAGACTCGTGAATACAAAAATACATTTATTTAACAAAATAATTAACTAAAAAGTTAAATTCAAATCCAAATAACTCAAATAACCCTGGGGATCGAATTAAACCAGTCCACCCCTTGTTCTACAATAACTAACATTAGTTTAGTCATAAAACTAGGAAAGTCATAGCACAGTTATTAACAACAAAAACCACGGAACTGATAGTTAAGTTCCCATTTCTAAATCAGTTACCATTTGCCAGATCCGCCTGGCGAAGAAAACAAAATAAATCAAAATGACATAAATCAAAGGTCAATGGAATAGGACATCTTTGAAATAAATATTCAAAATACAAAGACAAGCCACACTTGGCTTAAAAGTAAGTATGCTTACCCATTCAAGCACTAATCACACTAATTGAAAAATACAATCAAAGGAGCCATCTTAGCCCTTTGCCGACATCGTATAGTTCTCCATCCAATGTATCTTACTCTCCCATTATGTAGGGGAATAGCTCGCACGTACGCAAGCACGAATTCACTCGCAAGACACTCCCAGATAAGTGTCGTCATAGTTTCGTCACAAGTACATGACGTCATATACAGATCATAGTGACACCCATGAATCTGCACAAAACCAGATTCTAAAAGCATATCTGTTTTCACCTTCACACGGGCATAGGATGTAGTCTGTTCTGCTTAGGCAGCATCTTCGACATCGCGCCACCCAAGGAAGTTGCGTCAACATTTTTCGAAGCTGAGCTGTGCTTGTCACTTTAGGACCTCCGTTTCTACGGAGAGTCAAAATGATGACTTCTACGTTTCAAGAATGCCATTGCTCATCATGTCCTCTTATCATTCAACAAAAAAAAGAAAATTCAAGGATACAAAACATATTCATAATATATATATATATATATATATATATATATAATATATATATAATATATATATATATATATGATATATATATATATATGTGTGTGTGTGTGTGTGTGTGTGTATATATATATATAATATATATATATATATATATATATATATGTATGTATGAATGTATGTAATTATGTATATATATGTACATATATGTGTATATATATTTCTGTAAATGTGTGTTAATAATATTTACATATACAATAATTATACTATTATACATTTACATACACATAATTATACTTTATATACATACATTTATACATACATATATTTATATATAAATAAAGGTGATGCCACGGAGGGAAATTGAAAGGCGAGAAAGCCAAGAACTTTCGGTCTAAACACTTGTGCCTAAGTAAAGGGTCGTGTTAGACCGAAAAGTTCTTGGCTTTCTCGCCTTTCAATTTTCCTCCGTGCATCACCTTTATTTACACATAGCATCACGTTTTATATACTTCGTGATCAAGTTATTCACACACACACACATACATATATATATATATATATATATATATATATATATATATATATATATATATATATATATATATATATATATATATATATATATATATATATATATATATATATGTTAGTGGTCATCAAAGGGGGCACCCACGAAAAGGCAGGACGTTATTTGCCGACGGCGTTTCGCAATACCACATTGGATCTTCAAGGCTGCAAATACACACAAAAATAAAAATAATTTAAAATCTTATAAAAAAAAATACGAAATCAAATAATTCAAAATTTATCCTATGACGAACATGACCTACTTAAAAAAAATTTTAAAAATTAAAAAGAGAAAGAGTATAAGAAAAAAAAGTGCAAACCAAAATATAAACAAACAACTGGTTAGGCTATGAATAGTGGTGTAGAGGCTGTCTGGGTGTTTAACAAGGGAATGGTAGTTTTTATTAGGACTGACTCTAAAGTGACTAGTTCCCACTCTTCTTGCGTGAAAGATATCTAAAAATTTGCATCGTTGAAATTAGTTTTGCAGTGCAATGCATGGTTACGTATGCAACTACTTTAGAGTCAATCCTAATAAAAACTACCATCCCTTTGTTAGAACACCCAGACAGCCTCCACACCGCTATTCATAGCCTAACCAGTTGTTTGCTTATATATTTTAGTCTGCAATTCAACCCAGGACCCTCTTTCTCATTTGATATATTTTAGTTTCTTTTTTTCACTCAGTTTAGGTAGGTCATGTCTGTCCTTATAGTGAATTTTAAATTATTATTTGACTTCGTGTCTTTAAGACTTTAAGTGACTTTTATTTTTGTGTAGATGAACTGTTTTATGATAACATACTGCATTTTCTTGGATGCCCCTTTGATAGCTACAATGAAGCTTATAGCTATATAACTTTTTTATATGTAAGCATATATTTGTAATATATACATATAAAGAAATTCTACGAAGAAATTTATTTATTTATATATTCTTCACGTTCCATATTTTCGTGATTCAGTTTTATATATATATATATGATATATATATTAATATATATAATATATATACATGTATATATAATGTCTATATATACATACATACATGTATATATAATGTATTGGGTTCTCATAGCCTAATTGGTCATATCTCGCCTATACCAGTGGAGTGGGAGTCGGGTAGGAATGAGCGCTACAGACTCGCTTCTTTATATACAATTTTGACTTTGTAGTTATTGAAATTTGTGGGTCATAGCCATCGGAGAAAAAGGGCAAATTCTACTTTTGTCTTTGATTAAATAGAACTGTATGATAACCATGTCAGTATAAAGTAGTGAATACTGTGACAGTGAAAAAATAAATAAAAAAAAAGAGGGGGACATTGAAGGAAGCATTTATATCTGTTGAAGATAAACAGGAGCTTAAATACATACAAGCTTTTCTATAGTGAAAGGGCTTCCACGGTTCTTGGGAGTGTGACCTCGGGGGTGCTTTAAAGAGGAGAGGTCACATAATGTGTTTATCTTTCTAGACTCTCTTTGTTAACAGCACATTCATACTCCCACGTTCTTTCGTACATTTATGATGTTCCCTTTCCTTCTGCCATTCGTTCGCCAGTTGTAGAACTCCCCCATTGCTCTCTGAAAAGTTACATATCATGGCGTCGCGCGTAAGATTACAGCATCCGATCGTTTTATCCATCCCAGATATGGAGATTCAGTTTATATCGGGGTGGAAACAAGGCAATGGTGACTGGCTAAACAACATCTCCCTTTTGTTTATCCATATCTCCTCTACAGCTGACTAAACTTTTTTTTTATAAGTTTGTCTCTCAATTCTCAAATTGACATCAGAGTTACCAGTGCTTTCCTCAACATCCAGGAAGCGTTATCATCGCACGCAAATCCGGAAATCAGTTAGTCTTTGGTTGCACGATCCACAAGACTGCTTCCCTCCTGCAGTTGCCAAACTTTGAAAATTTTCTTTTTTTTTCTTTTCGCGACTCTCATGACACTGACTGTTGCTAACGGGGTTTATCCTTGCCCTTTTATCATCCTTTGCCATATTAATGCAGTTCTGCCTTTATGGAGTTTAAAGCCAATCTGCTCATCACTAGTATAAACACACACGCATCTCTCTCTCTCTCTCTCTCTCTCTCTCTCTCTCTCTCTCTCTCTCTCTCTCTCTCTCTATTGAATCAACCGGTCACAGAAAAATCATGCTCAAGGAGGCTTCTTAATGGTGTGTGCGACTATGTATTCCAGACCAAGATGCCTGCTACACTTTCAGACGTCAGTCTTCCAAATATGTTGTTTGGAAATCTTGAGCCTATGTTATTACTTATAGCCCCTTATTCCCCTTTATTCATTATTCCCAACAGCCCGTAAACGCAGAAATGTCCTGAACTCGACCTAAGTTCTAGATCAACACCCATTTATAAATGGCGTTTCTGTCTTGGGAATTGCTTCTTCTCTGTTCGTAGAGCCAAGGTGAGTCTTTTTATGGAGGGACAGATCTCTGGTTCATTCTGAACTTCATTTAAAGCGTTTTCTCTTATACAGAAAATCGTCTGTTCGATCTCCAAACATTTTCAAGATATGAGGGACTCGGGTCTATTTATGTATCTATTCCCATTATGTACACTGAACTGAATGGAATAATAAAAACATTTTCAGGCCAAAGGCCAAGCGCTGGGACCTACCAGGTCATTCAGCGCTGAAAGGGAAATTGAGAGTAAGAAAAAAAAATTAAAGGTGTGACGGGAGGAGAACCTCGCAGTTGCACTCTTAAATAATTATTAGGAGAGGTTGAAAAGTAAGATACAAGAAAAAGAATACGAACGGAGGTATTGAAAGGAATGGAAGGGGCTGCAGCTCATGTATATTGAAAATCTAGAAGCAAAGTTGACTAAAACATCTTAAATCTCTCTTAGGGACAGTCGGAGAAGATCTGGCGTACTGCATGCAGAGTACGTTGTAGAGACATTTTAGCTTCCTTATTGACAGTGCGAGAAAGCTACCATGGAATTAGTATATTTTTAAAAGTCAGAATATGTACCTTTCATGAATGCTAAGAAACAAGGATTTAAGGTCTCGCCTAACATAATGATGATGTTTTGTAATAATCGTTAGCCTGCTCACGATTTATCATAGCTTAGCGAGCTTGTCAGGATATGGAATAGGCCACCAGTAAGAAATCTCTCTCTCTCTCTCTCTCTCTCTCTCTCTCTCTCTCTCTCTCTCTCACACACACACACACAACGGCAGATAGGACTACACCTGTTTCCATATTGTTTGTAGAGCTTCAAGAGTTGATCTTAATCAAGGCTCTTAATCCATTTTACGGTTTTGTGGTCACCAATTTTAAGCAGCTTTAATTTGGAGTTTATAAGGAAGTGGAAGAACTTTCGGCTGCGTAACAGAAGTGTTGTTTAATTTTACTTGGAATTTGTTGCATAAAAGCCAACATATCGAGAACATTTTGCTATAATGTTATGGTTTGATTAGTACTTACAATGAAATGTATTATAAGATTGAGGCACAAACCCAAGTACTGGGGACACATGGGGATCATTCAGCGCTATGGTGAGAATTAATGAAAATGAAAATTTTATGAATAATAAGTTTAAAATAGATAATCTAAAGAGCAATAACTATTGTAAAGATCAATGTTTAAAATGGTAAAAGCGAAAAGATTCAATTACTTATGAATTTAAAATTTCCATAAGATAAATAAAAAATATTATATTTTCATAAAAACCACAAGCCTTTACAAATTTTATGAACGGACCAACATCAAGATGTCCCCTATTATTTCGGTCATGGTTTACCATCTAGATGATACATCCGTCTTTCATTAGCATACTTACAGACTTATAGTTCAGTGAACCGGAATGCGTTCACCTGTCAATGAGCTGTCACAGCGAACATGCACAGTGGAGCACTACTACCATCAGGAAGAACAATGTGTCAGTCGGCAGTGACCAATCCTCAGCCTTGTTAAAATAAATTCAGTCCTGTCGCTCTGACAGGTTGATTGCCAAAATCCTATTTGAGTTCTAATAGTTTTCAACTTCTTATCAGCAAGAAGGGGGAGACTTTCAACAAAGTGGGGCACTCTACATCAATTTCTCCGTGGGGGAAAGGCATTCTTTGCGTCTCTGTCCGTTTCTTCATTCCCTGGGATCTCAACATAGCCAGGAATCCAACAGGAACATACTATTTTACTCCTACACGAAATACAAGAAAGCCATCCTGGACTTTCTGTACTATAGATTGAATGAATTATTTTTAAGGTTTTCCGGAGCACTTTTACAATCTGAATATATGTCACAAGACACTATAATTTGAATGTTATGCTTTAACAATGGCAGACAGTTCAGCTGTATATACTGAAGCTGAACGAGGCAGAGCAGCAACATAAAATTCATCTGTAGCAACAGCTAGACCAATTCTATTTTATGGTCGTTATAAGTTTTATCATATTCTAAATATAGTGACTTTATTACTTCATCTGGTTGTTCTTTTTCTCTATATTTTTCTTGTACAATTTAGCTTTTGGTACGAGTCAAGGTGGAATTTTGGAAGGGGCCAACTCCTGAATTTTCTCAATCTGTATAGAATTATCATTTACAGATGCATTTAGCTGGATTTGGAATGGATCATGAGATCTTGGTTTTCAATTGCTAAACAAGTTGACAGTGACCTTATTTGATGGCTTATCAGCGTTACTTTTGATCCTCATCAAGTATCGGAGGCCTAACTCCTCTCGTCGTAAATCAAGTGGAAGTTGGAGCATGTTCACATAAAGGCTCTCGACAGATGTTGGAAAAAGGCCCAGAACAAATAAACAAACTCAAGTGGTTATCAACTTCGTTGAGTTTACTTTTGTATGCTGATAAATAAATCTGACATCAACAATCCAACTTTGATCTACACAATGCATCATATAGTTGCAGCAAAGATTTCTTATTTGCGCCCCAGTTAAAGCCAGAGATCACATTCAAAGGATTGAAGGATTCTTTACTTTGCACTTCAAATTTTCAATATGCTTAGACCAAGTGAGTCTGGAATCAAGAATCATTCACCCATCAAGTGTCAAATAGTACAACTTCATGTCTACACCTAGTAAAATGGTAGAAAACTTGACACCATTTTGTTTTGCCCATCTAGAGGTAAAATTGATAGATTTTTGTATATATCTGCAACCCAATTCAGCATCATATGCAGTTTGATTAACAGAATGTTAGGCCCATACAGGATTTGAAATTTCATAGATGACGCTATCAATAATAACAGCTAAGCATGTTACGGTTAGCACACTCCCTTGTGGAACACATTCTAGTTTGAATAGGGGAGGACAAAGTATCACCTATTCGTACTCTTATAGATCATGAGCTAATGAACCTAATCATATTTCCTTGTGTGTCTAATTTATGCAGCTGCCTAATAATTCCATGACGCCATGTTGTATCATACGCTTTTTCTAAGTAAAACAAAATTGGTTGGCACTGGTTTACAAAGAAATAGCCTGCGGAATTATAAAATCCAGCAGTGAGTCAAGGGTAGATATTACTATGGTAATTTTCCATCCTCTTAATAAAATTCCTGTATCCCAATAATAATTCTGTCAATAACCTTCAAGAGGTAAGTCTTTGCCGCCGTAGGTAACTGTCAAAGCATTACAGGCAGAATGGTATCCTCGCCAAAATTATAATCCACTGAAGAAAGGGCATCTTGTAGCTCGTGAAGACAGAACTTAGCATTAAAAGCTTCAAGATTACCAGATAGGTCTAAAGGAACCTGGGAGTCATCCTAATCCTCTGAAAATCAGTGGAATAATTATTTGGGCTTGAAATATTGGAAAAGTTCTGATCTGGGGACTTGTTACTAGTGAATCTCCCACCTTTAAAGAAGGGTTTTAGGAGGAGAAAACTTCCCGGAAAGTTTCCTTACTTTCTTCCAATTTCTCTGAATGGAGTTTTTTAATCAATCCCATCTATGTTGTATATCCATGTATTTCTTTTTGCACTAAGAAAATATGGGCAAACCAGACAGAACGCCAAGAGTTCTATACCCAGAACTCGCCCGACCACCCCTGGAATCCATGCAGAATAGTTTCGCACTTGGCTTATCAATGCAATATCTCTGAGTTCCAAAAACTAACGGTTATTTGATGATCCTACCACAGTTCTCTCCACAGTTCCCACTCTTAGATATAAACCCCAGTCCCCGCTATGATACGTTTTACTATTAATCAAGACCAGGAAATTTTACCGAAAGTGCAAATTCCACAAGAATTAACTCAATTGAATACCCAGGAACAAATTCCAGGGGTTCAAGAGCTCCCTCACGTCAAGTTAGTCCCAAGTCCAGGGGGATTAGTACGTGGAAGACTGCTAATTTGAAAAGTTAGATAGAATCGGGTAGCTTAATACGCTCCTGGCGTATCTGCTTCCATAATTTTGCAGCGAAAACTACTGGAAGATCTTAATTTAAAAATCTAATTATTTTATGATTTTCAAGCTCCTTCTCAGTGCGGTATTGTTTTTGAGTCACTTCAAGATGAAATTTTGCAATGTGATTCGGCTCATATCCTTTAACCTCACTTGAAGTAGAGACACTGAAACAATAGACTTTACTACTACAATTTAGCTATTTTTCTCTTGTTGTCAGTGTGCCGTATGTTACCAGGGTGAATCATTTAGTCGACTTTAAAATACTCTTCTCCTTAGCAGGAGTAATGAGCCCGAGTTTCAACTGCTTTTTTGTTTTTCATCTTCTGAAGTTGTTTGTAGGAACTGGAATGTGGTGAAAAGTCAGACAGAGATATAATATCAAACATTTCTTGGCCTGTATATTGCCAACCACCCAGCTCTCTCTCCTCAAAGTATCTCCATCTTCTTATTTAATTCCTTTATTCCTCTTGGTTTTTTCCCTTTCCACTTTCGTATTTTTTCTTAATCGTGATTTCCCTAGCTTGACCTTGTGTTCTTCGCGTGAGGTGATATTTCCGTAGATTCCTTGAGAGTTATTTCTCTCTCTCTCTCTCTCTCTCTCTCTCTCTCTCTCGTAACAATAATCTACAACCAACTGTAGTCCTCAACAAAGTTAGTCGTTCGACATGTTCATCTGGTTTTATGCTTCAGTGCTCGGTATTGTTTGTTTTTTCTATCATTTCCCCCCTCTTCATTTTTGGAATCCAAATTACATTTTTGTCTTTATATTGCAGCCCTTCACTAGCTCATACGATTGTTTTTGTTCTGCATATTAATTAGCGCATTTTTTATCATTCCGTCTCCCAAGCCATTTCCAAATGAGAAACTCATTTTCATGCTTTTCCTCGTTTTCTTTGGCCATTTACTCCATTATCATCTTTTTCTCACCGTCATTATTAAACATTGGCTAATGAGCGCTATCATCATCATCATCATCATCATCATCATCATCATCTCCACCTTCGTCACTGATTTTTTTAGCAATTACGCGTGAGATGAACCATGAAGTCATACGCACGTGTGGACACCCGAGAGTTGAGAGCGCGTTCCAAATGATTGGTGTCTTTTCGAGTCTTCTCGTTCCTTTTTATGTCTTTGTGGTTTGTTTCTCCCCTTCAGTGCGGGATATCTTGGACTATCAGGAAGGAGGGGAGATACAAAACACCGATAAGGAGTTTATGTGCTTTGTGCGAGCCTTTTCAATTGAGACGTGGTAAATTGGCGCGTATACACACAGCAAAATTAGAGGGAAAACAATTGTTGAATAATTGTATACTGGTTTTATTAACGATATTTTTTCCGTATATTTTCGTCTATTGTATTTGGGGAAGTTTCGTTGCTGTCCTCTTTCGTGTGTGTGTGTGTGTGTGTGTATATATCTATATATATATATATATATATATATATATATATATATATATATATATATATATATATATATATATAATGGGGAGATTCCCGCATTATTCATTAGGTAAGCGTGTAGCACGAACGTCAGGCAAACCAACACACACAAAGCCTCAATCTCTCTCTCTCCCTCTCTCTCTCGGCAACTCCTCTCTCTCTCTCAAAGCAATCTCTCTCTCTCTCTCTCCACCCCTTTCTCTCCATTCTAACAGGTAATGAAAATGAGAGAGTTGCATCATAACATTAACATTTATTAACAATGAATAAATAATTAATCAATCAAGTAATCAAGTCTTACAGACTAACTCAAAAAACCCCGAACAGTAAAATGTCTAATAGTAATGGTAGTCACCATTAGTCACCAAAAAGTCTACACCCCTCTGGGAACTCTTTGTCCCTCCATTGCCAGTTCTGCCAGAACCGTCCAAGCAACCGGAACACTATAAGCACAGTTAATAAAAAAACTCACGGTGAGCGCCACGGCATCTTGCCTTTCTCTCGAAGACGCCTCTATCAAAATCCCCCATAGACTTGTGTATGAAACTATTAAAGGGAAGAGGCGCACGCTTACATACGAACGCACAGTTCGTTAACGCCTCACAATACTAGCTGCATCCAGTTTCACAAAGGCACTTTGAGAAGAGTTCATAAAACTGTCGTACATTGACTTGTCTAACTAAGCATTTTTATCTCACGCCACCCATAGAAACTCATTCATCAGCTTTCTCGGGTCGTCGCCTCTGCACTGTTCTCCACATTCCATAGGACACAGAGAACACACAGACAATATATTATTAATCAAAAACCCTAGGCCTTATATATATAATAGCTGATCAACCCAGCACTGCTCAGGTAATCTTTGAATGACAACCAATAAACGCTCTCTCTCTCTCTCTCCTGTTAAGATAGTTGCTTCAGTTATATTGCCCAGCATTTTTTACATTTTACATTTCACCACTTCTCGCACTCCATTCATATTGGGTCTGAACTTGGGCTTGAACGGAATCGAGCGTGTCACTAATCATTCCAGAGACCTCGAAAACTATGGATTAGACTAATATCTCTATTTTTTTTTTTTTTTTTTTTTAAATGTCACACCACCTTCCCAGCCCTCCTCATGCCCCCTTCTTATTAGGGCTGAACTTCAACTTAAAGGGTATTGAGTGTCACTGTTCATCTCAGTGACCAAAAAACTATAGATTAGACACTAATAACTGTGCTTTTTGGTTATTTTTACGTGTCATCAGCTTTCCACCCCTTTTCACCCCACTTCCTATTGGGGCTGAACTTGGACTTAAGGGCTTTGGAAGTGTGACTATTCATCTCGGCAACCTCAAAAACTATGGATTAGACAATATCTGTTATTTTCAGTTATTTTTACATGTCACCCCTTTCTCACCCCACTCATATCAGAGCTGAACTTGGACTTGAAGGGCTTCAGGAGTGTCACTCTTCTTCTCAGCAACCTCGAAAACTATGGATTAGACAATAATATCTGTCATTTTCAGTTATTTTTACATGTCACCCCCTCCCACCCCTTATTGCCCCCTTCCTATCTACGGCTGAACTTGGACTCAAAGGGGCATCGGGAGTATTAATAATCATTTTGCGACCTCGAAAAATATGGATTAGACACTAATATTTGTCATTTTTTATTATTTTTACATGTCACCCCATTTCCACCCCCTCCCTATTGGGGCTGAACTTGGACTTAAAGGGCTTCAGTGTCACTATTCTTCTCAGCGACCTCCAAAAATATGGATTAGACACTAATATCTGTCGTTTTTTATTATTTCTACATCACCCTCTTCCCACCCTCCTCTGTATTAGGGCTGAACTTAGACTGAAAGAGCATCCGGAGCGTTGCTATTCTTCTCGGCGACCTTCAAAACAATGGATTAGACATTAATAACTGTTGTTTTCGCGTATTTTTTTATTTACATTTCACCCCCTTCCTACATATCCCACCGCCCCCCCCCCCCCCTCCCTCACTTTGCGCAAAACTCTGTTTTCACCATGACCTTTCTCAGTTTGAAATCGAATTATAATTAAGATCTCATCAAAATCGATCAAGAAATGTGGTTTTGTATAGCAGTCATACAAACAAGCAAACAGACATAGTATATTAAGAATTTATGTATAGAGATGAGGTTGCTAGTCCCACATGGCGGTCAGGTGTTGACCTGACCCATTGCTCCTTAACTTCGCTAATGGAAGAGGGCTTTCTTATAATTACGATGAGAGGGAACAACTGTGGCCCTGTAAGATGGGGAAAGAACTTTTCAGTGGATGCACAGGAAATTCATCTGAGGGATGGTCGTCGACATATTTAGTCACTGCTATTTACAATGGTTATACTCTTGATTCGGACAAGGTTATTCAAAATCTATTACAAGTGCAGTTATGTTATATACTACTTCAAAAAGTCTGAAGAAAAACGATCACGCCACAGCAACAGCCAACTTCATATGTTAACATGAATCCGCACAAACACTTAATATTAGAGATACGATGTCAACATGAAAATTATTCATCTCTAATTCAATTTGGTTGTTACAGCATCCCTCTTCGATCGACTCACTGATGAGATGGTTGTATAACCTTTTCCCGATAAGAACGTAACGTAACAGTCCCCGAACAAGAAAAGGACTGAAGAAAAGACGAGGGCCTTGAAGGGCTTCGCCTTTCCAGGAACTCTTCATCAGGATGGCGCTTGTCCCGCCTCTCCAAGAGGATTTAGCCGCCCTTCCGAGCTCGTGGGCGTTGCCCTGCCCTTTGTAGCATCTTCTGGAGCTCAACCTTCCGTCATCGTCATCGACATAAGAATCTTATCGGAGATGTTGTGTAATGACTGGAGAGGGACCTTGACCTTCCACTTGCGATCATTTGTTTATTCCAACTGATACGCTCTCTCTCTCTCTCTCTCTCTCTCTCTCTCTCTCTCTCTCTCTCTCTCTCTCTCAGGAAAATCTTTTGTTTTAAAAATTTTAATCCAGCACAAGGACGGATTTGATGAATACAATAATAGTTTAAGCCTCAAATCCAGTATTTCTTTATCGGAAGATTTTCTGTCTTTCATGTCCCCTGTGGTGTTTGAGACCTCTCCTGCCACGGAAATAACCAGTAATGCCAAAGACACTATTGAACTTGCAACACCAAAATTTCGGTACTGCAAAGGCATGTGTAGGAAAAGAGAGGCACACCTTCGAATACAGTTTGCCACTTATCTTACAGTCGATATTATTCACTCTTCAAATCCACTTAGTTTGGTAATAACTTGCACACAAAAGTGTATCATACAGGTTAACGGCAGCTATCCATACTTGTAATCGAAGATGTCTGTTTGGAATGAGCCTTGTTCTCTGTTCCAAGATACACCTTTGAGGTAACGATAGTATTGGCGAGGCACACACACATATATTTTAATAGATATATCATATATATATATATATATATATATATATATATATATATATATATATATATCTATATATATATATATATATATATATATATATATATAATATATATATCTATATAATGATAATATATATAATATATACATAGCTATTATACATAGATATATATACACATATATATACACACATTATATATATATATATATATATATATATATATATATATATATATAGATATATTATTATATATATAATATATGATGAATGAGACACATGTGACAGGACATGTTGGTGGGAGAGTGACTGGTTTCATATGAACGTCGGTCTGAGACAAAGGAACAAACCGTCTCCATGGCTGTTTAATGTTAGTGCGTGTACTGATAACAGATCTTAGCTATGAACAGAAGTTAGTTGTAAAAGGAAGGGTTATGAATGAAGTGTAGAGTAGATGAATGGAAAGTAGAGCAGTTGATGTTTGCAGACGCTGCAGTGTTAACTAGTTATACTCTCATAATGAAGAGAATTTTTGAGACTGGTGAATAAGGTTGGAAATATTTGTAAGTTAAGTAAGGTATACGGGAATGAGAGTTGAAGTACAGATGTGTTTAAATGGAAGCTAGGTTGAAGGAACAAAGAATATTAGTAAGGATGGAGACAAAATGGAAGTGGTTGATTCACATACTTTTTGAGAGACTGTATAGAGAGAAGCAGAGGCAATAGGAGGCATAGATGAGACTAATACAGTATGGGATTGATACATTGATCACTTTTTACGAGATGTGCATGATTTGTATGCCAAATCCGAGATCAAATTTCAGTCAGGCATCAGAATAACTTCATTTTGTCTTGATCTGGAACAAGGCTAGTAGTGGCAAGCCTTTCAAAATGTGAAGAAATCGTGAAGATTACATTTGTATCCGGTAAAAAGTGACCATTCGATTTTAAATATATATATTCCAGCCTAAAAAAAACAATAAACGACTTAAAAATACTTTGCCGTGATGGTGAAGGTTGGCCTTTCCCAGCTCTAGTAAATAAATCAGAAATCGACAGATATAAGTACTACGTATGAGCGGAACAGCCTTATATCTTTCTCCGTGGCCATGTCATTCTCGTTACCTCGTTCTGTACCCCGAACCCGAGATCGGATCTCGGCCGGGCACCAGAATAACTTCATTTCTTTCTTGATCTGGAACCAGGCTAGCAGTAACAAACGTTTCCCAGATGTGAAGGAATTTAAGAGTTAAGAGGTTAGTGTAGGTAATAAATTAAACAAACAGGTGTTTGTATATATAAATATATATATATATTATATATATATATGTGTGTGTGTGTTACTTGGCAGAATTCATATCAACATTGAAATTGAGGAAAGCAAGTGGAGGAATGGAAATATATGAAAAAACAAAATGCAAAATATCACAGCAGCCTGCAAAGGTAAGACAAGCTTCACTGAAGGGGATGGGGTGAACTAACCCGATACCGGCTGTTCAGTTCCAATATCCGACCCTAAAGCTTTCAAAGCTAGTTTTCAAACCGTTACGTTTTGAATAGGTGCTGACTTTCAGTAATTGTACATAAGGACAACGTTCTTCTAATATTTGGTTTGATTTGTTCGAAACTGTATGTAAAACATGAGCAATTAAAAAATGCGCCAAGGTTTTCTGTACAGTGCGTAATGCTATATGAAACTCTCAACCGAGGCCCATGAAACTTTCAACGACGGCCCGGTGGCGGCTTCTGTTGTTAGCACATATAGCGGTGCCAGACAAACGATCATGGCTACCATTAACCTTAAATAAAATTTTAAATGAGGCTAGAGGGCTGCAATTTGGTATGTTTGTTTGATTGGAGGGTGGATGATCAACATACCAATTTGCAACCCTCTAGCCTCAGTAGTTTTTAAAAACTGAAGGCGGACAGGAAAAACTGCGGACGGACAGACAAATAGCAATCTGCATGAAAAACTGTGGGTCAGAAACACATTTCAAGACACTGACTTGGGCAACTGTGCTATTTAACTTTGAACTTACGAACAAATTACTCCTTCAACTCGATAGCATTATAAACAAACATCACATTTGTCTTAGAGAAGAGTGTTCGTTATTAACTAAGCTGCTTCATCCAGATGATCGAGGACTTTTCTCAATAACGATGTTACTCAGACATGTTACCTTCAACCCATCATCATGAAGGTACCGCTCACTTTTAAGTGGATTTCCGCCAGAATAAAAATAAAATCCGAATATATGAGTCCGATGTTACGATAGAGTTATAAGACACCATTAAGGGAAATACGAAATGCACAGATGTAGGCGACGCAAGTATGAAATGAAGCGAGACAGATGGCCAGGACAAGTCCTTCGCACTACTCCAGGGAGAACATGAAGTGGTAGTGTTAACTTTGGTCCTGTGGGTACCAGAAAAGTTGGAAGACCCAGACTTACCCTGGCTGCGGGCTCTGAGAAGAAGTGAGGCTGGAGATTGTGGAGGACATTAGGAGAGGAATTCCACATAGGACGATTGCACACGCGGCGTTGATGATTATTATTATGAACGTGGATGCATTTATATGGAACAAAAATGTCTATATGCCAGAGAAGAGTTTAAACCCAAATCGTCCTCGTTACTTTCTTTGTATATGTTCTATGTGGAGGCAGTAACGCCAAGTTCACAGATCGCATGCGCCTGCATTACTATATTAATTAGAGTACAAATAATTTGTTCCGAAAAGTTGAAACCTAACATAGCAAACTGCGCGTATCATTTAAACATCGCATATTATAAATTCTTTCAAAGGTTTAGGGCCATAAATTCTCATCCCGCAACTTTACTTGGATCACAACTGACAAAACTGTCCTCTAACAGATTACAGAACAGTTGCCTTGGTTAAACTTCCTCCGCTCTTCTCTTTCCATCTTTCGGTCTTTGTAACTGCTTTGCCAATCATTATCACTCGAATCATGTTCTTTCTCGAACCATGCGCCTTCCCAAATGTACTATGTAGTGTTATGCTGTTATGCACCGATAAATCTTACAATAGCATTGAACTATTCCCCTCACCTAGTCCTATTGGAACCTTTTAATAATCCAGATATGCCTGACAAAACCAAGCTACAGTAGCTACTCAATTTCTGTTGCCGTCGACACCACAGTATCTTACTTGTAAGGCCGGGCAATTGGCTCTCACCTTTCAACCCACATAACTCATACAGCATTCAGATCTGCCGCTCATATATTCAACATACAACTCTGGAAGTCATTCATCATTAATGTGTATGTATGTATGTATATGTTTATATATATATATATATATATATATATATATATATATATATATACATAACATACATACACACACACACACACACACACACACACACACATATATATATATATATATATATATATATATATATATATTATATATATATATATATATATAAGCGAATACCACAGGAAGATGATAGGCAGAAATCCAAGGGCTTTCGTCTATACTAAGAAATTGTCAAGGAACGAATGAAATACAGTTGGAAAGAGACTTATCAGGTAAACAAAAAGATCAAGAATACCTGATGGTTACTTGTCAAAAGGGTAAAATTCAAAGAGATAATCTAGAATTATCGGATATCACACGGTCACAAACTTAAACATAGATTTAACCCTAACAGTAACTACAACGTATCCATATAGTCCGAAGCAAGTAAAAACTGAATATATTAATTTTGTTGCTGATATTTATCTACAACTTTTTTCATTTTTCATTATGAAGGCATCGAATTTAAATAAACCAAGACTTAAATTTAGAACATTTCCATTATTTGACTTGATGAAACAAGATTCAATGATATTCCTTTTAACTGTCATTACGCGGAATTAAGGCTCTTGCTTGACTCCAGTTAATAGGATGATCTAAATCTCTCATATATACAAATGATACATTCGATATTTGTCCAGGTCTCACAGGATATTGGTGTTGTTTGAGTCGTCGTGAAAGATTTACCGGTTTGTCCCTAATATTCTTTATCACACTTTTTGCAAGGAATTTCGTATATGCAGCCGGGGAGATCTTCAGAAGAATTTTTTATTACTAAACTCTTGACATTAGTATTACTGAAAACAATATTTACGTTAAAAAGCTTTAAAATTCTAGGAATTTCTAAACAACCTTTCATCATGGGTAATTTTAGAATGTTATGCTTACTAAATTCCAGTTTGTCATTAGTTAAATAAAATGTTTTTCTAGCTCTCTTCCATGTCACATCTACAAAAGTCCTTGTTTATTTAAGTTTCAAGGGAATATCATAAATAGTTTTAATTTCAGCAGACGCGTAAAGGTTTTTAGAAATTCCTAGAGTTTAAAGCTTTTTAACATAAATTTTGTTTTCAGCAATATTAATGTCAGGAGTTTATTCACAAAAAATTCTCCTGAAGATCTTCCCGGCTGCATATATGAAATTCCTTGCAAAAGGTGTGATTAAAAGTCTATTACGGATAAACCCGTAAATCTCTTTCACAACGACTCAAACACCACTTTTCTGTGAGAACTGGACAAATATCGAATGCATCATTTGTATATATGAGAGATTTAGATCATCTTATTAACTGGAGTCAAGCAAGAACCTTAATTCCATGTAATGACACAGTTAAAAGGAATATCATTGAATCTTGTTTCATCAAGGCAAATAATGGAAATGTTCTAAATTTAAGTCTTGGTTTATTTAAACTCGATGCCTTCATAATGAAAAATGAAAAAAAGTTGTAGATAAATATAAGCAACAAAATTAATATATTCAGTTTTTACATGTTTCGGACTATATGGATACGTTGTAGTTACTGTTAGGGTTAAATCTATGTTTAAGTTTGTGACCGTGCGATATCCGATAATCCTGGATTATCTCTTTGATTTTTACTCTTTCGACAATTAACCATCTGGTATTCTTGATCTTTTTGTTTTCCAACTGTATTTCATTCGTTCCTTGACAATGTCTTAGTAAAGACGAAAGCGCTTGGATTTCTGCCTATCATTTTCCTATGGTATTCGCTTATTTAATGAAGTCACGTGCATCTACTGTGATTTTTTAAGCATACATACATACGTACAATATATATATATATTATATATATATATTATTATAATATAATATATATAATATATATAATATTTATATATATAATATATATAATATCCGATATATAAATATATATATATATTAAATTAATAATATATATATAAATAATCTATATATATATATTTAATATTATAATAAAATATATAATATATATAAATAATATATATATAAATTAAATATATATATAAATAATTATATTATAATATATAATATAATATATATATATATATATATATATAGATTATATATATAAACTATAAATATAATAATATATATATAATATATAACCAAGATCTCTTATACTCGTAGCATCTGTATCCCATGAAATTTATTATAATCTATTAGAGCCATTTTTAGTTCCCATAACTTTCCACCTCTAACCCTTGTCTTTATCTGTTTCTATTACAACTGCGTACAATGAACACGTTCTGTATACCTCATCCGGTATTAGAAATATTTATTTTCATTTATAACTTATGCTATTCATTCTGGTAACTCCAGAAACCTCTTTTTTTTACCTCTCTCTCTCTCTCTCTCTCTCTCTCTCTCTCACACACACACACACACACACACACACACACACACACACACACACACACACACACACACACACACACAAGTCCTTCATAAGAGTTCTAGATTTTCCTGGACACCATATTTTCGTCAATATTTCCTTTGTATCGTTTTCCTTCCTCACACGGGGCCTTTTGTTCTTGCATTCATAAATCGATATTCCAATAGTAGTTATTTCTCTCCGTCACCTCCCATTCTTTCAATCTTTTCTTTTTTCTTTTTCCCATTTTTAGAGGTCGATTCACATCCCTTTCCGGCAGTTACTGTACTTTTTTTTTTTTTTTTTATCTTGAACATTGTGTCGTTTTCCTTTTTCGTTCTTTGCTTGATGTTTTTTCATTTCTTTTTACTCTGCTTTACTTTCAATACCATTTCCCTAAAATTTGACGAAAAATCACGTCATCATTTATTTAATTACGAATGAAATAATGACGAACTTTCTTTTGGGTATAATAGGGCACAACATTCCCACTTCCAATTCAAATTATTTGACTGAAATCTTCTCTGGGATCAAATTTCGATTCTTGAAATGCGGGAACAAAAGGCCATATTTTCCAGGTAATTCCAGGGCATTTGAAATTCAACGTTTGTGAAATCATTTTAATTTACAATTTGAAGAAGATATTCCTCATCCACATTGTGATAATTCAATCTAGTCCTCTGCCGCGTGCTTAGTGTCACAATTCGGAGGATTTTGTTTAATAACCCATCAGATTCAATTTAAACGGCACAGAGTCCGTAAATTGGAAATGATGACGCGAAGGATTTTGAGTGGGTGAGGAGTCTTTGACGCGAGAGCAGTCGGCCCTTCTCCGGAATATCGACAGATAGGCAGCAGCCGTTATCGACAGCTTGCTGTATCCTCCAGACGATCGACAGCCCTAAAGGGAGTTTCTGAATGCCTTCCCTAGGGTTGGATGCTACTCTTAAATAAGTACATTTTCATATCTGATAGCAGCGGGAATGGTGGCCTGAGTGGCTGGGCCAATCACAGCCATTCTTATTCACTTATTGCCTTTAATTTAATTTCGATAACTTAAAATGAACCATGACGCTATCCTTTTAACGTAAGCATCTCATTTTTTCGGGATGTGACCTATTCTTCGCTTAAAATTGATTTCGGACGTGCAACTTCATACATAAGTTATTCCATTTTATTTTCAGAATGGTACCATAATGAAATGACAACTTAAATCGTAAGTCTTGTAAGTTAGTTATTCATGATAGTATCTGAAATGAAAAATTAAGGTTATAGATGAGGAAAACATTCAATTTTAATATTCTCTCTTGAGTGTATCTAATAGAAAAACCAGCTTTATTAAATTTGTAACGCATAAGTAACGGAAAGACTAGACAAAATACCTTTATCGGAATAAAACCTTTATTTGCATAAGCCAAGTATATGATCACCCCCTTTGGATAAGAATTGACGCTATGGATTCCGATCAACACTTTCACTGCCCTAATCCTCCAAAGGTTTCGATTGCACTTTTTACAGTTTCTGTTTTCATACTGTCCCTTCCCTTAGGGGTATTCAGGTAAAACCATGAGGATTTCAATATGGATGCTCTAGTGATGTCTTGGAACGTAACGGGATATAGTGTGCAGCTTTTTCGTGGAAAGTCTGTTTCTGTTCAAATGAAACAAGCTGCAACGTAACAGTTATTTGTAATACTCGAAGAAGCAGCCAACATAGTTTCTGTCCAGTATAATTATCATACCTTTTTTATAAGTGCCAATATCAAAAGGCAGTCGGTGTACTTTTTTTTTTATGTTGAAGTCAACGGGTCGCAAACTACCTTTTGTCTAGATCAGACCCGAAAAATAAATGAAGGAGGAGGAGAGGTAAAATAGAAAGGGGCTTGACCCTGACCTCCTGCAAATTTGTCTTCCCAGACGATCTCTGATGATTGCATAAAGTGTATTGTAATAATTATGCCAAAAATTGCCTTGCCATTTCTTTTTCTCTGACGCTTTTGTGTTCGTGTCCCCCTGCAGGTTACTACGCGGAGGAGGCCCAGCTGAGAAGGCAGGCTACTCAGAATAGCACGGCTCCCCTCAGCGTCAGCAACTCGACCAACAACTACCCGCTGCCTCTTCCCCCTCACACCACAGGATCTCGAACCCATCCACCGTCCAGCCCCCAAAACGGTTCCGGGAGCAATACTACTAACGCCCTCAATACCACAACCACCACTACCATTATTAACTCCACCAGTGCCCTTGGTGTTAATTTCACCGGCAGTAGGCCGGGTATGGGCATGATCTTCCCTCCTGAGGGGGGTTTTGGCCTCAACAAGTTATCGTATGTTGGTCCCATCGTTATGGGCTTTGGAGGTACGTCTTATGCTATTTATCACCCACCAATCTTTTTATTTTTTATAATGTAAACATAAACCCCTCTCCCCTTCTGTTTTGTGAAGCACAGGAAATCTCCTTCTTGTCCCTCCTTTTTCAAGTGCGCTAAACTTTTTTTGGGTGAGTGTTGCCCTCTTTTTATCCCTTCAGAATTTGAAATTTCTTATAAGGACTGTTTCTTCCTTTCGATTATTTACCGTTTATTTTTCCTAGATTTGTGAAAGAAGTCTGTTTACACAAGACCGCGCTATTATATTTTACAATACATCAGTTGAATATGATATGTACTTTATTAAATGCTTGAGCACAGTATCTTTACTATATCTTTTGTTAGTTTACACTTGTGAAAGAGGGCATGGCTATTTTCAGCTATGGACAAAAATAAGAAAAGAGTGAAGTAAAATGAACGACGTAACCAGATAGAATTGTATATTAAATATACAAGAATAAAGTAAATGGACAGCATAACACTAAACTAACAGATCAAAGCTCTCCTTCATAGGGTTCTGTCAAGGAGAGACAGAACACAAAATGGGATTAAGGTGTTGCTAAAGGTTCTCTACAGCGTACCACCAGCCCTAGCTGCATTGCTTTCTACCATTTACATTTCATCATTATATTTGGTTTCCTTCCACTTAGCTGTCCAACTTTCTAAGCTTTTTCTTACACTTTTTTTTTTACCACTTCGTTCGAGAACAAACATTTCTGGCAAGCTCTGTGAGAGTCTAGAAAGAATTTGGTGGGCCTATTAAACTACAGTATAATGATGATAATAATAATGGTAATGAGATGTGACTTCAGTAAACTGGAAGAGATGGCAGAAAAGAGGGTAAGAAGCAAGAAAACAAGGGAGGAACTGAACATGAAATACAAAGTACAGGAGAAAGGACTAAGCAACACTAGAAGATATAATACAGAGTTAAAGCCAAAGCACATAATATTCAGTGGTACATGAACAGGAATAAGGGCTCACACATTTGCAATTCAAGGACATACGCTAGGACGGGCAATGCGTTAACTGCCAAAATTTTGCTATTTACGACCAAATCGCCATGAATCATTACCGCGTCGCCGTGCACCAAGTGATGGCGGATGTTTTAATGGATGGTGCATGTCGCAATTGCAGGTTACGATTAGAACAATCTGATTACGTCAAATAGCGACGCCATTGCGTCATTACTGCGTATGTGCAATAACATGACGACAAATAAGTGTTGGCACAACCAGACCACATATTTATCTCAAAACCAGTAAAGATCTCAAAACCATTAAAGACACGTGGCTAAAGAGTGCATGGGAAGGACTAATAGATAAAGAACAGAGGAATGGCACAGCAAACCAATACATGGAAAGTACATGAGACAGACCAAAGAACTGGCCATCAACAAAACATGGCAATGGCTACAGAGCGGAGAACTCGAGAAGGAAACAGAAAGAACGCTAACAGTGGCACAAGACCATGCTCTAAGAAACGGATAAGTCCAAAGAACAATAGATGGAAATAACATCTTACCCATATGCAGGAAGTGCAGAATGAAAGACGAGACCAAAAACCACATAGCAAGTGAATGTCCTGCTCTTGCACAGAACCAGTACAGAAAAAAAAGATGCATGATTCAGTAGCAAAACCCCTCCACTGGAGCTTGTGCAGGAAACACCAAGTAGCTTTCAGTAATAAGTGGTACGAACACCAACCTGAGGTTCTGATAGAAAAGGATCAAGCAAAGCTCCTCTGGGACTATGGTATCAGAATAGATAGGGTGATATGTGCCGATACACCAGACTTGGCGCTGATTGATATAATCAAGAAGAAAGTATCACTCATGGGACACCAGAGTAGATGAGAAAGAAAGTGAACAAATTCATATGTATCCAGACCTGAAAGTAGAAATAAGAAGGATATGGGATAGGCCGATGGAAATTGTATCCATAATCGCAGGAACACGAGGCACGATCCCAAGATTCCTGAAAAGGAACCTGGAAAAACTAGATGCGGAAGTAGCTCCAGGACTCATGAAGAATAGAGTGTTATTAAAAACTCCTAAGGGGGCAGGATGCAACCTGGAACAACCCCCCCCCCCCCCCCCCCCTAAAAATATCAACCAGTCGAACAGGATGACTGAAATAGACAAAAATTATTATTATTATTATTATTATTATTATTATTATTATTATTATTATTATTATTAGGATAAAAGGATATTACAATCAGACAGGAGCATATTAACATCTTATTTATTTTTCATTGGTTTGCTTTTTCGGATATCCATTTCGTTTTTTCAGTAACTTTTGTCAACTAACTTCTTACTTATGAAATGACATGTAAAGTTTCTAACTTATCACAATGCTTATATATCTACCGTCTATATTTAAAATCCTACTACAGAGATTTATTTTATAACTGACTGTGATGTAGAAGAGAAACTAAACCAGAGAAAATAGTGTTGCTGATAAGTTATATCTTACTTCCCCGCAAAAAAAAAAAAAAAAAAAAAAAAGTTTTGCAATGCAGTAACATTTTTATCGTGTTTTAAATGTATAGTGTTTGTCCTATATTAATTAGCCTGTTTGGATAGGAATGAGTTGAGTTAAATATAGGATTTAGGCCAAAGGCCAAGCACTGGGACCTATGACGTCATTCAGCGCTGAAATGGAAATTGACAGCAAAAGGTCTGAGAGGTGTAACAGGAGATAAACCTCGCAGTTGCACTATGAATCAAGTGTTAAGAGAGGGTGGAGAGTAAGATGAAGAAAAAGAATATGAAAGGAGGTACGGTAAAAGGAACGAAAGTGGTTGCAGCTAGGGGCCGAAGGCACGCGGCAAAGAACCTAAAGTAATGCTTACAGTGCACCATATGAGGTCCACTGATGGCACTATCCCCCTACGGGATTAGAGAGGAACAGAAAATAATTTGGCAAGGCTGAAAAAGGAATAAAATCAAATTTTGAATGTTGTAAAACGCGTATGAAAATGAACCAACGAGACCCAGCGGTTAGTCCTACATTCAATGGAAATTTACATTCTTAAAGTCTACGGACTTCTCATGCCAAATTCAACTTACTCTGATATAGGAAACAATTATAAAATGTTACGTTGCAATTTATGTTTCATACGCGTATGCAAAGTGAATACTGAGACCCAGTGGTTGGGACTTTTTTCACTGCAGATTATCCTTGTGAAGAGTCTACGGACACATCATGCCGCATTTCGCTTCCTATAAGACATTAAATAAAGTTCATTTTACCATAGATTATTATACAATTATGCAAGTGAATAAATACAAAGCCCCACCGGTTAATCCGTCTTTCAAGGAAAATGATGTTGTTGTTGTTGTTTATATATATATATATATATATATATATATATATATATATATATATATATATATTATATATGTATATATGTATGTATGTATGTATGTATGTATGTATGTATGTGTGTGTGTGTGTGTGTGTGTGCAAATGAACGTGAACGTAAATCAAAATTTCGTTAGAAACCTAAATGAATAAATATCTTTATGGTAAAATATAGTGTAGTTATATACCGGATAGGTACTGCCTCAAAGAGTTTCCAGGTAATCTCATCCCTGAAAATGTAATATGAAACTCATATGAGATTACTACTAGATTAGTAGGGGGTGAATCCCTAATTTTGATTTTATGAAAAAGGTTTATCTAATTTAGAATTCCATATGAGATATTAATCTGCAGTGTTAAGGATTTCCGTTTCGTAGAAATTCTGCTTCAATAATCGCTTCCTTTTAAATTTATTACTGTACATCGATTCATTATTCCAGAATTTAGAACCCTCGCTCTTAACTGTTATCGATACAGGGCAACATTGAAAAGAGTATTGTTAAGTCCGATGTTAGTTTGAACCCTTGTTTCGTGTTACGTTCCTTGTTTTCCTAGTTCGTCTGAGTAATTGTTTAATACAGTTATCAAATATATACCCAGCAAGCAGTACTATTCAGGTGTGCTCTCTCTCTCTCTCTCTCTCTCTCTCTCTCTCTCTCTCTCTCTCTCTCTCTCTCTCTCTCTCTCTCTCTCTCTCTCTCTCTCTCTCTCTCTCTCTCTCTCTCCCCGACCGCATATCGAAGGTTTTAGCGCATTCCGCCTATTGCCAAAGAGATGTAAACCTTATTATCACATTGGCTGATGAGGGACTGGTTTTGTCACGTTTCCTGTAAAATCACGCATGCCCTTGCTGACTTGCAGCGTGAATTTCGTATAAAGCTGTGGCTCACAGATTGATTCATCCCCTCCCCCTCCCCCCAAATCGGTCACTAGGTGAATGGCAAGCGTAATTTATGATAATAAATTCTCCATTTCCTCATATATAATGTATGTATGTATGTATGTGCTTCCGTGCGCGTATATCTGAGTGCAAGTAGTGAAGGTAAGTGAGAAAGTGACCAAAGCATGATAACGTAAACTTTATACTGTAATACTGTAATAGGATTCTCTTGAGAGCAAGACAGACAAATACTTTGGAGAGAAGGAACGGGTAAAAGAAAATGCTTGTGAAGAAATAGTTGTGGTACTTTTGTGAGTGAATGGATAAAGGTGTGTATGACTTACAATAGGACTGATACTGATGTAATGTGAAGAGCGCTGAGAATGCATTACTTGAAGGTAATTTGTTGAGTAATTACAAGATTGTACAGTGAAAGTGACCCGTTTTAAATGTTATAGACACAAGATTGACTGTGGCATAAGGAATGAGGTCATGAATGTATTATATCGTAGCTGTTTGCTAATGATAGTTAGTTGGTGATTGCGAAGAGAAACTGAAGACTCAAAAGAGAATGAAAGTGTCTACTACAGCCGGAAATGAACAGGAGCAAGATTTGGGTACTGATGAGGTACTACATACTGGAAAATGCTGAAAAGAATGCCACCATGGACGGTGGAAATTCTTTCTGCTGTCTCAACAGTAAGTTTTATTTCAGACTTTGGGTCCGACCTTTTATTTGTGCGACACCAGCCTTCAAGGATTTTCTTAGGCGTATATGTCAGATTAACCACTCCATTCTTCTTTTGTAGCTCAGTTATAGTACATGGTCTCCTCTTAATGCCACTAATTCTCTTTAAAATATGACTTACTCTACCTTTCCCTACATTCATATTTTATATGAAATTAGGCAATAGGTTACTGCCATTCACTATTCTCATACAGATATATACGACGCTTGTTGAATTCATAGTTTATCTTCTTTTACATGAACTTGACTTTGAATAGAGATCATGTCAGAGAAGTACCTTGAATACCCGTTCTTGTGGAACTTTCCTGTCACGAAATCAACGGCACTGTCTGGTCGAAGACGGCCTCATCCCAATCATTCCCTATTTTGGAGAGATCGGACGGTCACTGTCTCTCTCATTCCAACGGTTCTTACTCTACAAAAATCGCTGCGATACCTTGTGCTTTTCATTCCTTGTAATGGCCTCCCTCCCGCAAGAGACAGTCACAAAAAATTGAGAAAGTCCGTGAACTTACTATGTAACCCATCTCCATATAAACTTATCTCCATTAAAGATTGGATTCTCCTTTCAAACAGTACAAAGTGAATCCTGGTTTAAACTTCACCGCCGCACACAAATTAACAAGTTTTGGAAATCACGTAGTAACATTCCTTTCCCATGTCTAGATCTTCTCTACCACGCCGTCTCTTTGTGTTTTATATTGTTTGCACTGGTCTTTAAAATACATTTATAGTGTGTTTTTAACTTCCCCATGCACAAAGCAGTGCATCATCCTCAAAATATGACTAAGAATTAAGTCAAGTGGAGGTAATGCCCTCCCCTAGCAAACCTATCCTGCCAAAAATACTGTCTCAGCTGTCAAAGGATACGTATTTTTTGGTGTGAGATTTAACAAAACTACTGACTGGATTTTTTGGATACTTTTAGAGTAATCACTATGGTTGTGACATACTAAGTTATATTTACTGAAGTATCCTGGAAGTATTTTTATACTGATTATCTAATCTGTCCTGGGACTGTAATGTTTGTTTGTATGGTGTTTTTACGTTACATGGAACCAGCGGTTATTCTGCAACGGGACCAACGCCTTTACGTGACTTCCGAACCACGTCGAAAGTGAACTTCTATCGCCAGAAATACACATCTCTCACTCCTGAAATGAAAGCAGTAAATGCGTTCTTTTCATTACTGATCGTATATTCCCAAAGGAAACAAAGAGAAATACTGGTTCTGTCCAAATCGAAAGCCTTGACTTTTTCATTGATTGACATTATTAACTGCTTTTTTTGCTTGTATGTTGCTTTATCAAGGATTATGTCATTCGTACGACTCAAGATATTAAAAAAACTGTTTACCTTGTATTAGAAAATGGTTAATATTCCAGTGATTTATGATAGCTGGACTCTTACAGCTCTCGCTCTATTTTATCCAATCACTTTTGTAAAATTTTTATCATGCTCGTTCTTATACTATAAAAAAACCCGTTTGCCTTATTAGTTTAACTTGGAACCTATTTTGGATTGAAACAAAAGCTGATTCCATTGCGACATCTTACATCTAATGTCAAAAACCAGTTACTATGACGAGTAAAGTGACTTCTCTTAGACTGTGAACACTTCTTCCCTCCTATGCTCTGTACCCCGGAAAATGATTTAGCTTCCAGCACACGCTCCTGTCAACTTAACAGTATGAGCAATAAATTTACTTCTGGGAGGTAGTCTTGGATTCACATATTTTATTTGGCAGTATAGGAATTGCCTACTTTTTAAGTGTACATTTCATCAATAGTAAATTTAATAATGAATCATCTTCGACCTACATTTAAAATAGTCCTCGTGGCTTTCTATTCCTGATTTAATCTTTCAACTTGTTTCTTTTTCAGGTTTTGTAATAGTGGCTGCCTGCGTCATGACGTTTGAGGCAAGAGACAGTGCGGCCAAAATAGTGCCGGCCAGATTCCGTAAGACTTTTCCGGAGCGAAGCAACCGTCAGGAAGACACAGGTGTACGAAATTCGTCGTCACAGACGAAGTGGGAAACTTTGGGGTTATATGGCAGTGAGCTTATGAGGCACCAGAGTGGCCGAGAACTCTCGCGCCGTGCTATGACTTTTGCATTCATTCAGTTTTCTAAAAATTTGCAAACCAGCATGGATTCTGCGGCCGAGTATTACGATGCTCGTGGCTCCCGACCTCAATTGGTCAAGTGTCCTTCTGCACCTTCCCTGGTGCGGCCTTTCCAGCAGGAGGAACGACGAGTCATCGAGCCTCCCCGGGTACTGCGAGTGCACAGCAGACCCACCCACCCGCCACAGAGCCCCAGACGCCGTCTTACCCCAAACAACCTCCCTCGCCAAGCCATGTCCGTCGATAACCCAGCGGTGCGTGAGGTCTACACTGCCGCTTACCCTGCTTTCATCGGTGGGCGTGGCGATGAAGATCTGGAACTGGGTGCTTCTGCAACAGGTGTTCATCAGGCTGGGAGTGACGCCTCGCTGGCCATGGACTTGCATCTCCCCCAGTGTTCTGTAACGCTCGCAGTTCGTGACCAGAGCCGGTCGCCGAGCAACACTCGCATGGACTTTGATGAGGCCTCCGCTGCCAGTCCATTGCTCGACCCTGACCTCGAAGCAGCGGGTCCATCAGGTTTATCTTGTATTAAAGTGGACAAACAAACCTCCACATCAGATCACCAGTCATTAAGCCTCTTAGGAATATCGCACGACACCTGGGGCTCTCGAGATACAACCATCGCGTCTGCCCGAGCAATGAGTGGGTCCTTCAGAGAATCGCGGCGCCCTCGCCCCTCCCGGAGAGTGAGGCGTAGTGAAACCATAGACACTGCCACGGCCGCTCATCGTCGCACCCACACCCGCCACCACAGTACGGGTGGTGGTGGTGGTGGTGGGGGGAGTGCCAGGCACGGCTCTGTAAGAAGTGGCTCCACGACTCGAAGTGCAGTGGAGGCCCGGAGGCTGCACAATACCCGCAGCGAAACTGCTCGTCGACACCAGTTTCTTCGTCAGCAAAAGGTAGAGGCTGGAGAATCACACGAGGACGTGGGCAAACAGCAGCACTATGAAGTTTAATGGTTGAAAAGATATGGTGACAAACAGTTTAACTCCAGCCATCTCCTAAGGCAGCTACGGTGATGGACATACCTCATAACGACAATATTTTTCAAAGTGGTGCACTGGTAAACTTAGGCAATATAGCTTACGATATGTGGTCTATTGCCATTCAGAGTAAATTTTCAGTGAAGTCCATTTAAATGAATAAAAAACTGTAGTCATCTCTCAATTTTAGTGGCCGTATTTGGTTACATAGGTTAACACTTGAAAAAGGTTGGTAGATTGAACCTCATCTTTTGTAAGATCATTGTTTAAGATGTATCACTGACCTATTTCACATTTGAGTAATATTGTAGATAGATTAGTTCAAAACAAAAATAAATCCTATCTGGTTACAGGTTTCAGAGTCAGAGAAACAGTGCAAAGGACGAGAGGTATCAACAAGTTCCATTGTGATGTAAAGGCTTTACCAGTCCTTGTTATCCTCTTGTGAGGTATGTAATTATTCATCGATATCTAGAATTCAGTTTGAATGAAAAGAAGGCAATCATATCTAACCTAAGGAGATAAAACTATGTCTTAGTCAGTAAGGGTTTAAGTATAGATATAGGTTGTATAACATTTTCCTTTTCATTTCTCTCATTGATAATTCGCCAATTTAGTGATCATCATCTGTTAGGTCTCTGTATAAAATTAACTGTGAAAATTGGATGAACCATATGGCGTTATTTTGCAGAGATGTCAGAATTTTCAATTGATGTCATT
>NC_087212.1:19280940-19303440 GCF_015104395.2 Macrobrachium nipponense | reverse complement strand
TATATGCCTTTGGTAACCATAACATTTTTTTTCCTGTTTTGAGAAGTTATTTTAATTCACCGATTGAGCGAATGATTCTCAGCTGTTTTGCTGAATTAGTCGGAGCTTTGGAACTTTCTCACCCTGATATCCCTTACTCTTATAATCTTTCATGCTCAGTCAGCAGACCTTTCGCTGTTTCTCGCTACCAGGTCTGTTAGCTCGCTAGTCGACTGTGATAGATTGCACTCAGACAATTGGTATAGCAGGGCTTGAATCGAGCAAATTCATCCATACGAGGCTTGCTGAAAACAGGAAGGTTAGTCATCTTTAGAGCACCGCTTTAATAGGAAAATACTTATATAATAATATGTGAGCGTGTGTGTGTATGCATTGTGTTTATCTATCTGTTGTGTCCTTGGACTTGCTTGCAATGTTTTGAATTTGGATTTTATTTTCACTTATATATCGAGCTCCATATTTCGTAACTTTTGTCTCGTCTCTCCAGCTGTAAGAAACCACACTTGTTCTTGTGCATGCGTGTGGACTGCCAATATCATCGCCTCAGGATTGAAAACAAAAATTATATATTCAAATTGTTTACCTTCGAAACTTTAAATGTTTTCGTTGGCTTAGTAAAGTAGATATAAACTGACTAATTTCACCTCGCTGAATGATGATTTCTACACATCAATTCGTTGGTAACCAGTAATAAATGCTTCTTGTATTTTCGGTTACTGCGGCATATCTTAAACGAGTAATTTCGTTTCTCTTATTATTAAAAATTTGTTCCAGAATATTCTGCAAAAGCGTGTGCTTGTGCTTGCACCTGTCTAAGCTTATGTGTTTGGCAAATGCAGTGAATGATGTTGCATTCAGAGCTAGTGTGAGGCAGAAATCGCTTTTTTGCATTAGAATTTGGGTGTTGTGTTCTCGGATACACTCGGTTGTATCGAGTTCAATCTAACGAAACATTGTATAAATATTTTTGAAAATTCATTTGGCCGAACACCTCTAACGTTAGCCTTGCTCTCTCTCTCTCTCTCTCTCTCTCTCTCTCTCTCTCTCTCTCTCTCTCTCTCTCTCTCTCTCTCTCTCGTTGCTTGACTGGACCTGATATGGCGAAAAACAAACCCAGTCACGTTCAACGTTGATATGAAAGTTCTCAGTTCGAAAAGGCTTCTTTGATATTTTGTAAATAATTCATGGTAAAGCTGACGGTGTGGTTCTCGATATCTCAATTCACGGTAATTAATGATGTACGGCAGTGTAAGAACGTTGTGTTAGATTCATTTTTCCTAGGCAACCTTTAAATAGCAGTTACTCATAAAGCATACGGTTTGCATCTGCTTTAGATATTGGTGCGAACGAGAAAAACTTTTTTTTTTTCCTTCCGCAAGTATTCCTTATCCCCTACCCAATATTCTCCGTTCATGAGGTCCTTATGGTTGTTGAATCTATAAAAATATACAAGGCACCTGTTCAGATCATATTCCTGTATGCAGTCTTCTGGATTCCGCATGCGATCTTGTTCATGCGGAATCTTGTTCCTGTATTTTGCCATCTTTTCACACTGCTAAGACCCTCCATTCCAATACCTAGTTCATTGTTTCTGTTCAGCACTTTCTAGGTTTTATCTCATCCCTCCCCTCAACACTTCTGAATTGTTCATTCTTTCACGAAGCTTTCATACTTCATTCTTATCTCATGACGAGATGCTCTCATAACACACTGATTCATTCATAAACAAATGAATGAGTACATTCTTCTAAACAGTACTACATAAATAACAATATCATTGTAAAATATCCCGATATGATTGACATTATAAGTAAAATATATATATATATATATATATATAATATATATATATATATATATATATATATATATATATATATATATATATAAGAAAAAGGTAGAGAGTGAGTAACTATGTGCTTTGGCTTTCTTACTACTTCATATCCACATTTCTTGCACTTTTAATAATTCACTTCAGATCACACATATTGCAGTTTTATTTGTTAATTTCAATAATTCGTATTGAACCACACATACGAGAGCTTTATTTTTTCATTTACATTCAGCATCCACACTTCATTTCCATTAAGGAAAGTTGGTTCAACAATCCTTGCATACTATCTCATTTCGGCTTCCAAAGACACTCCTGCCTTCCTTTCTTCTCTTAATCTATGATTCGCCTTTGCTTTCATTTTAACATCATTGGTGATATTTACTCCTAATACTTATAAAAATTTACTCCCGTTCTTCTTCCATATATAATAACATTAATTGTTCAGTTTTCCTACATTCCATTTACACCAGAACCTTAATCATGCACTGTTAATTTTCAAACTCTTTCGCTAGTTTACAATTCATTTTCATCAATACTATTCAGTAATTTTGTCATCTGCAAACATCACTCTTTCCACATATACTGTTCTTGATTCAGTTTCTTATTTCACAACTTGTACCCACTATATATATATATATATATATATATATATATATATATATATATATATATATATATATATATATATATATATATACTATATATAATATATATATTAGCATTACCATATCCCTTAATAAGAGATGATACCAGAGAAAAGGACGCCTTCCTTCAACTGTTGAATCAATGAAGAGCTTCCTGCGCAGACAACTTGCACGACACTTAATGCTTCATTTACCTTCAGAAGGTAACAGCAGCGTGCTGAACCCACTGCATATAGCCACCAACCTCCATTTTCATCCATACACTTTTTTCCTGGATATTTTTTCTTTTCCAATATCTGCTATTCTGTCCATCTACTACTTCTTCCCTAGTCTTCCTCTCCTGCTTCATCTTAACAGTTTTAAATTGCTCAGACTTTCTGCCAATGTATTTTCTCCTCTTAACTGCACACGATCAAATCATTTTCAAAACACTTTCATCCATGGATTCAACTTTGCCAACTTTTATACCGTTTATTCATATATCTAACCTTTTCATTCTGTCTTACTACATTCTTATTATGCACGCTGTTCTCATATTCTTTAACCTTTTTTCTGGCATTCACATTTCACATCCGTACTTCACTTCAACCAAAGATAGCAGATAGTTGGGTCAACAGTCCCTTCATGGTAATTAATTTTGCCTTCTATACATGCTTTATTCCGCTCCAGGTCTTTGGCAAACACTTTGCTGCCTTCCTTGGTTAACCCGTTCTCTGACTCGCACTTATTTCACTCAGTCATCTATAAGTACATTTACTCCACAATATTTGTATCAACCAACAGCTCCTTTCCTTTTTTTTCTTTTTTTTGCTCTCTCTTCCACCTTATTCTTAGTTACATGTATTTCCAGGTTTTTCGTTTTACAAATGCCTTCAGTCTTTTTTAATTAGGGTATATAGTTTCTCTTAGGTTACCCCAGTCAAAACTAAATGGTAATCAATTCACCAACTCCACCCCCCCCCCCCCTCTCGCCCCTCCTGCAACTTTGATGCTATGACATCCATCGTTTCTGAAAAGTTAGGCCTACTTCACCCATAAAGATAAATATCTTGAACAGCTGTAGACACGTAATCACCTTCTTGTCCTAGATGTATTGTTACACCAAATCAGTCAATTTGCATTCTGTGTATTCAAGTTACTCTCTACACCGTACATCCTAAGGAACCCCTAAACAGCAACTCGATCAAGCCTGTATAACTTTTTCCGAATCCACTGTATGCCACGTGCTGCGAACTTCTCACACCATTGCTTCGCATCCAAACATCATTCAAACAACTGCCTTGACTAAACCCACAATTTTCTGTCTCTATAAATCCTTTCGTCATCTGTTCTACTTTCTCCAACAGTGCCATGCCGCTTCCCAGTATACTGAATGTCATGTCACCTTGACCCTTAAACCAAAAAATTATTATTCCTCTTACTTATTCCTTTTCACAATATTCTTCCCATCACCTAATCTTACGTTATGAATCCTGTATAGCCACACTCATTTTTTCACCTCGGTACCTCAACATCTCGTTATCTCATCTCTCATCAAGTTTTGTGCTTTTCACTTCTCTTTTGCAACGATAAGAAAACATTCATGGGTGATAATGTTCGGTGGATGTAGTTCACTCATTCATCCAAGTCGCGCGCGCGCGCACACACCCATATATATATATATATATATATATATATATATATATAGATAAGATATATATATAGATATATATATATATATAATTTATATATACATATATATATATACATATTTATTTATTATACTTTATTTATTATATTATATCTATATATAAATATATATATATATATATATATATATATATATATATATATATATATATATATATATAAGCGCCTCAGTGGCGTGGTTGTTATGGTGTTTGCGTTCCACCTCGGTGGTCGCGGGTTCGATTCTCGGCCATTCCACTGAGGTGTGAGAGATGTGTATTTCTGGTGATAGAAGTTCACTCTCGACGTGGTTCGGAAGTCACGTAAAGCCGTTGGTCCCGTTGCTGAATAACCACTGGTTCCATGGAACGTAAAAGCACCATACAAACTATATATATATATATATATATATATATATATATATATATATATATATATATATATATATATATCCATAAGGTGAATAAATCTTGAGTAAACTTGCTTACCTAACTTGTGAAACAACCCACAGTTCAAATCTATACACGTTGATCATCTCTTACGGTCTCCTTAGCATCATATTCATCACGTTAATAAGAAAAAAAAGCAGTCTCCCATCAGACCATTCATTAGAGAGGAAGGGGTAATGACAGGGCGAAAGAGACGGGATGAGAGACTTGGGCATGAGCGAGATAAAGAGAGATGGAGGTAACCATAGTAACATGCGCGTTTACCTACATTCAGACCCTTTGACCAGATGCCTTCGTTAGGTTTCAGTGCGTTTCATACCCTCTGCCCCTTCAGTCGAATGCGGACTAATCTCGGTTACCGCGTTGTATGTCAACTTTTCAACGCCACCCCCCCCCCCCCCCCCCTCCCACCCCACCCCAGACTCGGCCCCAACGCCACAACCACCACCACCGTCGCCAACATCCGAGTCCTACATGCTTTCAGTGCGTGCGTTTCGGGCATTAAAAATGAGACTCGATACAGCGTTAGGCGTGATCATTTTGTTTTGCTTTGAGATTATTATTGGCGTTAACTACTTTCATTTGTCGGGATTTTGATCAGCAATGAGTACTAAAGAGGAGAATATGGCAGTGAGTAAAAAAGGAGATGATTATGAAAATGACTTCTATTGACAAGCAGAAATAGAAACGGGAGTTTTTCTGGTCACTAGACGCAGTGTGTCGAGAGATGACTCAATACTGCAAAGATTAGTCAAGTATTGTTTCAAATTAAATCATTAAAATGTTCCGTGAAATCCGTGAAATTCGAAGATGCAAGCAAGAAATTCCAGGTGCAAACCATCGTGCAATGTGGCAACTTATCCAGCTCTGGGTCAATACCTGGGGGCTCCGGGTAGGGGACCGAGAGAACGGGAAGATACCTGATTGGGATTTCACCTGTCTCTCTCTCTCTCTCTCTCTCTCTCTCTCTCTCTCTCTCTCTCTCTCTCACACACACACACACACACACAAACCTTCTTCTATTTTCCGTTCCTTTTGTGCAGAAAAAATATCGTCGTGGTGGCTCATTTACATATTTTTTATGAGTTTCTAGTTTCTTGGGTTTCTTTGAAATATGTGAACCTTTATTATTATTATTCAAAAGAAAATGTGCAAAGAATAGACAGAGCTATAAAAACTGAAGTACGACACAATAAAGAATTATTAAGGCACATCGCAACCTTAAAGAACGGTCATCTATAACACTGCCTGTAAGAGTCCCACGACTAAACAATAAGGCTGTGAGGCATAAAAAACGTCTTGACAGAATGTTGATGCAGACAATCGGCAGAGTGAGTAGCACGCAATGCCTCTTCAGACTCGGACACTAAATGCATTAGTTGGAGTTCTCTATGGAGGCAGTTTATGGAAGTTTGTCTTACAAGATTTATTCCGATGATGATCTAGTAGATCAGTGGTTCCCAAAGTGGGCGGTAGGGCGGTGGATTGTTATCGGGAAGCGGTGAGGCAAAAGGGGGCGGTTGGGGGACGACAAGGTCGCATTAAGAGCATTTAATTTTAAGCAATAAATAGCTTGCTTTTTTTCCCAAAATCTGAATGACAAAATATACACCCATTCCATTGACAGTAACTGTAAAGACCAAATAAAATGGTTTTCTAAATTAAGTATTATTTGTGAAATACAGCTTTGTGTTTAATTTTGCTGTTTTCAATTTTAAGAAAAAAAAAATGCAAGTGTGTATGGGGGCGAGGGGGCCACTATGAATGCATATGGATGCCAAGGGAACGCCAGCCTGAAAAAGTTTGGGAAACTCTGATCTAGATTATAATTACCAGTTGGGAAACTGAAATCTCCTGGAGTAACTGTGGCACCTCAGAGATAATGATTCTGAGAGATTTCTGACTTCCAGATAGTAAAGTATTCCAAGAATGCATGTACATAAGATCAACAGCATGTGGCATCAATATTATCCATCTATGTAACTGTAAGAAGCCTTATGAACACGATCTAGATTTGTGGCAGGTTTGGATGACTTGTATGTCAAAAAGGCTTGGACTTCAGGTCCCCCAAGAAACACGCTGAATGGTTCAAAGGTGAGAGGCTGACAGATGACCTTCATAAAACGCATGCTCCCTCCACCGTCAAATGCTTAGAATCAGTTTGCAAAATTACCTATCCAAAACAAATCATTCGCTTAGAGCACAGTACACGGAAACTTGACTATAAAGTCCCAGTTGTTGTTTGATTTAGTTTCATACCCTAAAATCTACGTATTTTGGGGAAAAATAAAAATCAACAAGTAACATCATCTGGATACTATCATATCAATCTTTCTATACCAACAGTCCCGTTGCTACTCAGAGCCAAGAGCAAATAATGGCCTAAGACACCACCCTCTCAATACCAAACTCACTAGAAAAACTCTGAGTGAGATCCAGCAAGTTGCCGCTAAAACTTAGTTTTGTAACCATGAAAGAGCACTGGTGTTGACCAACAAGTGTTAGATTGAAGGCACCCAAATAAATGCTCTGTAAGAATTTTTTTGGATTGTGTGCAATACCTCGAACGAAAAACAAATCTGGTTTTAGGAGAAAAATCGGAGGTGATCCAGACTGTTAAGCATCTGTGAGGTCACTCAGCTTAGTCCTTAGGATTAGTTGATAGCTTTCCATCATCAGATAAGCGACAAATCAGATGTACACTCAGCAACACAAGTGAAGATACAGTTTTCATTAGATTTCGTTCATCGAACTTATCATTTAATTTCCTAAAACACGATCTCGTTAAATTTACTCTAGAATATGAAAATATAATGCAAAATATACCATATAAGATAAATCTGCGAAACAAAAACATTCAGATACTTAATAACACCATAAACTATGTCCGAAGTAATTCGAATTTCTCGGATGGATTCGTTCACAGAGATCTGGAAGATAGAGTTGGGACTACTGGCTGTGCTACTTGGCTTTTTTCTTTTTCTTTCTCTCTCTCTTTAGTTTTTACAAATTCATGTTTGTATTTCAAAGTGTTATAAGTTAGTTGGCATCAATGGCCGTCAATGTTGTGACGGCAAACGCAGATTGAACTAATCTAGTTAAATCCTCAAGAGCGTTCCCTTCATGTGTAGAGTTATTGCCGTCTAGATACTCGTCTAGATGGTAATTGAGGAACTTCGAGCGGAAAAGCACAAGTCGCTGGATATTGGCGTAACGGCTTGCACACAATGATGTTTTAGACACTGACATGGCTCAGATGTTAGTAGCTGTTTACAAAGCTACTGTCAGTTCGAAGTCAGCCTATACAAGCTAACACAGGATGCATTACGTGCCACGAAACTAAAAGATTTCCCAATACCACGACCTTGGCAGCTCTACCAACCGGTACCCAAGGCTAAAACATACTTTATAAATGTAATGTCACGTAATCTATCAGAGAAAATATAATGAATCAAATAGCTAAGAGAAAGCCTATGCTTACATAAACGCAGACTGCGTTCTCTCTCTCTCTCTCTCTTTCAAAGATAATATAATGATAGGTTTATGTTTACACTCTCTCTCTCTCTCTCTCTCTCTCTCTCTCTCTCATCCGTGTATTGTTCCACACGATTCCCCTTGGATATTGCCCAAATTTTAAAATATTTTCTCATTTAAGATCGTGTTTCCAATTAAGCATGAATTTATATCATTTTAGAGTTATAACATCAGTTATGAGTAAGGTTTCACGGTAGGCTTACAGAAAAATTATCGATATTTTACTCTGAACTGGTTACCAAAAAACTTTTTAACGAATAATATAGAGTGTTACTGCATTCGAGTATCAATGATTAATTATAGGCCATCTGCGGAATCTTTATGATTTTAGTTATTGGAAATCTAGCAAGCAACATGCACGATGGCTTTGAAGCTCCGCTCCCTTTTTAACGTTGCAAGGTGTGGCATCAATAAACAATATATATCCGATGATTTAAGTAAACTGTATCTTCACTTGTGCTGCTGAGCGTGCAATACCAGAAGACGGATGATTTTAACTTGGTGCGTCAAAAATGAAACCGAATGATTTCTTGCAATTAGTTTTTCAAAATGTCAATATAATTCCTCTTGGCAAATCTATATAGTTCATCTGGTTCCTCTGACTTTAAAAGAAAAGTTCTGACACGTAAACCACTCGTCCAACGAGGAACGATTAACATTATTTATCGAGATGTGTGTATGTATGTATATGTGTGTGGAAATAGACATGTATACAGATTAAGTACACATATAGTGTGTATGCATGTGTGCATGCTAGGGATTTCATGTCACTGGGTCATTTTCTAATAACTCCTAAAAGCACTAAAGCTATGATCAATATTCCTGTGGAAAATGGGTCCTTTTTGTCAGTACTTTTACAGTTTAATGCTTTTACTTTTTTTTGTATTAAAAATGTCCCGATATGGGTTTGAATACGAACAATTAATCTGCCTTTGGAAATGATTGGCGAACTCTTTCAAGTGCATAATTCAATGTATTGAATATAATGATTTAACAAATTCATTCTGATCAATTTCAGCGAAATGATTGCATGTGAATTTAGATCCCGCTTTATATAGATATATAGATACATACATGTCTGTATTTCCAATTACGTATGTGTGTATATATATAATTTGATACATATATACATATACGTGTATACATTTGCGCATCTGTCTATACATGTACGTAAGTAGTTATGTGCATTACACAACCCCGTGTGTGTGAGAGAGAGAGAGAGAGATTTCGTCCGTTCTGAACCTTCGTTATGTTTTTTTAATGCAGTTGGCCCACATTCTTTTCAATTATCCATTCATGTTCTGCTCTCTTGTTGATGAAATCTCCTGAAAAGGACCCTGAAGTCCGGTTCAGATCACCGTCAAAGGCTGAAAATAAGGACTCGGTGCTCTCTTGTGCTGTCTGCCAGTACTCAAGTGTTCTGACGTTTCTTAATTGTTTTCCGTGGCTGTCGAATTGTTGCTAGCTTGTGAAATTGAAAATCGAAATTGATTCCAAGCTGTTACATGAAACCAGTTTTCTTTATAAATTGTTTTAGCTCGACTCGGTGAAAATAACATCTAGGCAAAATTAGTATTCTTAATCAAAGACGATAAGGTTGTCTTTGATCATTAGCAACACTGGAGTGAAAAGTGCATTTCAAATGCGTCTATAGTTTTTTGTAAGTGTTAACTTTCGTTCATCATATTAATATAATTTGTATTTAACGCTGTATTTCCTTTCATCACTGTAACAGGAACAATGAATATATGTTAAGACTAACTTAACTGTAATGCTTCTCAACTCGACCGATAATTGAAATCAGTTGTATGAGTTTAAGGAAGGAGACAATTCAACTGAACGTGAACTGTGTAAAAAGAAAAAAATATTCTAAGCCACTGTTTTGTTAAAAGTTTATTTTCTGCTACTAGTATTATGGTTAACCGTAGATAATTATTAGACATTATTGCTTTCTATGGCCTTTTCTAAACAGCATTTGGTACACTTTACTCCATTTCGCAACTGTTCTGCTCAATTCTTTAAAATACAATGCCAGCTGCATTTCAGACAATGCACAGCGGTTTGTACAGTTGAAGGGTTGAAAAATTCGTAATCTTTCCCTTCCGGAAATATTGAAGTCTCGGAGCCATATGCAGATGCAATGTAGTTTTGTTTCTCCCCACTAGAGCGTTGTTAATATAATGAAAGTATTGTAACCCGAGTAATAGTTTTTCTTCAATGCTTCCAGTTTTATATAGAAAGAGTTTATGGATATTGGATCTAATTTTCTATACTGTTTATCATACATGAGATACTTCATGTTTAATGTAAATAAGAGACCTAAATTTAAATGGTGAATGATAAGCAGACTTGATAGATTGTTACTTATATATCAAATTTTAAAAATGTTGAGCAATATGGCTATGAACTGATACTATAAAAAAATATTGATTCATTAAGTTTGGGGGGGTGAGGGGGGGGTAAAAATGAACGGTAAATAGTAGTATGTTATTTTATGTAATTAGAGAGGCTATTAGATATACTTTAACCCGTATTTAACCTTACTCTGTCCTAAAAGGAGCCCAGTGTGGTTTGGCCCATTAGTAATCGAAGTAGCTTTGTATATAAACAAACAGGCTTTGTATTACCGTTTACATTAAGGATTCTTTTATTCCCCAGTTGCATCATTTGATAATAAGATCTAAATCTCGAGACGCGGCAGTTGAAGATGCCACACAGTCTTCAAAAGTTATTTTCATCATTTGAAGAACCTGACCGGAGATAAGACAGGATTACATTATGTCCCCAAGGAAATCTGTGATCTTGTTTTGTAAGATTTGCATATCCAATGAAATGCCTGTCAGAGATTTTCCCGTTCCCCGATTGGCTCATCTATTTGTGATAGTTCCCAAACATGTGTAGATAAACGTATTCTACCATATCTATGTACGTATATACGACGGCCTTACGAAATGAAATCTTAAACCCTCGATCCCCAGTATTTTTCCATACGTTTTCCACTGATTAAGTGGGTCGTTCTTTCTGAACAGGTCTGGGCGTAGAACGCTGAATGGCGCTAACCGTCATAACAGCAAGACGAATCCTGGCGTGAAAGTGTGTTTTTTATTATTATTATTATCATTCCAATCATCTAGATTCGAGGTTGTTAGTAAAAAAAATACAACGTATATAAATATGAAGAGTTAATTGCGTGGTGCCATTGTATATACATATATAAGTATTTCTCATTTACTTAATGTACAGTACAGCTTTTTGAAGTGTAACTGCATATCAGATCATTTCTAAATTGAAAAAATGATGTTGTGTTCAAGAAAAACCATTACCCCATCCAGTATTCCAAAGATGTTCAATTTGTTCATTATTCAGGTGTTGCATTAGAATGTGTTACGGATAGGAGACGGTACAGTAGAATCACTTCCAGATTCAGCCATTCAATACTGGAGCCACTTTCGGCAACATTGCCGTAAACAAAATTACTCCACAAGTACTCTTGAGTTTGTCGCCGCGTTCGGCAACGTTGCTGAAACATGAATGAAACTGTATCATAATATATGATCCAATTTTAGCAGCGTTGTCGTAACACGAATGAATCCGTAACAGTGCTATCAGTTTGCGGTGAAGTTCGCATGCGTCTAACTCTGATCCCACTCAGGGGGCATAATTATTGCAAGTGGCAGCGCCGGCAGCTGCGCGATCATCCTTGTGATCTCGTCGGAAAAGGAACCTACGAGTCTTTCTTTAGTCTCCTGAGGGTAATCTCGTCGTTCCCTTAATTTATTCATCAGTTTATTGGGTGGGTTTACTCTATCAACAACATTACAATTATGGTACTGGATATATGAAATGTTTCACTTGTTTAAAAACTCGTCAAAAGTCAACGACGAAGGAGTGATTGCCAGAAATTAAAAGCTATTCATCACAGTCTGTTCAATTTAAAGTACAGAAATTACTTTCACGGCTCAGTATTGTCTGTCTACGAATCGTTGTAACTAAGCTATTCTTAGGAAAGCATTCTTCCGCTCAAATGTATATAGTCTGCTTGTTTGAAGAAACAAAAGGTCATATCTATGCTTCCCCCTTGTACATAATCTGAATACGAACTCTATATTTTTTACTCTATTTTAACTGCCGGTGCCAAATAGTTATAATAGCTCTCGTTTTTATTTACATTTTGCAGCTGTCATTGATACTGGTGGTTGTTCTTTTATAGAGCCATGCAATACTTGCTACGTTTCTGGGTTGATTAGGATCATGGTTACTGAGGAAGAATGAGATTTTATAATAAAAAATGGTGACATTAGTTGAGTAGCCTTCTCTAGTATGACCTGTTAGGTAAGTAAAAAATAAAAATGAGTGCGCTAAACTAGGTTAGTACTTCTGAAAAGACAAATCCTTTCGTTGAAGAATAAGCAATGTCTGCTTCAGTTCTTCTCTCCTTGGTAAGACATGTTTTTCGAGTTAAATGATGTATGTTGCGACGTCCCGTGTACACTGTTGATTCAATGTTAATATTAAGACATAAATTCCAGTATTCATGACGTTGAAATATCAGGGTTACTGAAACGCCATTTTTTACTACGTTTTAATACATTTTTTCGGCGTCCAAGGGCCTTCTTTTCCGTGCAAGAAGCAAGCTTTGAAGTGGATATCAATATTCACTCAAAGAAAAATAGTTATACTGGGAAAAATTGGTGATAGTTCCCTTTCTTCTACATTGAGCGATTCCTGGACGCCTAAGACTACTTGTAAACAACTTCATTCCCAGTGACTGCTTATAAAGAGATACAACCTTAAGAAAAAGATTTATGTGGTACGGTAAGGCAATGGCACGCACTACTACTTTCACTTCATTCTTTTTGTGAACAGGAATTTGGTATACAAGTACCCACCCTACTCTTTTCGTTTTAGATTGGGACGGCACGGGCTTTTGTTCTAGAGCAGCCAGTAACAGCATCCTACTATATTGGAGACTTTAAAGTCTTTCTCTCAATTACATTTAGCATGCATTTTAAGATGATCACTTTCGGAAACCAAAAGATGACGTTCAACTTGCAATGTTGCATTCATTTTCGTGATCAGAGGCTCAAAATACTTCATTATGTCCCGTTTGAAGGAACACTGCAATTCTACCGTAATAAATAACATATTCCTTTTTTTATACATCGGAAATGCCTCGTTACGTGGGTGTCTAAACCTCTCATGAGTCCCGCTTGCCTCGTTAACTCTCTACTCCAATTTCTACGTCGACATAAAGATTTGCTCACCAAGTAAACAAATAAAGCGAGAGGCGTGTGCAGGATCATGAGGTGCTGTGAAATTTGAAAACTGATGATAAAAGCTTGACTCACTTCTAAGTTTCTAACATTATTATGGAAGCTTCGGAAGCGAATGTTAACTTGCGTATATGGGAAAGCGATGAAGCCCCTAAGATATGTACACTATCGACTAATAATGAAAAAATGGGTACTTAGCCAGTACTCTTTGCCTCTAGAAATCCCGTGATCGCTCTGATTGCATTGCGTAAATTCTTAATGATGAAGCCTACACGCCGGCTACGTACTATGCCCTATCATACAACAATTCCACTAAACTAAACCTTCCGCTGGATAGTGAATTTTCCATATATTGTCATTTTCATGCACCTACGTACATACCATAGCAGCATTGTTCTTCGAATGTTATTTTAGAAAACTGTAACATTAACATTTGGTAAGCTTTAACCGTTTTTCTTTTCGCGGGAGGGTTTGACTTTCTATATGTTTGTAAGTTACAACAGATAAATTGGTTGATATAATCTGCATCGAATAATTTGTATTTAAATTGGTTTTGCAAGCGGGCATGTTGTTGCCGTAACATCATTAAATGCCTTTTAGGATTATGTAAAATTGACTATCCAGCGCAAGAGTTAGTTGTTCGGATAATGAATCCAAAGTGGAAGGCTGGAAATAACTCTGATGCTGAACTCTAAGCAAATCACAGCTGTTGCTTTTGTTGCATTTTTCTCTTACTAAACCAAGCCACATTATGATGCCCAGATATGAATGAAATGGCTTTTATGGTTGCGTCATTGCTTTTCAAACTCAACAATGCTGTGACTGTTTGTAACTCGACACAAGAACTCCGTGACTTTTTAAGTGGTATCAGAATTGGTTCTCTCTCTCCAAATTTTGGGACTGGGTGCTTTTATGTGAACTATTATTGTTAGATATGTTTTGTAGGAAAAGTAATAGATAAATACATCCCTTTTTAATGAGGTAACTGTGATTACCAAACAAGAATCGTCGAATGCCTAATATCAGTGGTGGAATAAACATTTTCAAAGCATAGTTACTTTCCTTCAGTTCTCGAATATACGAACCACATGAAAAGTTAGATAGGGAAAATGTTCCATTGATCTGTTATTTGTAAAATACATCTTCATTTCAAAATGAATGTTTTATGTAAACGGAAAGAAGACGTTGGTGACCGAAACATTATGAAACAGGTCTACTGGACGCTGGGGAAAAAAAAAGAAGTAAATGATTTTTAGACTCTTGAGGAAATTTAAACATTTTTATCAGTGTTATGTTGAAATGATAGTTGTAATGAAGAAGTTATATGAATGTTCAATAATAAATCGAGTATTTTTCAAAGCAGTATTTTATTTTACCCTCTAGAAGATTTGTCCTTTATATATATATAAAAAAAAGTTATACTTAGGATGCAATGATGAATAACTTTCGATATTTTAGCACAGGTAAGGTTTTGGGGCTCCCCCTCTTGTGAAACCGAATTCAAAAATTACTTGGAATATTAATTTTTTTTTTCAATATTGGGTACTACGTTCATCATGAATAACTCTTAACTACAAGAGTCAACAGATTCTTAGCAAAGAACGTCAACTCAAATGCGCACTGAACACCAGTTACCATATCTGATAAAAGCATATTTCGGGAATGATAAAATTTCTGATAAGGTGGGAGGAAGGCAGAGCTAAAGGTGAGCGTATACCTTTCATTCTACGTTGAACAGGATGTGGAGCACGATTTAATAACAATACCATAAGGAACGTTGGCTATTTATTATTACAGGAGTTTGCCAGTACATCCGATTATATTATATACATTTATTGGTGGTTTGAAAGCTCTCAACAGTCATGGAGGAAGAGAAAGCAAGATGGCTCCAGTACACGCTGATTTTGGCAGCTCTTTTTCCCACCTGCTACGCTAACACACACGCGCAAGGTAAGGGAGTCTTTCTGGCTTTACACTAAATAGATTTTTTTTTTCAGTCAAATTTATCAAAGGCTTTTACCGGGTGAATGACAATAATACAGATTTTACGTCATAAAGATCCTTATTATAAGGTTCTCCCGGAAATGAAATAATCCAAGTTTGTTCAGTTAGTTGGTCAACTTTTTTTTTTTCATGATTCGTCAAACTATATTTCTGACGCGATTCTTCTTAAAAGAGACATCATTTCTATTGGTGTACAGGAGAACATGAAGTTTGTCAAATAAAACTTGAAGGAAAACTCAATCTCGGTAAAAAAGTCAACACGTTATCGGCAATCTTCCTTCCGCTGATAAGATTAACGATAACATGTATCCCGGTAAAAAGTCAACACGTTATCGGCAATCTTCCATCCGCTGATAAGATTACACATACACATGAAACCTAGATTAAACATACACATGAACGCTAGAAATAATTTTAAATAGTATGAGATCAGTATTTTGTATTTGATTCCACTCTGTCACGATCATCTGAGGATTATCAATGAATTGTCTCAAGTTTATTCAACCAGCGTCAGCACATTTTTCAAAACGTTTAGGCCACGTAGTTAGATATTATCCTTACGGTGTGCGCGTGTTTACATACACACAGAACACATACCAATATTGTTCGTGAGCATGCCATAAATGATTAATGAATAGGTTGTTCATGCAGCTGCTTGTTATGGCGGCAGTGCTTCTCGTTTTCAATATAAGATGGTAGAGTTTCTCAATTTCAAAAATAAGACGAAGTACCTATATTTCATTCGTCCCTCTAGGTTTCCTCGTCTGAGGGTGATGAGGACTTGGCCATCAGCTGTGACGCTACGACCTGCTGCACTGGTCGTCGTTCTCGCGTTTTTCACTTTCCCTGGGTCAGAGGATTCTCCATCCTCGGGAAATGGAATCTGCTTTATACAGATTTTTCTCTCTGTTCCCTCTATAGTTTTATTTCTTTATACTGACGTTAAAGATTATTTGATTGTGATATTTCGATCTATATGACTGGAAAATCAGGAAGTCTTGGATTTATAGGTACAATTTCGGTATGTGTGGTATACGTGACTTTTCGGCAGGAAGTAAAGTGATTTTGATTGGCATTGCCCAAGAGCTTACTCTGGCCCTGATATAAAGTTTATATCCCTTACTAAAATGTCAAAAAGTACTGTGCATATCAGTTAATACAGTGTATTGCATATTTACTCAAGTAGCTTACCACAGGTTTTGGTATACGGGTTAACTAAATTTCCATGCATACACAAACACACACATTGAAGATTTGGATGAAAAGTTTGTTATATTTAAAATACACACACACACACACACACACACACACACACATATATATATATATATATATATATATATATATATATATATATATATATACATAAGAATATATTCCCAATTCAGTACAAAACAACAACTACTTACTTTGTACAGCATCAGCACACAAATGCATATACACTCTCACTTGCAGTACATACTGTACTATTTCCATAATTTATTCTTCCTAATTGTATTCTTACGATATTCGCCAAATGTTCACGAGTAGCTACACTGTTGCCTTGCCATGCATTCAATATAGTGGTACCTGAGAGCAGATGATCATACAAGGCAGATCCCCCGACACACTAGACGTAAGAGATAAAGGGAATCACTGTGTGTTGTTTAGAGTTTCTCTAAACAACTCGCCAGAAATGCTGCTGTTTCAGGCATATGGAACCACGATGACATTCACTTGCAGATCAACATCCTGGAGATGATGGTAGCCCTACTTGTACTGCTACACTCGAAGAGGAGTTGTGGGAAACACTACCATACTGCTGATGAGTGACAACATAACATGGTGCTGTACATCCCCAAGCCAAGAAGAAAGATATCGCTACTTTTGTGTGCGCTGGCAAGATGAAGTGCACAAGTGGGCAGTCCACCATGCCTAAGAACTGTCATTAGGGAACATCCCGTACACCATCAGAATGTGATAGCTCACCAGCCCAGTCATGTAGTTGGGATGGAGTGGCTCCTACACCTGGACATAGTAAGCTTGAACAGATAACTTCCAATGTTCTTTTCAATGTTATCAGCCCCCTGGGGTGCGAAGAAGAACGCCTTCCAGCACCCCCGACTAGAACTCAACATTTTTGCCTTCCCTCCTTTTTGCCCAATTCAAAAACTGATATCACACTTACCTATTAGCCATTACTGGGCTGTCTTTACTTGTATAGGGGCCAAGAAAACTGCCTCCATTGGCCCACATCTACTACATTATTACCAGTCCATGCACGTACTAGCGCTTCACAGATATTTAAAAAGCATGTCCTGCTTGAGAGAGATTTTTCTCAGAGAGTTGCGGGCAAGTCTAGCTCAGACAAAAAGACTACAGCAGTAATCTATCAAACAGAACCCATTTAATGATTGGTCTGCATTTCAAGGTAACTGCTCAATTTTGTCTAAAGAATGTGTTTCTTTCGCCTTTGCCACTGACTTCCTGGTTTCTAAGGAGTTTTGAGCAGTGCTGTCCTCATCAAGAGGTAAAACCTCGAGAGCAGGATATCATATTAGTCCCACAAAGCCTCTTTTGGCCACTATGCACGCCTTAGACACAATATATACAAGCCATAGACAGACATTATAGACTGTCTAGCTGGCACTGGGAAGGATAGTAAAAGATTAACATAATCTCTCAAGGCCTTTCCACACTAGGAAACACTGTTCGGAAACAAAGTTTGCAAACGTTTGCTAACACTTTTTGCTAACACTTTTTACCATCCAGAATGGAAAATATTTAGCGTTCCTGTGTATTTATATATATATATATATATATATATATATATATATGTATACACACACACACACACACACACACATATATATATATATATATATATATATATATATATATATATATATATATATATATATATATATATATATACACGAATAACTTCATCACGAAATATATAAGACGTGATGCTATGTATAAATAAAGATAATGCCACAGAGGAAAATGAAAAAACGGGAACTGCTCAAGATCTTTCGGTCTTAACGACCCTTTACTAAAGGCAAGATATATATATATATATAATATATATATATATATAATATATATATATATATATATATATATATATATATATATATATATAGATATAAATATATAAATATATATAATATATATATATATAAGTATTATGACGAAGTGCCAAGTATCTGGTTACTACACTTACCAATTATTCAGACACCTGAACCCTCATTACAGGTAAAATACGACTGAATACTCTAAAGGCAACAGTGATCCCTTAAACAACTTACCAGTATTGCAGAAAATCAGACTAAGTTTATTAAAACAGGTGTGAGGTAATCTTATATGTAATTAAATTAATTAAAGGGCATCACTCCATCAACTTGAAAAGTCTAAGTATTTCCCTGATTTTAAAAGTCTAAGTACTTCCCTGGTTCTACCTCACTTCAATTAAATTAAAGGAAAACAGTTCAATTACCATATGTTTCTACCTAAACAAATATACTGGTGAAAAAGAAAACACTTATAAAAATTTTTAATAAAAAAATTTATTATTAAACTCAAAAATTTATAAGTGAAATTCACAATCTCAGGGAAATTTACTGTTACTTGAGAACAACACAAAGTTTAATTAATTCTTGAATTAATTAAGTCAAATTAAAACAAAATTAATTTATCACAAAATCCCAGAAAATTAATTATTTCAATCAAAATTTAAAAGTGTTAAGTAATAACTAAAATTTGGTAATTAATTCACAAGCGCTAATCAACAATGAAACTTGAATAGAATTCTAAGTAATCGCAAATTAATTCACAAGAGTTCAATTCAATTAAATGCGCAACGATTAATTAATGAAAACAATTAAGTGAATCAAATTGTGAATGTAAATGAAAATACAGAAAAATATGGAAAATACCAAAATTGCAAAAAACAGTAATCACACAGAACATATATAAAAAAAATCACACTTCAATAAGAAAAAATTGACAAATGCACAAAAACCACTTCAATAAGAAAAATGGATAAATGCACAAAGTAATAACTTCAAGGAGAAAAATGGATAAATGCACAAAAATCACTTCAAATGAAACAAACACAAAACATAAAAAATTTGCATGGGCACAAATTTTAATTGTTTCACCAAATCACTATAACTATTAGTTGCAACTAATAAACCTTGTAATAACACATTACCTTGGTACCAATTGTTTCTGCTACAGCTAGTTCCAAAATTTCACCACACAATTCACAATATTTCTCAAAAGAAAAAGTGCCGTTACACACTTGTACAATGATTGTTCAGATTCCACAATAAGCACTAAATAATACTAAATATATAACTCAAAGAAATATCAAATCTGAAATTTATATGAGTGACCAACAATTATGTACTATAAAATCTTTAAATTAATTGTAAAATCAAATATGGTGCAAGAGAGAGAGAGAGAGAGAGAGAGAGAGAGAGACCCAAAAGCAATGAGGTCTTAAGTCGGAATAAATCTTCTTTTCTTACGTAAGCTTAACTGTGTATTTCGTCACACAAAACGTTTTGGGGCCGAGAGTCAGTCACTGTCATAAAAATTCTCTTTCAAAACAATATATAAAGAGAATTTGGAATTACAATCGTAAATAACATTTATTATTACACGATTTAAAATGATATAAGTCTTTTAATACGAAAGGAATAATCATTTATAAAGAAAGCAAAACTAAATGACATCATTTCCCAAAGATGACGTATACTCAAACAGAAGGTTCTAGAACAATCTTGCGAAAAGATGGTGCAATACATAGGAACATGGTGAAATTTCCATGTGACTTCTCGAGAAAGACGTACATGTTTGAAACAGACTCGAGCGAGTAAGATTGACAGGATTCCAAAACAAAACGGAGACTTTGAGTTTTCCTTACCTCGTGTGATGACAAGTTATGAAAACAAAACGGAGATGCCTCGTGGCTAATGTACAATGCAAAAATTTCTCTCTCTTTTCACATTATACATTATCTTAACTTTTAAATTATATTATGCAAAATCTGAACATACATTATCAGAACGCACTACCTCTAAGCTAAATAAGGAATCTGAAAATATTGCAAACACTTTTCCAACATTTCATGGTTATAGAGGGGAAATATGTGTTACGAAAGTAACAGCATTTAATAGTATCTATTTTCAATTCCGCCACCAGTAAGTCAGCATAACACACTCCTTTTCTAAAATTTCCTTGCCCATCTCTTTTTCTTTCTCTTATCCCTAATTGGTTGCATTAAAATAGCCAGGTAGAATACAGAGGCTACTGCAACGACAAGCATCCTGACGACAACTGAGGTCTGGACAAGAAATATTGTTTGCAAACAGTTTGGAAACTGTTTGCAAACAACGTTTCCTAGTGTGGACAGACCTTTAGACTGTGCAACACTGAGTGATACTCGCATTTTTTATTATTTTCAGAAATTTCGTGAAAGAAGTTAGTTCCCAACGAAAAATATCATCAATCTCTGTTCCCCCCCTTCAGCATTTCATCAATAATGATAAAGAATAAATTCATTTGTGTGTGGTATGAGCCTATGTCACTACTTTTGAAGGCCATGGCATCTCAGATCAGTGCCATCGTTTATTCTCAAGTACTGGCAGGTACAAGAAAGAGGTATCTAAGAACAATATCTAATTCTGGTTTCATGAAGAGATCAAAAGGGCATACTGCCCTCAGGAATGGATGCAGACCTTATACTCTGGACGACAGTATACTACGTAAAGGGCACTGGCTCATCCCTGGCATTCAAAAGAAACCTTTTTGGTACTGAGTGCAGGTATTTGATACCACCAGACCACATTTACTTCTTGGATACATTTTCAAGGTTTACGGTGAAAATGGCTGGATGTATGATGAGTGACTGGTTGCTTTCCTTTTATTTATCTACCTCCTAACCTTAACAAGTACCATTTTCAAGCTGGCTTGTTTAGATGCAGGTGAGTTACTCAGCAAAGCAGCCTACCTATGGCTATAATTAACTGATACTCCTCTTAGACGGGGGACTTGGAGAGAGAGAGAGAGAGAGAAAGAGAGTAGTGCATACTATCTGTGTCTGTAGTATGCTGCCTTCCAAGTGGTCCCCGCTACTTGTGGACCAAGATCTTATGTTTCTCCTTAGAGTGAGGTTCTGACATACTCTAGCATGAGGTCTTGCCTGCCAGATCACATCATGTCAAGTCAAACAGGAAAGTACTAGAGTAAACTTTCCATTCCTCATGTACTTGACAAGAAGTTGACCCTCAAGTTGGTATATAAACAGCCATGATTTCAAAACAATTCCTACATGGATAAGTCTTCATTTAATTAAAGACGAGCATTCGTATTCTTGTAAGAAGAAATGGTTCATTTTAAAGATAATTTGCGTTCTTCCTAGATTTACAAACACGAATCATTATGGTTTTACCCTGTCACGGAGAGATTGACTCTACGCATACTGTGTACACGTGTGGTTCGTGCCCACAACAAAGGTGCCTACCATTTCGGAAACCTGGTATACAAGCTTTCATTGTTCTCAGCTGTACCATACGAGTATCTTGTATAATGGCTCAAATTTGTATATCTTTGTCCTTTTTCACGTTATTGGTATCTAGCGATCGTTTAATAATGTATTCTACACATTGGGCTAATAGTACTTTAAGAGTTGGATTTGTAACATCTTTGAAAACGCTCTGACTGACATGTCAGAAGGAGGCGCGGATGTGAAGTCTGCGTGGTTTTAAATGCACAGCTATTTGTGTACGTCCTGGCGTACATTTTAAAAACCAGCTAGGAATGTTGCCATAAAACACTGATAAATCAAGAGATGGTTGCTCACCTTGATGACCAAAAATCATAAACTTTAATTAAAGATTATCAATGAATAAGCCTTACAAAGGAAATCCAATATGTAATTTAAGATGAGTTTAACGCTACTCACTGCACATATCATCAAACTGACCCAATTTCTCTAATATCAATGCCTTCTTTGTCGAATGGGTTTGAAAAACACACTAAAAGCTTTGCAATGCAGTTACCATTTGCGTATAAGTCCTCAATTTTGTTTAGAATTAAAACAGATC
>NC_087212.1:19165940-19275940 GCF_015104395.2 Macrobrachium nipponense | reverse complement strand
CGTGTCCTTCATCTCTTGGTGTTTTATATCCCCTCCTTCCATCATTCCCAGGTATTTGTATCCTGTCTCATCTATGTGTTTGATGTTGCTCCCATCTGGTAGCTTTATCCCTTCAGTTCTCGTTACTTTGATTATTATTATTATTATTATTATTATTATTATTATTATTATTATTATTATTAAGGAGTTGAACCTTATTCATTAGGAACAAGCCCACAAGGGCCATCGGCCTGAAATTCAAGTTTCAAATGAACACCATATCCTTTTGAAAAGAAAAAAAATAAAAATAATAAAAATATAATAAATGAACAAATTAAAAGATAAAAATCAAGTAAAATATTAAAATGCCTATTGGTTAGCCCTGTTGTTTAACGGCTCAATGGTCTGTTTTGTTAGTATGGTGTTTTTACGTTGCATGGAACCAGTGGTTATTCAGCAACGGGACCAACAGCTTTACGTGACTTCCGAACCACGTCGAGAGTGAACTTCTATCACCAGAAATACACATCTCTCACTCCTCAATGGAATGGCCGATAATCGAACCCGCGACCACCGAGGTGGGACGCTAATACCATACCAACCACGTCGCTGAGGCGCCTCGCTCAATGGTCTGGTTAAAATAAGATATACCTAACTTAACGGTGTTACGGACACCTGCTGTTGATCCTGTATTTTAAACCTAAGAGACTTCATTTGCATAACATATATTATATTAAGCACATAGAACTGTCATCCTGTAATCCACTATTCAGCAAATGAGGTATTTTTACCATAGTCAATTCTTAACCTTAAGCATATAACCTCTCTCTCTCTCTCTCTCTCTCTCACTCTCTCTCAGCGTTTTGGCCTCCTTAAACGGTTTCCTTATGTATTTACACGACATTTCTTATTCTCATTTATTTTTATGTAGAAGAGCTGCACATATTTGCATATGAATACCCTATAGCTCCTAAGAAATGTGTACAAAGACATTTTTGTTTTCTTCGCGAATCTTTTGTTCACATATGCTGTCTCTGGTAGTCCGGTCTTTCATTTCACGGGTCGTTTAACAGGCCCACAGACTGCTATTTTACCTTAAAGAACCCAACGAAGGGAAAGAGTGTGAGAAAGCAACGTATTTATAATGGATGGCGAGTCGGTGGAGCCAAGGTCCTTTATATATAACTCGGAGTATATTTAAAGGACCTTGGGTGGAGCTAAGGAACGCAAAAAAGGGAGCTGCTCAGACGTTATTCTCCCTTCCTCTTTTTAATGAAAGCCAACCAGACAACCCATTAAGGCTCATTCTCTCTGCACACATCGTACAGAAAATGGGTTAAATTGTGTAGATCATTTCATAACAGTTTTAACGGATCCCTGAGTATCTATCTGGGCAATCCCAGACCAGGCCCAAGGAACTGGTCTTAAAGAATTAGATCTGGAACTTTCCCTCCCTTCACAAAACGAAGCAGAGGTTATAGTATTGGTCAGGAAATAGAGTCAACAATTGCTTTCCAGAGTATATATGCGAAGATGTGACATCGAGGGTGTGGCTAGTTGCTTGAAAATAAGACGTGTTCTTTAGATCAACAGAATATTGCTGGGGACTAATAGAAGGACAGCGAGTCACTAAGAGGAAGTATTAAGATAGTACTAAAGTTGACGAGACAAATTGCCCTTCGATTCGATTTTGGCGACAAGTGCGAACTAATCTGATTAATAAGCAGCTCCGATGTTAGATAAAAGCTTCAACCTAGGAACGGCAGTGCACAAGACCTTAATAACGCTTTAGTATGAAGGATGAAGAAGTGAATTACTTTGAAATAAGACTCCTACTTTGTGCTTAAAGAAGACTAACTGAAAAGTTAAGTATATCTTAGTTTTTCCAGACCACTGAGCTGATTAACAGCTCTCCTAGAGCTGGCCCGAAGGATTAGATATTTTTACGTGGCTAGGAACCAGTTGGTCACCTAACAACGGGACCTACAGCTTATTGTGGGATCCGAACAATATTATATCGAGAAATGAATTTCCATCACCAGAAATAAATTCCTCTGATTCCCAGTTGGCAGAGCGGGGAATCGAACTTCGGACCACCGGATTGGCAGCCGAGCACGAAAACCACTCGTCCAACGAGGAACTGCTAATTGAAAAAATTACGTTATTTGATCATCTTGTATGTGACATAAATACCTAAAGTTTAACTAATTAGAGGGTTATCTTCTTCCGAAATTAATGAAAATAATTGAGGGTGGGTGATGGATCCAAAACTCATAGTAACGATCCTCAAGTCTTGAACCCTTCCTTTTTTAAAATAGACTAAGAAATTGCTTTAATTGGATCATCACAATTATCAAAGTTTCTAAAAAACAAGTTTTTATAGTTTTCTGTCTAAGCTTATTACTAAATTAAATTCGCCTCTTTGATTATCAGTTTTATGGTATTTATATTATTGTTGGACTAACAGTAAATTCAATCTTTCGGTTATCAACATTTTAGTTGTTTACCTCACTTCGAAGATGACCAAGTAATTAGAACAGAGAAATCTTGAGGATGTGACCAATTGGATCAAGCGTCGACAGAAAAAGCGCAAGAGCACCTTAAAGTGGAAATAGGATAGATGCCATGCTGTCAACAACAGGTATTAACACGAATGTTGGGAGGAAAAATGTATTTGAAGAGTGTGAGAACTTTTTTATGAGAATTATTTTACTAGTTCATCAAAAATGCTGCCAATAATCAGAAAAATAACATCTCGTGGAAGTCTTGCTTCATAGATTACAAAAAGGAAAAACATCGTATTTTTGAGAAAGGGAAAAACAATAAAGCTTTTCAGTTACTTAACGACTAATTTATGGAAATAAGACGGTAGTTTGAAGGAGGACAAAAACGGCCGTGTGTGTGTGTGTGATTTTTTTTTACGGTATACAATGAGTGCAACTAAGCACAAACTAATGGACAACAAATTTAATCGAAGGAGAGTCAGTTGCAGATTGCTGATGTTTTGTACTGTTAAAAGTCCATTTTGTTTAGTAGATCTCCAATAACAGAAACGTAATTTCCTCGTAATGCGAGATCAATCTCTTCTTGCGAATATACTACAGTGAATCGCAGATTTAAAACAAAGAGGCATAGGTGATCGAGAGAGAAGGGGGGCGGGATAGGAACTGAAAATAATTACCAAAAACTAATATATTGAACGTACATATCTTATTTTCCGGATACACAAAATATGACCTAAACATTTTATTTAAAAAACAGATCCAAAAGTGCCACGTGCAATCTCAATCTAATTTCAAAATGAAAATGTGAACTACATGTAATCAAGGACGCTGATTCCCCATAAAACGAGAGACTGAAATTAACCTAATCAATATTTAAGGGTTATTGAGACAGCTACTTAGGGAAATTAATAAACGCTAATGGGCAATTAGCATTCTTTCAACAACATTTCACGTACGAGTGTGTGCGTGTGTGTGTGTGTGTGTGTGTGTGTGTGTGTGTCTGTATCTGTCTGTGAGTTACTAGCTCAACCATCCAGTAATGTATATCTTTGATATAGCAGGAATAATGAAAAAGAAAAACTCTAGAATACAACATATAGAGGCAATTAATCAATCTCAGATATATAGGCATTAACACTGCATTCTGCTTTCCAATTAAAATTTTACATAGGAGAAAGGGGAAGACGTGAAAATGCGGTAGCCGAGATCCTTGCATATTTTACACTGAATTCGCACTGCACGATCAGGTTTAGGCTACTGTGACGAAATGGCGAAGCATTGGTGTTCTGCAATACGGTGTAAACTATAACTGATTGATTTGTGGCTATTAAAATTGGCATCACAACGTTAAGGCTATTGGCGTCTTAAGAAAATCAAATAAGGAATTAAAAAGATTAATGTTTAAATGGAGTCTCATATCAGAAATATCTAAATGTATATATATATATATATATATATATTATATATATAATATATAGATATATATATATATATATATATATAATATATATATATATAAAAGGAGCCCATAAAAACACCAAAATATATGGGCTCCTTTTATTAGATGGAATTCTGTTGTTACAGAACATTTTTACCAGTCATATATATATATATATATATATATATATATATATATATATATATATATATATATATATAATACCATATCTGTAAAGCATATACTTTATACATACACTAACATACTGTATATGTTATGTATATAATCTAAATTTTGTTGAAGCCTGCCTCCGTAATAAAACTATATAGCTGCTCTATATTACAATCCTCACCGAGAATCGTTGCAAAGATAAAACGTCCACTCCGCTACGTCCCTTAGAGAGGAACCTACGAGTGGGCCTTCGATTCCCAAGACTGGGACATTCGACCAGCAAATGTCACACAGTCAAGGGCGCAATACAGTCGACACAGAATGGAGGATTTTCGCCTAACTTCAAGAACCCATGATTGAATTTCGTATGCCCAATCTTTAGCCCGTACAACAGTTTCTTTTCTTCTTGGCATATAAGGGTATGACCAGGGAAACACTGATGACGTAATTGGCGCATTTTTTTTATTCTTTAAAATATTTGCCCAAAGGGACTGCCAAACCTTTTCAATTTTCTCATCTTCTAGAGGATATACAGTACATCCCGATATGGTAGTAGATATCTTCTTGGTTCTAGGGAGGCGACTGCTGACTTAGCAAGATGATCAGGTTGGTCGTTCCTAACCACCCCAACATGGGAAAGCACCCGGCAGAAATTTATTACTTTACCTCTTCTATTCACTAACAGCAGCCATTCCAGTATCGCTAAAATCAGTGGGTATGAAGGGCTAAAAGATTCCAAAGACTGAAAAACACTTCCCGAGTCACAATATTCCCATTCTGAATTAAAATTTCGTTTTTTACCTTTAAAATTGGATGCAATTCTCCTGTAAAAATAGAAGCAACCGATGACAATCTCCAGCTTCTCTGTAAATCAGGGAAGGCTCCAAAGCCGAAGTCAGGATCTGACTTTCAGCCACCTGTGAGTTATGATGAGAGGAATGATCTACAAATACTGATTTCAGTGCCTCTCCGGACATTTCTCCTCTTGTTGAATGAAAATATCTACAAAATGTTACTTCTAGAACAGAGGTGGGCAACTTGTAGCTCGCGAGCATCCTCTGGCTCTCTGATGGTCTGACAGTGCTCTTCAGGGGAAGTGAATTTAGTGCTCACAAGCACTGATGCAGCACGTTTCATATTTAAACATTTACAAATAATACAATTTCGTTAAATTGTAAGGGTGCTGGTAGACAAAAATGCCCAACGCCTAACATACCACCGAAAATGCAATTTTTTTTAACTCTCAAATGGCGCGCGCACACACATACACGTGTGCGTGTGTGTGTGTGTTTTACATGCGAGTTGAATTTTACTCATATATAATTTTTTTTTAATATCATTGGATTTAAAGTACAAAATCTGTTTAGCCAAATAAAATTATGTTTTTCTGATCTCTATAATCACATTTTCATGCAGCAAAAACTTACTGTACTTCATTTTGAGGAAATGGACAGAGAGTTGCTTCCAGTGCAGTAGGTCTCTTAAGAAAACAGAAAACAAAGACACCTTACAGAGAAATATGTTCCTCCTTTACATTTAATAGTTCTCGTCTATACAAAACATGACATCTGATAGAAAAATTCATATTAATCCTAAAATTTAAGTGTTCCGTGCTTAAAAAACTTAGTTATATAAATGGCAATATAAACTATATTAATCTACTATTTAGAAATTAATATGAGAAAAAGAATATTTTTTGCACTTGTCTTGAAAAACAAACAATATGAAACAATAGGTTACTCTTGATGCTTAAAAGGTTGTACATCTATGCTCTAAAAGGTTGCAGTGGGTGCTAACTGTATACCTTGCTGGTAAAATCTTCATCCTCGACTTGTTTAATTGCCTGTTTATACATTTTATCCTAGAAGCAAATGGTTGAGGTTGTTTGGCATGATTTTCATAAAATTGCCTATGCCTTTCATTTCTGACACACATGCTGGAATATGTCCCAGCTCCAAACCAGCAGACGTTGGTAATGAAGATCCAGACATATCTCTCCAGCATCTACAAGCATGTTCTCAGTGGGAGATGATTTATATGCTCCTGTAGACAATCTTAGGGTGGGTACACTCTTGTAGCATTTCCACGTATTATCATCGCTGCGTATTACCCAGTGATACACTATGGTGAGGCAACGGGATTACTGTATCCACTTGTTGCGTATCTGCGTGTTGTATCATCGTTCCGTGGTGCAACAGTGTCATTCAGTTTCTTTCTGACTGTAGCAATGAGTGCAAATGTGCAGCTGGCTGCGGCCACACACATATTTTCATTCATGAGCATATAGTAGACAGCAAAAGGAAAAAAAAAGTCACGGCGTTGGTGGGTTTTCTAAACTCTATGCAAGTAGGGAGATTTACAATGGAACAAGACTTATGTTGGGCGACTTAAAATTCCAGTATGTGAGTGGACTGTGCAAAAACTTTACTAAGATGCATCCAACTGATTTTGAGTTTCTGTTGTCTGCAATTGGGTTGAAAATTGCAAAAAAGACACTACATTTCCGAAAGCATATATTATGGTTGAATAAAGATACTATAGTATTTATTCACCTTTTCCAGTATCCGTGCTCTTATTCATTTTCTTTTTCTCCCTCCTTAAGGCTGCCAAAAGATGTACCATCTTGCGTACATCTTCCGATGTTCCCATTTCCTTGATCCACATGTTTTGGGTCCCAAATCAAGTAACTTTTCTTGTAAATTTCTATGAGCCTTAATATATCTGGATGATAAATGTTTCTTAAGGAGGAAATGCTGAAAATCATCAGTGTCGTCTCCAACTTAATTTTTCATTTTCTTTAATCCCCTTTCCATTAAAAGAAAACGAAAGCTGCCCCTAGTAAGCCAGACTTAGATGTACCATCCTTCCATAAAGAGATAGGGAAGATGATAGGATTGTTGATACGAAAGATGAATGACAACGGCAAGGCAGTTATACGATGCCCTGCGGGAAAAACAGCTACTAGCTATTGAAATAACGGAAAATATGAGGCAAGGAGCAATAATACTGACAAACTGAGCGTATGAAAAAAGCAGGAAAAACGTAACAGTCATAAGAAATATCGAAATAATATTTGTCGATGACATAATGTTCCCACCGGCAGGAAACAAGGAACAGAAATGGCAATTGGCAACTGTCGCAGCCTGGGTCAGTTTAAGAAACTTACATTTAATACTAAGCCAAGTAAGTCAGCAGTGCTCGTAACAGATAAAAGAGCAAAGACCACTGATGTCCACATAAGAGCAGAGATTACAAATGGCCCAATTAGTAATGTAAAAGAATAAAAATACTTATGGGAATGTTATACACTAAATGGCTCAAAGGAAGCAAGTATCAAAACGAGAAATAAAAAGGTCGAGTCCCCACTGAGAGAAATTAGAAAATATAGGGACGTTAAGAAAGTGGGAAATATGGCACTAGAAGTAAAGAAAAAGATCTACGAAACAATTGTAGTACCAACATTATTTACCAACATAGACACATGGAGTAACATCACGGAAAACGAGCCGAATGCACTGAACAAAATGCAACACAGGATCCTCCAAAGGGCACACCGTATTGAGGAATTGCAGAGGAATCCGGCATATGGCCAGTACCCTACAGAATAGTATAAAAAAAAACAACGCTTTTCCACATCATAAACTCGGAGGAGAAAGATTAATCAAAGAGATAATAGATGAATTAAGAGCTCCTCCCTATGGACTGTGCTGAAGAAAATGGTGAGTAACGATGTGTACTAAATATAACAGAGATTAATGGAATGAGGGGATATACCACAAAAAGCACTGAAAGGGGAAATAAAGATAAGAATTAAGCAATAGATCGAAGAGGCCTTGAAGGAAAAGAGGAAAGAAACATCAGGGAAAATAATTACATAAGGGAACCGGAAACAAAGAAGGCGTCTATAATAATGAAAGCCAGGCTGAATATGTTGAACTTGGAGGCTAACTTCCGGGATAAATATAAATACGAGGCCTGTGGTATTTGCAGTTGGAGGAGGTGCAAAACCATACGAAAAACATAAGATCATGACATTACTTTAGAGACCCTGAAATCCCTTAACAGAAAACTGGGGAATATACAGGGTGTCCATTAAGTCCCAGTACCATTACAAGTATTTATCGCTCAGAAACCATATAACATAAGAGTAATGCAATTTTTGTAGAATGTTCAACATTTTCTCAATTTTACATTCAGAGCACTTCATGCAATACATTCCACATGCAGACGCATTGCTAAAGTTGTCCAAACAGTTGACGTTGATATGCTGCAGCATCGCGTATGGAGGGAGGGAGATGGAATAATATCGTCTCGACATTGTGAGGGCAACTGGAGGTGTACATGTGTAATGTATTGCATGAAGTGCTCTGAATGTAAACTTGAGGCAATGTAGAACATTCTACAAAATACTGTATTACTCTATATTATATGGTTTCAGAGATACTTTTAATGGTGCCGAGACTTTATGGACACCCTGTACTATAAGGCTAGTCCTGAAAATTAAGAATGTTGTTAACCTGGAGAGCGATGGATGTTAAAGCTAATGGCATGGCCTTGCCACAGTTATAAAGACAAAGAAATGAAAGGGGAAGGGCTATAAGTAAAGTGGAGATTCACTGACAATATTTTGTAATATCTAGTTTACAAACATCTCTAATTGTTCAGAGTTGCTGCTGTAGAAAAGGGTAATGGAGAGGAATTGAAATAAAAATTTTGAAGTACTATATAATAAAGTTAAACTAAAGACGATTCAAATTGTAAAAAAAAAAAAAAAAAAAAAAAAAAAAAAAAAAAAAAAAAAAAAAAGAGAATAAATCTCTGGCCCTCACGCGAATAGTGTAGTGTGCCCGCAATTGAGTTTGTGGAGCGAGCGCTTAAGAACCAGGAACTAAGAACAACCAAGGCTATTCAATCAGTACTGTCATTCCTACGAGTGGGGAGTTGGATACATCACAAAAGATTTTTGAGAATAATAATTTACATTTTATTCACAACACAGAGTAGTATTTACCGTGAAGTCAGACTGGCAAGGCTATTCCAGGGGCCTAAAGTTAGGGGCTTCGGCCTGTCAAAATTAGGACGCTTGAAAGCATTATTTAGCATTTGGCATTAAATGTTAAAACGTATGAGGTCTTAGTTGTAAGCAGCAGAGTACATGAATAGTTCGTCTTGATGGTAACGAAACTGTTATCAGTAATTGCCCACGCGAGTTGCTAGTTTTGTATGATGACCCACAAAATTAAGATTATCTAAGATGATTATGAAAGGAAGTTGCCGAGGGTTAATCCAGTGTCTTATTCTGTATTAATTTTCCAATATCGATACTAAAAATAGCTATTGAATGCTGTGCCTTTTCTTAGGGTTTTTGTTTGCATGGTGTTTTTACGTTGCATGGAACCAGTGGTTATTCAGCAACGGGACCAACGGTTTTACGTGACTTCCGAACCACGTCGAGAGTGAACTTCTATCACCAGAAATACACATCTCTCACACCTCAATGGAATTCCCGAGAATCGAACTCGCGGCCACCGAGGTGGCAGGCCAAGACCAAACCGATCACGCTGCTGTGGAGCTCTTAGGGTTTTTGTTTTTCCTGAAACTGCTTAGAAATTGACTGAAGAATGTAACCTATTCTCGTTTGAAAATTAATATCCAAATCCTTTGTAAAATTACAGTTTTATCCTATTTTTGAAGTGCATTTTATTCCCACCATTTTAAAAGAAAAACATGATGTTTTAGATAGAAACAGATTTCCTTGTCAACTTAATCTTTTAAAACCATTCCATTTTGTGGGAAGACTGGCTTTCTTTATAATGGCTTGTCTGTTGATATTATTTGGCTTCTTGTAAGATCCTCTATTCACCGAAGGCACTCTGCAATACCCTTTCTTTTAAATTGCACTTCAAATTCCATATAACATGTCAATCCCTCAGTATCACAACACTTGGCAATAGTAAATTATCGTTTTTATTTGAACTTCCTTATACCTTGCATCAACAAGCAATTACTATATCTACCCAGTTATAAACCATAAAGGCATCAACATTTAGCATTTAATTATAATTTACAATAATTGCACTGAATATCAAATGACCTGTGTTCTTGCTGATGCTACAAAATTATCTGGTAGCAAAAAGACCTATGTTCTTGCATGTGTTACAAATTCACCTAGCAATAAAATGACCAGCATTCTTGTGTGCGCTATAAATTCGCGTGGCTGCAAAATAAATCGGCTTTCTTGTGTGTTACAAATTATCACTGTTGCAAAATGAGTGGTATTCTTGAGTTAGCTACAAATTCACCTGGCTGCAAAAAGACTGGTGTTCTTGCACGTACTGCAAATTCACCTAGCCACAAAATGACTTGCATTCTTGCATTTGCTACAAATTCACCTGGGAGCAAATGTACCTTCAATCTTCCTTAAGCTACAAATTCACAAAATGACTGGCATTTTCAAGTGAGCTACAAACTCACCTGGCTGCAAAATATCCGGTGTTATTGCCTGTTCTACAAAATAACTGGCGTTCTTGCATGTGCTACAAATTCACCTGCAAAATGACCATCATTCTTGCATGTGCTTTGTGCTACAAAGTCAACTGGCTGCAAAAATTACCTCGCATACCTACGTGTTACCGATTCATCTGGCTGCAAAATGATATGAAATTTTGTATTTGCTACAAAACGACCAGCATTTTTGCTTATGCTACAAATCCACCTGACAGCAAAATATCCTAAGTACTTGCATGTGCTGCAAATTCACCTGCCTGCAAAATGACTTGCATTCTGGAGTATGTACTAAAAGCTTACCTGGTTAATAAAAACAAAAAAAAAACTATCTGTATTCCAGAAAGTGCTACAGATTCACCTGGCTGCAAAATGACTGTCATTTCTTGCAGTGCTTACCAAATAATATATATATTATATTATATATATATATATATAAATATATATATATATATATATAGACTATATATAGATATATATATGATATTATATATTAATATATATACATATATATATATATATATATAGATATATATATATATATATATATATATATGTATATATATATATATAACCATATATATATTATATATTATATTCTATATATTATATATCTGGTATATATAGATATAGATATATATATATAATATTTATATATATATATATATATAGATCTATTATTTAATATATATCATATATGTGTACATATATAATATATATATATTATCATATATATATTATTTGTAGCAACTGCAAGAATGACAGTCATTTTGCAGCAGGTGAATCTGTAGCACTTCCTGGAATACAGTTAGTTTTTTTTTTTTTGTTTTTATTAACCAGGTAAGCTTTTAGTACATACTCCAGAATGCAAGTCATTTTGCAGGCAGGTGAATTTGCAGCACATGCAAGTACTTAGGATGTTTTGCTGTCAGGTGGATTTGTAGCATAAGCAAAAATGCTGGTCGTTTTGTAGCAAATACAAAATTTCATATCATTTTGCAGCCAGATGAATCGGTAACACGTAGGTATGCGAGGTAATTTTTGCAGCCAGTTGATGTACTTGGAGCTAGGCAGTAGCAGAAAACTTCATAACTTTCCATTTTTTCTGTGGAGGCAGGGCTCTAATTTCAAAACGCCCAGTATATATATATATATATATATATATATATATATATATATATATATATATATATATATATATATATATATATATATATATATATATATATATATATATATATATATATATATATATATATATATATATATACTGGGCGTTTTGAAATTAGAGCCCTGCCTCCACAGAAAAAATGGAAAGTTATGAAGTTTTCTGCTACTGCCTAGCTCCAAGTACATTATCTTAAGTTTCTATGAAGCTATTTTCTTGTATTTTCAGACTGAGTAACGGAGTTAGATTACAGTCATGGCTAACGAATTGGAGGAAATCAGATGGACTGACCGAAACTGGGCTATAACCTTCATAGAGGCCAAGGATGCTGGTGCATCCTTTATTTTATGTTCCTGGATAGCTAAATGCATTAAAGGAGATGAATCCTTTGTTAAAAGAAACTAGAACAAACATCCATATGACTGTCAACGAGAAAAGTGAGAATCTTGGAAGGCCTAAAGTCCTTTCTCAAGAGTTAAAAGACATCATAACTGAGGCAGTGGGCAGACAAAGAAAGTCTTTACGTAAATTGGCCCTTGAACTAGAAACAGAAAGGGGAAAGAAGAGAACTTATAGTGCTGTATATCGTGAATTGAAAAAATCTGGTATCCAGCCATTTCATGTTATCAGCAAGCCAAACATCACTCAGCAACAGAGAGAAGACTGTGCATGGTTTTGTGGTTCATTTCTTAAAGATTGGAAGGAAGCTGAATTTCTCCATGTTGCCGCATCAGGTGAATTCTTTATTTACACAGTCAGGAAGCCAAATCATAAAAATGACATCATTTGTGCTGCAAAGTTGGATGATATCAGCGATGATGTGCGCTATCGCCAAGTTGTGAAATTTCCTGAATGTTTGGGAATTTTTCTCTGTTTCACAGCCAAACAGTTAATGTGGATCATCAAAGAAAAAGGACAGTCATGGAATGGCGAATACTTCAGAGAAACTGCGCTTACTGGTGGAGTATTTCCTTTCCTCAAAGATCCTGAAAATGTGTTATCTGTTGAAGAATTCACAATTTTGCATGATAAGGCACCATGTTTCAAGGCTCTTCAGACACAGTGTTTTCACAAACATTAAGGTCAGCTCCCCTGACCTTAATGTTTGTGAAAACACTGGTAGTATCTTAAAGGATCGTGTTGAAGCGCGCACAGTGAACTATGATGGTATACCAAGCCTCGACGACCTGCGAAGAGAGGTGACGGAAGTGCTCAGGGAAATAGAGTTTGAGTCTCAGCTTTTTTCCGACTTGCTGAAATCATACCCCTCAAGAATGCAGGCAGAGGGAGACCACACAAAATATCAAATAATCAGAGAGAAACCTAAATAAATACCTGTTCTGAATTACTTTTGTTTTTGTCTATATCTATTTTAGCTTAAGTTGTAGAGGAGGGGCTTCTAATTTCAAAACACCCAATAATATATATATATATATATATATATATATATATATATATATCTATATATATATATATATATATATATCATATAATGTATGTATAAGTGTGTACATGCGTCGATGGCCATAGTAATTGCAATGCCACTTATACCACAGAAAAATAAAGTAAAACTTGTGAGCACGTAGCCAATGGTAAACACACACTGGTCATAGGGCTGTATCATAGCCTTCCTTCTGCACAACTATTGAACTGTTCTCAATTAATACATAAAATATATTTACAAAAGGGACAAATTATATTATTGTGATAATATAAATATAAGGCTGCTGTAAATAATAGCTGAAAATGACATGAATGAGATGACCCAAGCCAGTTTGCGAGTAGCCTAGGATTCATTTGGTTGTAGTGGTATTTAAGTAAATTACCCTCCTGGACAAAAGGACACATAACTGTCAGTAAATCTATCTCTCTCTCTCTCTCTCTCTCTCTCTCTCTCTCTCTCTCTCTCTCTCTCTCTCTCTCTCTCTCTCTCTCTCTCTCTCTCTCTCTCTCTGTTATGAGAATATTTGAACGTAGATTGTATTCATAAAAATCTTGCTTATTTGCAATTAAAACAAATTACTAAATTTCAATTAACAATAGTAGGAAGTAAATTATTTACATTAGCATTGTATGAGTAGGTCTATGTTTATTCGGCAATGTTAGTCGCAAGAATAACGCCGATAACAACATGAACCACAATAAAACGGCTCAATATAAGGTAAGCCTACAATCCAAAGGTCACGAGTTACGTAAATGGACAAAAAGACACTAGGCATTATAGGTCTAAGTCAGTTTTTATGATCCTCTTGTTTCGAGAGGGGATAATACCATTAATCCACTTCTCAGTAAATTATACACACCATAATACGACTCGTATAGCCTATCATAATGTAAGTTAAAGCTAATCTTAGGCCTTTTCTGGTTTTGTAGAGAGCAGTCACTACTTGTCATCCATCCGAATGTGTAAACAATTGCAATGAAATCGATTTTATGACTATCAAAATGTAGTCAAATTTCCTGAAATCAATATGAAATACCGTTCTCCAGTGTTCCTCTTAGACAGTCATGTGTTTTAATTTAGAATGTTGAACATGTTTGACAATATCAGACGATCAATATCGTTGTCCTGTAAGTCAAGTGCAGCGATTCGAACGCAAATATTTTCTAAGTCAACTTCGTGATCAGGTGAACCTCATTTAGGAAAAAACATCACAGCATTGCGGCCCATTTTTGACGTAATTTGTATTTTCCTAATTTTTTATCATTATTAGAGAAATATGCAATATTATTTGATTATAGAGGATAGCAATTTTCCTTTGGATAATCATCATAAATATTTTAGCTCGGCAAAACAACCAATGCTAAATTAATGAAGATAAGAAGAACCTCAGATTACCCATTTTGCGGATGGATTGCCAACCAATGAGCTTCAAGGAATTGGCTATTGCATGTGCTACAAAGTCTCTTGTCAACAAAATGACCTGCGTCCTTATTTGTGCTACCTATTCACCTAGCAACAATTTTACCTACATTACTGCGTGTGCTACTAATGAACCTGGTCACAAAATGACCTCCGTTTTTGCGTGATACAAATCCCCCTAGCAGATTGTTATCCTATAGGTATAACGTGATTTTGTTGGCAAGAACCCTGCAATCTAGCATTTAGGACAAATTGAAGTCCAGAAAGTATTCAACCCCTGCAATCTAGCATTAAAGAACACATTAAATCCTGTAAGTATTCAACACCTGCAGTCCAGCATTAGGGAACACATGAAATCCTGTGAGTATTCAACACCAGCAATCTAGCATTAGGGAACAAATGATATCCTGTAAGTATTCAATCCCTGCAATCTTTCATTAGGGAACAAATGAAATCATGTAAGTATTCAACCCTTGCAATCTAGCATTAGGGAACAAATGATATCCTGCAAGTATTTAACCCCTGCAATCTAACATTAGGGAACAAATGATATCCTGTAATTACTCAGCACATGCAAACTAGCGTTAGGGAACAAATGAAATCATATAAGTATACAACCCCTTCAATCTAGCATTAGGGAATAAATGAAGTCCTGTACGTGTTCAACCCCTAGCATTAGGGAACGAAATCCTGTAAGCATTCAACCCCTGCAATCTAGCATTAGGGAACACATGGAGTTCTGTAAGCATATCATCAACATGGGAAAGTTCTGACGTGTTAAAGAGTTACTATATCTAGGAGCTATGTGCAATATTCATCGACTAAAATTGAGATAACGTGACACATTAGATGTTTCTTTGTTTGTATGGTGTTTTTACGTTGCATGGAACCAGTGGTTATTCAGCAACGGGATCAACGGCTTTACGTGACTTCCGAACCACGTCGAGAGTGAATTTCTATCACCAGAAATACACATCTCTCACTCCTCAGTGGAATGGCCAAGAATCGAACCCGCGACCACCGAGGTGAGAAGCAAACACCAAACCAACCTCGCCACTTAGGCGCTCATCACTACTGAAAACCCAGTCTTAGTGTAACTCTATAAAAGTTATCAATTTCACATATTAATGTAATTCTATCCTTAACCTTATAAAGACCTGAATATATATCATCTCTGTAATTACTTATATTACAGGAATCGTATATTCAATTATTTTCTTAACTGAAAGTCAAAGCTAAAAATAAATTTATTGAATTAATCAAAGTTTGTCCTTGTTAAAGCATGAAACTATATACAGTAAACTGTGCCCTATCTTAATTACTTCAAGATTATAATTTTCCGCCAGATACGTCTTTTAACATCATTATTAACATTAGCAAAGATTCGTTCTTTAGAGGAGTATGTCATTTATCTAAAATCCCTATTTTCCCACTAAAAGGGGCCCCTAAATTATTAATATATTAAATATAACACTGAAAATTAAATTATTTCAAGGACAAGTTCATGCTCACCGAAGACAGACTTCAGTGACTAACAGGAAATAATCCACTGAATATAGAGGGGGGAAGTTATCTCACTGAGGAACTTCATAAAAGATTTTGAAATAGGTCTGCTCAAGAAACTAAAAATAGCGCTGGCACAATGTAATCTCATTATCCTAAAACAACAACCATTCAGTCGCTCAACACAACGTTCACCCTTAGGTCAAAATTAAAAAAAGGTTACTAAAGGAGTCACAGAAATGGCCTCAAGTTTAACAATATTTCCATCTCAAATTACAAAACCCACCCAAGGCTGGGATGACAGAACACTTAGCATGCATGGAGAGGAAGACATAATACCATAGGTCCTAGTTCTAGATTGTACAGAGGATGGAAAGAATACTCAGCGAGCAGGGAGACCCTGCCGTCCCTGCAGATACTCTGATGTAAAGCAGATCCGGAAGAGGACATATTATACTGGCCACCTTAAAGCCACATGACCTGATTATGAGCCCACAAGGCACAGCAATGTGAAGAGGTTCGATGATGTTGGCCCTGGGACACACTGAAGCCGAAGGTCAAGGGAGTTAGATGCAAGAGTAGTGAAATCAACGTGAATGTTACACTCAACGGCCCAAACATTTTCACACCAAATAAATTTGACGTGGATGGCCCCCATCCAAATATGGTATACTAAACACGCCAGCAAGCAGCTCTCAAAAATACTTAAGTTCCCAAGATATCAATAATGAAGAACAGAAAAGATACCAGCTTCTACTTAAAATCACTGAAGAGTTAAATTCCTTACATAACATTTATTTCTGCCTGCCAAAATAACCTTCAAAACACCCTACTTAATATACTAGACTTTAAAGAATATTCTGGGACAAGTATTGATCTCAATTTTTTTAAACAGCAATGTAAATTTTCGCCAAATTTTGAAAAACAAACTTTTGACTTCATATCAAAAAAAGGCCTTGTGACTACGAAAAACCAGGAACCTGAAATCTTTAAGTGAACCCTTGGAACTTCACTCAAGACCTTCGCAAGAACAAACAAACAAAATTTTTTATTCATCCCAGTATCATCATTTGGAACGGGAACAATCTATGATAAAATACCAGATGATGTATACATCAATATTTTACAGAAGTGGTGAAATCTACATCAATAAACATGAAAGTGGGTGAATTCTACACGTACCACATGCTACAGTTACATTAAAGAAGTCAAAATCCTTCAGGATGCACCATTGCCAGATTTACACTTGCAGAAAGCAGCAACAGGGAGACACGAATTGTTATGTAGAATTACAGTAATTGAATTGCATAGTATAAAGAATACCAAACAGTTTAAATATTGATTAACACCGCATAACACTCAATTCGCGCCTCCCTGGAGTGCGACACTATTTACTGGAACAGTGAGAATGGTGTTCTGTAGAAATGCGTCAAAATATGTTTATGGGTTATACTAAGAAATGACAAAACATTTAAAGAAACACGGATGACAGTGGCTTTGGACAAAGCTAAAAGAGTTTGCAACACTCACCAATTGTGTGTCAAAATGCCTTCCACTGAAGATGCTCCGTAGGAATCTTACCTGAAAACAAGAAAACAAGTTTTACGGAAGTAAAAACAAAAGAGATGGAATATATTATAAAACACATCAGATTTCTTTATAGTCCCGATCCAAATGGAATCTCATTATATGAGTAGTAAAAATATGACTAGTTTTAGAGATACTGGGCCCCCTTTTATATAAGAACTAGGCTATCTGGCTACACCTTGCCAACTTGAGCACAGGGGGAACACAATGTTTTCATGCAGGAAAAATATATATAATGAGTGAAACACAAGGATGTATCCTAACATGTCAATAGCAATTCTTTGAGTTCTGATTGTGATTAAGGTAATGATTATGAAAAGGTTCAAAGTTGAATTTATATGCTAAGTAAGTAAGGATCTGGTAACCTTGAAAATGTTACTGGTGGACCATGAGAGGACTTGGTGCCCAACGCTATTGTAACAGGTATTGTATTTCACTGCCCAAGTTAGGTTGAAGAAGTCCAAGGGGCAAAGCCCCAAGGCTAGTTAAGACCCCAGTATCCTAGGTTAACTTACATGGGTTTCTAGGGGGCGATACCCCAAGCTAAGTAAGGACCTGACTCCCTAGATTTGTATTTCCCTGAATCATAAGGCATATAGTGGGGTCCATTCCATCATCTCTAAAACTATGATTGCTAGTGAAATATATCTCAGAAATGTAAAATAAACACTTTAAAACTTAAGAAAATGTTTTCATCCAGGGTATTGATTTACTTTAAGCTATTTGTTTATAGCCTAAGTTCTGATCTGAAGACTTTAACATGTTCAGGGAGAAACTGATGCTTATATATATCTTGCCCAACAAATGTTGATACTCCCTACTTGGAGTTTTTCTAAGTTCTGTGCTTATACTAATAGTACTGTCATGGGAGTGGAGCTCTCGACTAGATTTTTTTTTTGTCCGAGTGCAGTGTGGGTAAGCATGGATTACATATTAGGTACATCTCTTGGAACTGTAGGTTCACAATAAAATACTGAAACATAATTGGTTGTTATGTTATGATTTTTGGATATTATATATGGTTTTTAATATCAGGCATTCCAAGAAAAATACAGCTTCAGTTTGCAATCATGGCAATCTTGGTTCAACTGTCTCCTGGGTGAATTACTAAATTCCATGCCAAATTATGCCTTACTCAAACTCCTCTACTTTGCTTCAGGAACATGTTTTACCTAATTATCTACAGTGTCTGAAGTGCAATTGTCCCTCAAATTTTTGGAAACAGCAGCACATATGGTAGTACCATAGTAGTAAAATGTAAGTTGCATACCACCTTGGAAATTTCTTACCCTCTCCCCAGGGATTTAATTTTGTTTGTGAACCATTATTTAACCATCCAGTCTTACACCCAACAGCCTTCAACGGTAAATGTTAAGAGAGAGCCGCACCTGGTTTTTAAGGTTTAGCAACGAACAAATGCAAGAAACCACCAGATTAAGTGTTGCAGAATGTGTAGAAACATGAAGAAACTCTTCAAAAACAAGAAACTATCACTTACTCTTACACATAAAATCTAACCCTAAACCAACTACTACAATTATAGGGGACCCAGTGGGAATCTGGGTTTTTGGGTGGAGGGAAGCAGGAGAAAAGTGATTAGCGGGGCACTACCTAACCTAACACAACCGCCTAACCTAACCTAGGGCACTGTACCCCTACCTAGGCCTAGCATGGGGAGCTTCGCCCCCACTACAACCACACTTTAAGGGCACTACGTCTCTAGCACAAATCCACTAGGTTTTGTGTATTTCCAGAATACCCTAGACAAAAATCACCATAACTTAAATAACAGTCACGACAAGATGCTGGAATTTCGTCAACAGGATCTGGAATATTATCCCGTAAATGCTGTTCAGAAGTACTGGGTACCGGCTCCATGTCTAAGAAGGAACTGAAATAGAGTTGGTAGTATAATGTATTCTTGCGCCAAGAAAATTTTTGAACACCCGTGCCATTGGCCAAAGTTTCTGAGGTGTCAAAATTAAACTGTGATTGGCTGCACGTGTAAGATGTCATAGTGTACTCATTTCTCTGTAGATTTTAGTAGTTACAGGGCTCATTTGAGCTAAAACAAGACACAGCAAACAATAACAAAAGACTTAGAAAAAATCTGGAAGGAAGACAAGACTAGCATGAGTTTGATCGCCGATATTTCGAGTTTTATTGAATTTCGTTACATTATCTCACTCATATACCACTATGTACATACCTTCCAACACATTCTAGTAAAAAAACATTGAATATCACTGACATCTTCATGCAGCCCTCTCCTAAACATTTACCTCTTCAACATCTATGGTAGATCCTGACCAGCCTGAAGACACCATTCCTACTGATAGTTCTGATTCCAATAAAGTTTATGGAATGTTTTCACGCTAATCTAATGTCGGTTCATCTAAGTAATAGTGGTGCGTCGGGTATTTCTTTGAGAATTGCAGTTTCCAATCCTATAGTATTTTGGTTGCTTGTTAACAATACTCCATTAGTTTTTGGCAGCCGATTGTAATTAACCTGTAATTTAACTCTGAATTCTGTCCTACGGTAAGGGGGCACCTTGGGAGTGCGGGTTTTGGGTGGGGTATACGCACGATAGGGCAAGGACCTGGTGCCACAAATTAGATTAGGTTGTGTAGTTGGTTGAAAAACCTTACCAACACGTGTTATAGCTTAAGTTATGGCATGGACCTAGAGCTAGGTGACAATGTGGTATCCAGTAAAACTTTAGACTATCTACCTAGTACCTATAAAAAAAAGAAAAAAAAAAAGTTTTTTCCATCTGTCCATCCACCTATGGTGGTCGCGCATGGCAACACTGCGTCCCTTGCTTTTTTAAATAGTTACGTTATGTCTAAATTCGAGGTAAATAAAAGGATATCTGGGTGTACATTTGCAACTGAAGTGTTTTAATAATTTACTGTATGCGAATTACACTGTTAATATTCGAAATAGGATATTATATAAAGCCCAGGACGCAGTGTTGCCATGCGCAAACACCATAGGCAGATGGACAGATGGAAAAAAACACAGTATAGTAGGTACTACCTTCTAAAACTACCTACTATACTCGGTTTTTTCCATCTGTCCACCCGCCTGTGGTGTTTGCGTATGGTAACACTGCGTCCCGGGCTTTAGATAGTTACATTCAACTTACATTCAACAATAATAACAACGTCCTATTTCGACTATTAACGGTGTAATTCGCATACAGTAAATTATTAAAACACTTTTCAGTTGCAAATGTACACCTAGAGATATCCTTTTATATACCTAAAACTTACACATAGCAAAACTATATAAAACCCGGGACGCAGTGTTACCATACGCAAACACCACAGGCGGGTGGACAGATGAAAAAAAACAGAGTATAGGTAATTTGCTTCAAAATGAATATCACGCATGTTCAAACCCCATACATTACTATGTAAACTTCCCTACATGGATTAATCCATTTTTTAATTCCCCAGTCAATAAAATATGCCCAATCTCAACTAGAAATTACAGGATGAAGTTTCCTCGTGAAGACACGACTTGCCAGGTTATGGTGCTCAAGTTGGCAAGATGTTGAAAGCCTAGATATAAGTTAATAATTCGAACTACTTTTGGTATTTCTACAGAAGCAGTCCATGCGGACTGCAAGGAACGTAACCGCGGATACGACATCCACTAGACTAGAGATTGGGGCGTCCAATGTATTTCACCGTGTTTAGTACTGGCCCCTGGGGGGTTAATTACAGTCGTCCGAATAAATATTACTTAAAATTCTTGTTCAGTAGGTAAAACTGCATAGAAAAACCGCAACTGCCATAGTCTAGGCCCCCGCGGATAAGTAGCCTAGATCTACCCTACTTTTTCCTATTATGTGAACTATGTGATTTTTTCTATGCTATACTTACATACCACTTCAATCTATTCATCGTACGTATAGACTAAATTCAAAACCTACGAAGAACGCTTGGCATAACTCCACAGCAAGGAGTTAGGCACCCTAATAGCAATTAGCCTAGGAAAAACCAGCCTCAGCCATTGAACCTGTGAAGTCAGTCTCGGATTCCTTCAGGATATTGAGTTTTGAACGATGACATAACAAGAATTTTTCTAAATAGGGTTACTTAGTACCACCACAGAACACGACTAAATGAAAAGTAGTAAAATCATCTTTATTGCGGCCAGTACTTGTCACAGCACAATATAACATTTTAATAATTAATCTAATCTTGGATTCAATCCAAATAATTATTACACATATAAGAACCACAATCTTAGAACGCTGGACCGCAAGTCCTCAACCACGCCCACGGTTGACTCTCACACTCCGTCAGCTCGTCTAGCTCTTGAATTATTTTCTTTTTTCAGGGGAAACGTGACTAAAAGCATCATAGAAGTGCAATTACCCTGTTACATGAGGATTCAAATTTCATCTTCACAACACTCCATTTTAGATATATTATATTGTAAAATAACTATATTGCTTATCCATGCAGTATATTGAGAGAGTTTATGACATTTTTCCTATCTGATTTTAGGCTAGTTTTCCTTTCGGTAATCCTAGGCAACGTTCCTTCGGACAAAAATAATACTACGGTGGTTGGAATCTTTTTATTCACGGCCGGTAGTATTGACAGGGAAAATAGATCTGAGTAGGGAAGAAAGACAAAAGAAAAAAAGGAAATACCCAGAGCAAGGAAAACACCACCCGAGCAATGAGTGCAATTGCAAAAGCGCTCAAACATTGCTATAAGAGGATCTATCCATGCAATTATATTAAATCAACTATAACCCTTGTAAATTAGAAGTAAGCTTCAACGGAAACTTAACACTTGTATCGTATTTCAAGGTAGTTTTCCGTCTTAATAGGGCCCACCGCTCTGAGCAAGGGTTGGAAACTGGCTCCTTAGACCTACTTGAAATGCACGTCAAAAAGTTATCAAGATATTTTGATGCTGATAGAAAGTTGTAATTACATTGCAGATAAAAAGACTAAGTAAAGATGTAAGTAAATTATGCAGAAAATAGCCTCGTGAGTCATACATCTGATTAAATGTCATTACGTAACATTTTAAGTTAACATATCCTAATGGATCCATAATGTTAGCAAAAGGTTGTTTGGCCTTGCTGCTCCTTGATTATTCGATAAGATATTCCAAGTCAATATAATGGCATGTGCCCGTTGATAGAAAAAGATAGTACAGTTAAGGGGAAAAAAACTTTGGTTCAGTAGAGAGACTCTGAGACCAAAGAAAAGACAGAAACAAAAATGTAAGAGAGAAGACTGAAACTGTTCAGGAAGAATATAGAAAAGTAAAGAGCAATCACAGTCACGTTAGAACATTCATGATGTGGCAACGGTATGGGTAAATTCAATCGACTTCTTGACTTTTTAGCTGATGATGTTAAGAAAGATAAGCTGCCTGGAAGTTTCAGTGGCGAGGAACTGGCTGTTTTCTTGATTTAAGAAAAGGACATTTCAATTGTGACGTTTGTGGAAATACTTAATTGTATTTGTGCTAAACTTGTCAAGATTTAATGGGGGTGAATAGTGGTGATGCTAAAACGAGTATTAGAATGGTGAAGAACCGAACTCTACAGTTGAGAAGATGAAAATGTATGAATTTATTTAGACGGAAAAATTTTCTAGACCTACTGATATCATTTTCAAAGTTATAAATACTGCAGTATTTCTGAGAACATGTTTCCTGTATCTAAGAAAGAGGCTATCACCGAAAGAAAGTTTGTAAGAAGGGCGCACTATTCACCAAAATCTAACTTCATATAGACCTGAATCTGTCATTCATATTCAAAAATGCTTGAACATGTGATTCCTTAACAAGTTGTCACTTGAAAGGTTAAATACCTTGTCGGAAAGCCAGTGCTTATAGAAAATTATATTCTAGAGACTTGCGTGAGCTCTGTTGCAAATAATCTTTTGGAAATAAATGATACACGAGGCTCTTTGTTTATGAAATCTTGATTATTAGGAAGACTAATTGCAAGAGAGAAAGTACTGGGTACAGACTGGAAATTTATATTTGTCGTATAAAGCATATTAAAAAGTGTACTACCCGTGAGGAATGGTGCTAGGTCAAATTTTGTCATATAGACTGTACAAATGGAATGTCAAAATTCCAGAGACATGGGGCGACGTTCACATTTTTTTTTATGGAATCTAGCGTATTTAGCACAAACGACACCGCTTACAAAACTAGAAACAGTAATATCTACACTATTGTTAAAGAACGGATGATACTGAAGCAGCTAAAACTAAAAGACAATAGAAACTGAATTTGTTTAAAAAAAAAAAATCAAGCAGCACCGATGACAATCAGATGAATATTAGTAGTAATCTAATGCCGATTACTGATGTAGTCAGTAACTTAAGTGTGGTGCTGTGCTAGCTGTACTTTTTCTCTCGTTGCTCAAATCAGTAATGTTATGAAGGATACTGGATATCTGCTTAGAAATATCTCCTGTGTTAAAACTGATTTTGACGGATATTCCACTAAGAATTAAGCTCGTGATTAATTATGGCGTTGACACGGTAGGTTACTGCGACTCTATCATAATTTACTTAAAATACAACTGAAAAAGCTACAAAATACGTTAGATAGAATGGCACGACTATTTAAGCAAGTTTCACTGGTTTCGACCGAAATTAGAACGTTTAAAAATTTAAGACAACTATCAAACTATCAATATGAAATAGGGATGTGCCCAAGTATCGGTATCGGTGGTATCGGCTAGTTTTTGTGGTATCGGTAACGGTGAATTTCTGGCCGATACCAGCAGATACTTTTGTCATCAGTATAGGAATCTAAAATCCTTCTAGGCTGGCATAATAATAATTTTCTGCACCACTTTTCATTACTAGGATAATTATATTGAATATTATCTTCAGCAAAATTATAATTCTAACTTAGTTCAGATTATCCAAGTTCAGTTTGAGTTGAAACTTGCAAAGGGATTTGTGCTTTTTTTTTTAGTTGAATGTTTTGTTGATGTATACTGAGAAACAAACTCTGGTCCTTTCGTGATCTTATTTTTATTTGTGTACCGGCATCTCAGTTTTCATGGGATTACTTAATAAAAACAATATTACGTATTGTAATGAGACAAAAGTTTAACCCCTCCATTACCAGAACCTTTCATAATCTAAATGAATGAGGATGTTAACTGTTTCTACCCAATATATAAATTAAAACTCAGAATAAAAGTATATATTAATGATTTCAGATTGTTCGTCACCCCATGAATTCGAGTAAGCACTACGTACCTAAATTGTTAAAAGTCTTCCAATGGTAGCCATAATATAAGCCAGACTGTATCCAGTAATAAAGGGATTAAATACTATATAGTTATACTTGATGTTCTTTCTCAATGAAATTTGTGCCATTGAAATTGTTTATATAACCCTAGCTATTATATGACCTTTCAACTTATGAACTATTATACATTAATCAGAGAAGAAGAAGGATCTTAGTAACAATATATATTCTCCTAAATAATAATAATATGGAGGTAACAGGTATCGGTATCGGCTTTAAAAGCTGATATCGGTATCGGCCAAAAATTTGGTATCGATGCATCCCTAATACGAAATGTTCAAAGTATTTTGCTAGTCTTATTGTAGCCAAAGGACGGAGTCAACACGTACAAGGCTAGATACAGATGGTTTCACGTAATCTGAAAATTAATGCACTTCATATGCTGGCTTTAGAGCCGTTAAATTTGCTACTCTAAATTGTTATTCTAAAATCCCACTTAATTTTAGGAAGACTGAAAATATATATTCTTTAAGAAATAATTTTAAGGCTTATATTTTTTATGATTATTATGGCAGTGTAAATTCGGCAACTAATGTGGATCGAGTACGCCAAATGATTCTTTTGTCTTTGGTATCCAGTAAGTATGAGTTAAATGATTTTTCAGAACCAAGGCCCGCAGAGTGTGGTGTTTTGGTGCTCTTGGCTCTTAGCGTTGTTTTCGACGCAGTTGCACATGATTTACTCTTAGTTGATCTCCAGTCCATCGGAGTTGTGGATGATGCACTTGAGTTTTTGAAGGACTATTTGAAGGACAGGTCGTATTGCGTACAGATTGAAAATATCGTGTCATCATCGTATGAACCTTTGACGAGAGGAGTTCCTCGGGAAAGTGTGCTTGGCCCGTCATATTCTGTATCTACACAATTAGTTTGTCTAATATATACTACATAATCTTGGAGAAGAATATAAGCTATATGCCGATGACATCACATTCTATTTCATTGTTACAAATATTGGGGATACAAATTGTAAATTAAATAAAGTTCTGTCGAATAATAAACCATTGATGACTTTGAAACTGTTGAAATTGAACGAAAATAAAACTGAGCTTATGATAGTCCGTAAGGAAAGTAACTTAAGGAGTCCGGGTGTTAATCAAGCGTGTATAAATGAAAATTGGGTCCAGACAGCTAATAGGGTCCGTGATCTCGGTGTGTACTAGGATTGTGGCTTGTCACTCAGTCTACAAATTAATAATGTAGTGAAAGTTGCTGGATATCATCTCAGTAATATAGACTCTGTGACGAAATATCTTGATGAAAGTTCTGTTAAGAATCTTGTCATCAACTGTGTTATAAGCCGTCTAGATTATTGTAACTCGGTGTACTATAAGTTACCCAACGTAGAGCCCAAGAAACTGCAGGAAATTATGAACAGTGTTGCTAAATTATTAAAAGGTGTTGTTCCACGAGACAGGATTACCCCCTGTCTTCATTGAATTGCACACTGCTCACGGTGAAGGCCTGAATAATATTTAAATTATTTGTTTTGACCCATTAAGTTGTTAAGACCGACTCTCCTCGGTATTTGAGAGACCTACTAGTTTATGCAACTAATAAATCGACCTGGTACAAGACTAGTTACAGATGGTTACAAGTTGGTAGATCCTTGTTTTTTCTCAGTTTATGGCTTCAGAGCGTTTAGATATGCAGTTCCTATATTACACAACGACCTTCCTCTTGAGCTGAGGCAGATTGAGGATGAATGAATTGCTAATTTGATAATAGGGGTCCTGCGAACGATATGGAAGTAGTGCGGGACCTGGATAAGCCGTCAATAACAACAACAACAACTAAACAACTTTGGAGTTGGACCAAATAAAAAGCCGCCTGTAAATATGAGACTGCGAGAATCAAAACATGGAAAACTAAGATACCCATATATTAAAGCGCGATTAACAATGACTCTGAATTTTCTGCTTTAAAGAACAACAATAAAACAAAAAGTTTATTCTTAAACGTGGCAAAAAAGTTTTCCAGCGCTGCCAGTTCCTCTCTCAGGTGTTAAGCTGACCTCAGGGCATAAAGATGTCAAACAGCCCGTGCCTCCACAAAGGAAGTTCAGTCAAAACACTCACTGACTCATTAAGGAGTCTGTCGCCTTACAAACATGGAAGGCAGCCCTCGTTCTCGCATTAATCTTCATCCGCAGGCTCGAGAAATCGTTCATAGGGTCGTTAAGTATTTTTCTAAAGAAAAGGCGAACCATGGACCCACGGTAGATGTCAGAAAAACACTGCAACGCGCCTCAGAAGCAACAATGATACCGGAGATAACAATCAGCAGGATTTCAATTACGTAAATCATCAATTCTCTTCTTTCATTCGTAATGTAAATATTCATTCATTCTTTTCATCCATTCTAAATATAATACTTATTCTATTCCCAAAATTGATTTACTTATATAAATGAATTGTTATGGCAAAGTTTTTATTAACATGAGCAGTAGTAAATCTATATATATAATCCTGGCATTCTTGTGTATTATTATCAATATGACATTCATGACCCAAATAATCATATATTTGTTTTGACAAACCCTTATGAAGTCTATAAAACAAAAATAGACATTTTCCATCGGGTATGGCATTCATGCAAAGGTATCTTGTACGTTAACGATAAAAACTGATACAAAAACAAAGAAAAGAACAAAGAAAAATTCCGAGTAAATGGCAAAGCTGGAACTAAGTCTGTAAAGAAAAGAAGGTATAAAAATAGAAAAATGTTATGAATACTCTTACTGGAAAGAAACTGAGGACCATAGTATGAATAGATAATAAATTAAATTGCTGCCGATAATCTTATTTATGTAACTTATGTACATTTATGCTGCGCTCTCATATCTGTATGCATACACAATCCTTATCGAACGTCAACAGCTCTCTCTCTCTCTCTCTCTCTCTCTCTCTCCTCGTCTCTCTCTCTCTCTCCTCTCTCTCTCTCTCTCTCTATCTATCTCTCTATCTCTCTCTCTCATCTCTATATATATATATATATATTATATCTATATAGATTATTAGATATATATATAGATATATATCTATATATATATAATTATATATAATATATATTATATATAATATTGTTCTCTCGAGTTTTTAAAGGCCTACCCTTCCCAGTTACCCCCTTTTAATTCGTGAGTCTGTCAAGGAGGTTTAACCTATACTTGGCGTTTGTTAATGTCTCCTGGGGAGCAGTATACTTCTGGGTGTTCCCTACTGCCTCGACACTTCTTCGAAAATATTTCCATTCTTCCAGGTCTCTGTTTTTCATATAGGTCTAATTAAATCTCATTTTGGACCTTTCTCGTGATTATCACAAGCTACTGGACTTCTGCTCTTTTAATTTACTTGTTTTTGCATATATTAATATATATATATATATATATATATATAGATATATATATATATATATATATATATATATATATATATATATATATATATATATATATACAAAAACAAGTAAATTAAAAGTGCGGAAGTCCAGTAACTTGTGATAATCACGAGAAAGGTCCAAAATGAGATTTAATTAGACCTATATAAAAAAACAGAGACCTGGAAGAATGGAATATTTTCGAAGAAATGTCGAGGCAATAGGGAACACCCAGAAGTATGCTCCCAGGAGACGTTAACCAGGAGACGTTAACAAACGGGTAAATGGGAAGGATAGGCCTTTAAAAACTCGAGAGAACTACATTTGGCAACGTCGTGGACAACACTTAAATCGCCTGAAGGAGCCGATAGGGTATAGTAAATGAATGACATTCTTTCAAAGAATCCCAAAAAATAAAGATTTCCCATTTTCTTTCATGGGAAACTATTAAATTTGGGCGCTCCCTCACTTCCAGGGACATTCATATTTGTGTTCGATAGACGGCTTCTGTCCCTCGTCCTGTGTAGGATGATGAAGTAAAGTTGGATGTTTTGGGTAATTCAACGATGTCAGTGAAATATAAGCCTTCTGAAGGTGACTGGGTCTGCGCTGAGCCAAAGTAAGCGAAAAGATTGTTCTGAATCAAGAGCAGATGTAGCCTTAAACCCCTCACTCATATAGAATGTCCCGTTCAGCTTCATGTTTCCTCCCATCCCAAGTTAGCTACTACCTAGGTACCTACCCAAGCATACTAGGAGTACCCAAAGTCAGCCTTGTCATTTTCTCACTTTATAATGTAACCTGTGGTCTGCCTGCAGAGGCCAAGGGTCAGTCACTTGAGTGACGTTACTTATAGAGGTGGGGTAGGCCATGTTTTCGATAGGTAGCTTACTCATAGGCGTTGCGTATTAGCCCTAACATAGCCCAATAGCTAGGTAGTAACTTAATCTTACGACGGAGTACCTAGGCTGCTACTGGATTTTTAAATTTTGGTTTAACTTTTGAATGGGGTTTGAAATTTATTTATATGAATATTATAGTAACAGCCGTTTTCCCTCTTTCCTTCAGTATTCTGTAGGGGGTTAGTTCCGTCAGTGCACCTCATTCAGAGCAATGTATGCATTAGGCACTTAGTAGGTTCTTTGCAACTTCCCTTCAGCCCCTAGTTGCAACTAGTTTCATTCCTTTTACTGTACTTTCCTTCATATTCTCTTTCTTCCATCCCTCTCCTAACAATTGTTTCATAGTGCAACTGCAAAGTTTTCCTCCTGGGGTAGTTTGCATATCAGCGGTACCTACGCAATTACAGCTCCTAGTATCTACCTAAGTACCCAGTTGATCTTAACCCTGAGGCTAGCGCGCACAGTGAAACAATAGGGTAAACAACTGACTGGACTAACCAAGCCACTGACTACCGCGTTTAAGGCCACCCTCCGAAAAAGTACTTTTAACACACCCTGACACCGGAGATGGTCATCAGTCATGAGTTGTTGGTGGCGAGAGGAGGAGCTTGAGACCTTTACTCTTCTTTCAAAGTAAGTATTTTATCAAAAGTTAGAAATTAAGGCCATAGGGTAGAACATCACAGCAGGCCAAGCAGGCCACCTACCATCAATGCAAGCCACCCTCCGAAAAAGTACATTATAACGCGTCCTGACACCCGAGATGGGCATCAGTCGCGACTTGTTGTTGGTGAGAAACGGAGCTAAAGACCTCTACTCTCCTTTCGAAGTAAGTATTTTCTCCAAAGTTAGAAATTAAGGCCAAATTTTAAGATTTAAACAGAGGGTACTGAAAACGGTCTCAAACGTAGTGCAAATCTCACCAAAACGCGTTCAACATTTTTACTTACAACTCGAGGTATTTAGAAGATTGACGCCATCTCGATGTTTACGGAGTAGCTTGTGTCAATAAACTAACCATTTCCTGTGATAAATCCGCACACCACTTGTACCCACAGACGCTGGAGCACTTTTATCACAACAATCGAAACACGATTTCTCATCAACAACAAGCCAGGCGTAACAGCTGTTGGGTAGGAAAGATGACGAGAAGCGTGCTCTTGGCTAATTTTTAAATAAGTAGTAAAACATCAATATTTTACATATTTATGATGATTAATTTGAAAATATTCGTTATTGAAAAAGTAACTCGACTCTGACTCAAATTTAAGTAATTATTTTTCTGATTAGAACGTTCTTTCAAGTTCTGTATTATGACGTCCGACATCTTGACTTTCGTACCTATTGTAAATAATTGCTATACTCAACTGTCATTGCAGAACAGTTTACCAGTTATTCATGCAGATTGTTATCAGCTATACATGTAATTGTTATTAATCGTAATGCGCTTATATATCTTTATTATTTACTTTTTGGATATATGAAGATGTTTTACTGCTGGATTATCGCCGTAGTGTGACGCAATCGTTTTCGGTCCCATGGGCCTCTGTCTGTTTTCGCACCATAAGAAATTATGGGGCCGAATTTGCAATGACCAGAAAGTCGTTAAAAGAGAAAGTTAGCATTGAGGGGCATATGTTTTGACTGAGAAAAAATTTATTCAATAGCTAGCTTGTAAAAAATACTTGGTTATAAAAAACTTGATTGACAACTAAGCAGCATGTCTACTATGGGTTTCAGAGACAGTGCAAGCACGTTTTTTGGGCAATACCTATTTCTGTAACGAACACTCGTAACAGAACGAGATTTTTCTTTAGTGCATTACCCCCAGTGCCGTAATTTATAAGGGTATCGTGAATCACTAATCGTAAAGAATAACTACACTTGTCCTTGTACTAATAGACCAAAACTCCATTATCCAGAAATGGATAGGAACACACCAGTAAACAGCTCCACCTACCCTCTCCCCCCACCTCCACCGCCACCCCTGTCCTTCTTCCTTCCTTCACCTTCCCTTCTCTCTCTCTGAAAGTTGTTGCAGTTTAAACTTATTTTCTATGATTTTCCATCTATCTATCTAATAATAGTATTTACATTGGTGGATATATCTAACGATTCACTCGGTTGTTACCTGCCCATTGACCGATATATTTATACACTGATCCACTCAACTCTCTCTCTCTCTCTCTCTCTCTCTCTCTCTCTCTCTCTCTCTCTCTCCTCTCTCTCTCTCTCTCTCTCTCTCTCTCTGTTTCTTTTATCGTAATTCGAAAAATGAACAAGAAAATATATTTCATACTTGTATAGCATTAATTAAATACTTCAAGTTTTTAATTCAGTCGTAATGATGAATGTAGGTGCATCTACTAGTGCTCGCAAAAATAGTTAAGCAGGACATAGGTATGTAAAATTTAAAAAATGAGAGAGAGAGAGAAGAGGAAGAGAGAGAGAGAGACGAGAGAGAGAGAGAGGAGAGAGAGGAGAGAGAGAGAGAGAGAGAGAGAGGACGGAATAGGAAGGGACATTAAAATACCTGGAAATGAAAATCCCTATAATGCAATAATTATAGCCTCAGGGTTTGTCTCGAAAACCATTCAAAGGTCTGTCACACAAGTGTAAAGTTGTTTTGAAAATTTGGCAGACATGTCTCCTCATAGCGTATAGTGTTGCTGATGAATGAGGTTGTGTTGTTTATTGTTAATTATTAACCTCCTATATACCCTACATGGTTGGGGGACCCTTTGTGAATGCTGGTTTTGTGTTGGGTAAATATTTTGGAGAGAGGTTGGGAAGGAATCCGTGCGTGCGCTAATTTTCATCACGAAGACATGTTTAAACAATAATAGCCACTTGATTTATGTTTCATTTTTATGACAATTTGTGTGGTTTATGTATGCTCTAATTTTAGTTTTAAAAATATTAAAAAAATTTTCATGCACAACAGTTTATATTGCAGGTAATAAATATTATATTAGTTAGTAATAACGAACATGGGTACATCACGTAGGGCAAAGGGATGGGCCCACTTGCCCCTCACCCGGATATGGTCATTTCAGCGAGTGAAATATGGCTCAGGTTTACTATGTCAACTGAACGACTTAAGGAGGTTACAGATTCTTTAGTAACGAACATTGACCCTCCAAACTGGTATAAGACCATAAACAAAACGTTGAAATTGGTGAAATTAGGCTATGTATTGGAAGTATATATACATAAATATTAAAAAAGCAATTTTATCATTATTGCATTACTATGACAACTAGAATTCATGGAAACAGTTTATAATAATGGAACGGCGTATGTGTGAAGCCTCCACTAATGTGGCAACGATGATTTTGCCATTCTTAGCATGCAAACATTAAAGCATGCAAACATTAAAGGTTACATTTATTTCTGGCATAACGATTATTTAAGAAATTCAAAATACTAATAAAGACTGAAATCAATGAAAAGTGCTAGCAAAAACAAAAAGCAAAAAAAAAAAAAAACGTAGTCGTTCCTCTATGCACTTTTCCGTATTCGTTCCTCTATGGTTTTCGGCAGCCAGATGTACGAAAACGTTAGAAACATTTGATTTTATCTACGTTAGAAATATCTGTAATTTTTCGGGGTAATTTGGTTGCAAAAAAGGGATATATACATGAATTAAATCAAAATTTTTAAATAACAATGTAAATTTAAACTAAATAACGAGTAAAGTAAACAGTTTAGGGAATAAAACTGCAGTTTCGTCGTCTGTCGTCGTCTGTCGTCGTCTGCTGTTTGTAATTGTGTTTATGGCGCGCGCGCTTAGAAACCAGGAACAGCAACGGGTTTAAAGTGCAATGTGGAGTGAACTGAGACCAAAATGTGTATAATAACAATCAAATAAGCACTGTGGAGTTTCAGTTGTGATGGCAGTAAGGATAAAAACCGCCGATTACAAGGTAAGAATGAATTCAGTTCCAACCATAACCCCGGGAATAACAAGTTTCATACTTTCACTAATATAGGCAACAAAATGTTGTTTTATTGTGCTGATTACAACTGCAATCTTGAGTAAGATCAATAAACGTTACATACATACGCTAACATTGTTCAAATGAGTGCTGGGAAGGCTGGGGAAAGATGGTGGCCGTCACTGATGAGAACCGTCCATGAAAATCGTAGCCGCCATATTGGATTTCAAAACTGCCTTGAAAACATATTTTACGAAGAGCTCACACTGCTTATTTAGTTCGTATGGGGCTTTCATATATCACAATATGTTGACGAAACTTCAGTCTTTTAAATGGTATGCTTAGAGTTGCAATTGTATTCATGTTTCACCAATTAAATATCGAGTGAATAAGACCCGTCTACCGTGATGAGGGTTGGCCTGTTGTGATGTTTCCCCCTATTTGAAGATTAAACAGAGGGTAATGAAAAGTGGTCGTATGCAGTGCACACTACCTCCATAACGCTTTCGAAATTTTTACTTACAACTCGGAATATTTATCATTGCTGCATTACTATAACTAGAATTCATGGAAACCGTTTATAAATGCATTGGCATATGTGTGAAGCTCCACCAGATTGGCGACGATGAGTCATTTGCCGTCGTCTGCTCGTATGTACTTCAGAAATATAAGTAATTTTTTGGGGTTAATTTGGTTTCAAAAAGGGATAATAGACACAAATTAAATAAACATTTGAAATAACAAAGTAAAGTTGAACTAAATAATGAGTAAAGTAAACAATTAAGCTTTGCACCTCATAAACTGTACTCGTGTGCTGCCCGTAACTGTGTTTGTGGAGTGAGCGCTTAGGAACCAGAAACTGCAACGTAGTTCAAGTGCAATTTGGAGTGAATTAAGACCAAAATGTGTATAATTACAATCAAATAAGCAATGTGGAGTTTCAGTTGTGATAGCAGTGAGCGTAAAGCCACCGATTACAAGGTAAAAATGAATTTCAGTTTAAACTATGACCCCTGGAATAAAAAGTTTCATACTTTCACTAATATAGGCAACAAAATGTTGTTTTACTGTGCTGATTACAACTGCAATCCTGAGTAAGGTCAATAAACATTACATATATACACTAACATTGTTCAAATGAGTGCTGGGAAGGCTGGGAAAGATGGTGGCTTGGTTGTGGTTACGAACGGCACATCACGCGGGTGCCACCATATTGGATTTCAAAACTACCTTGAAAACATATTTGTTCCGATACGTAATACAAACCATCGGTCCTTTAACAATAGGAAGTAGCTAGCGGCAGCTGGAACGGTCGTAAGCTTCGAACAAGGGGAGAACGGTAGTTAACTGCTTGTCCGATCGTCGCGCGCCGCGCGACTGGGAGGTAAACAAATCACTTTTGCTTTCGGCCGCGGGTGTGAAGGACGTGTTCGTCATCGCTCTCTGCCCGCTTCATCGTCGTATGCTTTGTTTATATTGTGTTTTCTACTAATGGTTTGTTTGACTTGAAAATGAAACTGTAAGTACACTGTTTTCATTTTCATTACTTAATTATGAACCCTTGAATTATGTCTCGGTGCCGAGGACGGGCGCGCTCGCGCCGAGTCATGATTGGGCGAGGTGTAATTGAAAATGTAAGTACTTTTTTCATTATATTTTTGCCCTGTGCGTTCGTTACCGAGAGTGTGATTGCGCTCGGCACGAACTTTTAAGTTTGTATAATAGAATGCAATGAAAGTGGATTCGCATTGCAATATTCTTTTCATTTCATTTATTGATTGCATGAATTTAATTGGATCAATTTTCGTTCTTACCCGGGAATTGATCCTTACGATTTTTATGTGAAATGAAATCGCAAGTGCAGTATTCTGTTTCATTTTCATATATATTTTATGATAGCATCATATTATGGATCAAGTTTCCGTTCTTACCCGGGAATTGATCTTTTCTCCTTTAAGTTCTATGAAGTGAATCGCAAGGGCAGTATTCTGTTTCATTTTCATATTACTTTGCACTGCTGTGCGGGGGTGGGGGAAGCGAAGGTCTGCCAGGAAGTCGTCGGAAAGCTCCCGCGACTCCCTTGGTAGCCGATTCTTCGTCTTCCTTCCTGCCCCCCGCTCAGCTTCTTCATTGTATTTTGTATTTGGGGTCTTCCTTGCGTTCGGGGTGGGGCATGTCTTCCCCCCCCCCCGTGCGTGAGGGAACCCCTCTTACTAATCTATCTATGTTACCGCAGGTGCTACATCCGTGGGAGACGACCTTGGATGTAGATGTAGATCCTCACGAGGTTTGTACTCGTTGTCGGGGGCGAGAGTGCTCCCGCAACGAGCCCTGTGTAACGTGTATGCATTCGTCAGAGGCGCAGTGGGTGCTGTACGAGGACACAAGAAGTCATCGGAAAGTCCAGTGACTCCTTTGGTAACGGACGTCCAGTTGTACTCGGGGTCTTCCGTCCGCTCTGGGTGGGGTTCTCTCCCCCCAGGCGCGAGGAAGCCCCTCTAACTAACCCGACTGTTGCTTCCGCAGGTTTGCCATCAGCGAGGACGACCTGGAACAGGTGTGGGAGTCGCTGGGACTGCAGGGGTGAGATTCAGCGGTTGGCGGGGTCGGCAGTGGTCACTCATGATACGGTAACCACTACAACAACCACAATCTCGACACCAGCATATGAGATGTCACCGCACCTGGTGTACACACCACATGTCATGTCGGTAACACCCACGGCTGCAATCCAGAACCAATTCCTGCCGTGCCAATCAGGACGGTACCACCGCCACCTGGGTTTCTTTGTATTGCCGACCCCGGACTGCCGCTGCCCAAAGAGTACCCCCCTGGACCCTGCCGCCAGTGCCGAGGATGACGGTAGCGGCCGACAGGACGCCTGTCTCTCCTGTGGTACCTGCCGTGCCTGCCGTACCTGTTGCTGTCCCAGCCCGCTCATTCCCTTTCAGATCAGGTGCCTGCTGCTCATTCACTTTCAGATGTTTCCTGCTGTTCCTGGACCTGTTCCTGTTGTTCCTGCTGTTGGTGATGCTGTCACAGTCTCAGGTCTTTCCGGACAGTGCAGTCGGGCCCTGTTGCTTCGGCAACTGCCCCGGCTCCCTCCTGGATGGAAGACCTGACGCCTGTCCTGCGGAGCCTGGCGAAGAAGAAGAAGAAGAGGAAGAAGGTGTCGTCGTCGTCTTCGTCGTCTTCTTCGTCGTCCGCTGCCTCTCCTTCCCCTTCGACTTCTAAGGCCAAACAGCCGAAGAAGAAGAAGGTTGCCTCCTTCCCCCCTAAGAAGACTCCTTCGGGATCTTCTAAGGGCCCGGCTCGCTCAGGCGAGCTGGGGAGCTCTTCTGCTGGTCCTCCTGTTCCTTCGGGAACGGGGCCCGTCGCTTCTTCTGCAAGAAGAAGTCGACGGGGACCAGAGGGCACCAGCCTCGGCTGGTGCGTCCTCACCTGGTGCTAGCGGGTCTGCCGCTAAACCAGGTTCCGTCTCGGCCGCTTTCTGTTCGCGAGAAGCACCGAGTGGACGCTCTTCCAAGAAGACCGTCCAGCCAAAGTTTTGACGACCCAGAGCTCGCTCGCCGTCAAGACAGCGGCGCGGAGCAGAAGACTGGCGAGAGTCCGTGCACACAACTCTCGCCAGGGGCCAGTGGACGCTCTCGCAGCGATCAACTGGCTGCTCGGGCTAACGTGACGGTCGCTGATCAGCCACGGGTTGAGGCGAGGAAGGAGTCCCCGCGGCCGCCGGTACCAGCCACGGCTGGTACCAGCGACTTGACGCGCCGAGAGGACGCTGGCCGGTCTCGACGCGATACAGAGCCTAGCAGGTCACCCGTCCGCCGCTCCCGATGGGACCGGGCGGAGGCGGTGACCAGCGGCAGCTCGCCTGACGCTAGAGATCGGTCTCGACGTCTCAGCCGAGCCAATCGCCCCAGGCGAGCGGTAAGGCTAGGCCTGCTGCTCGACCGTCACCGCAGGTTGACGATCAGCAGCAGCCCTCCACGCACGCTGGTCCTGCCAGCGAGCGAGGGGGGAGCGTCAGGTCTGCCTCTCCCATAACGGTTGAGGCGAGGAAGGGGTCCCCGCGGCCGTCGGTACCAGCCACGGCTGGTACCAGCGGCTCGACGCGCCGAGAGGACGCTCGCCGGTCTCACCGTGACAGCGAGCCTAGCAGGTCACCTGAAGCCGCTCCCATCGGGACCGGGCGGAGACGGTAACCAGCAACAGCTCGCCTGACGCTAGAGATCAGCGTCGACGTTATTCAGCCAAGCCTCTCGCCTCAGGCGAGCGGCAAGGCTAGGCATGCTGCTCGATCGCCACCGCGGGTTGACGATCAGCAGCAGCCCTCCAAGCACGCTGGTCCTGCCAGCGAGCTAGGGGGGAGCGTCAGGTCTGCCTCTCCTGTACCTTCAACCTCCTCGGGCTACGCCGGGAGGAGCGAGGTACCTATGAGTGATCGCGAGAGGTGCGCCGCTCGCGACCCCGCTATGACGCCGTATGGACCAGGCACGGTTCTAGGACCGACCAGGATATACGCGCAATTAGCTGGAGGCGACCGCATGGGGTCTGCCGCTCTTCCTCCTTCTGAAGGAGGAGTATCTAGGGATCTATTCTTGTTGGAGGGACTGGACGGTCCCTACTCCGCAAGACGCGGTTACTCCCGAGATACAGAGCAATTTGCAGAAGTCATTAAGCTGATTCGTCAGCATAATGACCCTGCGGAAGGATTGCCGCTCCCACCAGCAGAGCCCACGTCTCTACTCGAGTCGTTTTGGGGCCCGAGAGGGAACCCAAACCGACGGTGGGTCTGCCGCGATCGGAGCTTGCCGATTCTGTCTCGAACCAGTGTCTCTCGTCTCCGGACAAGAAGGCTCTCTCAGTTCTGGCCGTCGATCAAGCTACTTCCACCTCCTCTACTGCGACAGCGGCGTTTTCTACGTGTCTTCGGACACCGTATTTAAATACTCCTTTGGTCCTCCTGAGAGGTTTCGACCTCGACGAGGACTGGAATGAGTCGGAGGACGGTTCGGCTCTCTCCTGTCAGGTGTCGATCAGCCCCACCCACCCAGACGACGTTCACAGTGGCGGCAGACCCTTACCTACAGTGAGAGTTCGTAACTCTCCGCGGGAAAACGTTTTTCCTCCTGACGATACGTTTTCCCAGACTCTGAGAGGCCATCGCCGCAAGGCGATGGCTGCTCCTACTCTTCTCCAACTGCTAGTTCCACTGGGAAGGCGAGCGAGTATCCAATTCCTTCCCCATTCCCTCTCTCCTTACGGCTACGAGGGAAAGGGGAAGGATCCTACAGAGATTTCTTTGTAGGATCCCACGTTCGGGACTGCGCTACCGGGGGACCTTCGGTCCTACCTGACGTAAGCCCCGGTCGTTGAGGAGGAATCCTGCTCTATTCTCGATTTCTACGGGAATAGAGGACCACCAGCCGATATCGTTTGACGAATTCGGTGGGGGTTTCGCAGACTGCTTAGAATTCTACGGAATTTCTAGCGCATTCAGAGTGTTCGAGTTTTTTACGATCTCAACACTTACGCGAGACCACGGTCCAAAGTGAGCGAGACGAGAATCCCCGATATGTTACACGATAATCGGGAACCTCGCCTATGCTCGAATTCCTGGAATTCTAGCATTATGAAGAAGACTGCTGCTGAAGAAACTTATCTCACGTAGGCGACCAACCTGGAATAGAGGAGATCGGACGGGAATATCCAGTTTGGCTTGAACTATCGTCTTAGTATTCTGTTCACCATTGAAGCTTTCCTTCGAGGAAGACTTCTCCTTCACTCTCTTTGATAGAGAACGAAGATGGTCGATCTCCAATCCTTATTTTGTTTTCTTGAAGGAAAGAATTTAGGATGGAGATCGTTGTTCAGAATCCTACAAATATACTACGTATATTAACCTCGCGACATGATTCTGCTAAGCGTTGAATTGTCCGAGGGGTAGGCGCATATCCTAGTTATTCTACGGATTGCGACTTAGACAGAAGTATTCTAATTGAACTGCAACTCGGGGTTGCCTGCAACCTCCCAGGAGTTTTCAGTTTCAATTTTATATACTTATGGTTTTGTCACGACAACACCATTTCAACTTTTATATTTACCGAATTCGTTTCGCCTAAATATAATTGCCCGAGCATATCTTTTATGCTCGGTAGTTCTAGCCGAACGCATTCCTTCGTGGAATAATGGATTACCTGGCAACTCAGGATGACGAGTCAGCAGGCTCAACCACTGCGTATTGAACTGCCTGGTAGCAGCTCAGTATCAGCTGGGCCTCCGAGATTCACGGTCATGTATGTCTCTCTCTCCCCTGCTTGATTGACTACCGAACCGTATCTCTGCCTAACAATCATGGACTTAGGTCTCTGATTAACGGGGATTCTCGCAATAATGAAGGACCATCTACTGCGGTGACGCTAGATTCCATCGCCTTCGACATTGCGAGAATTTTCACAGAGATATCTCTTGGACTCTTTCATCTTTCTGTTTACCGCACGGTAACAGAAGTCTGTACAAGTCTCCCGCTGCATCGCACTGCGATAATGCGAATGATTTTGCAGACATCTGAGTTTGTCTTCAAAATATCTCGTATTCGTAGGTGTACAATTGTTCATTGTTCAACCCGAATTACGAGAGGTGTCAGAAGACATCGCCTACTCTCCGACCTGACAGCTCTACCTCCAAATGTTCAGCCCATGAGAAGCAGTTCTTCAGGCGGCTTTCACCTGTGTTTTCATTACCGAAGAACGCCCCGCTTTCATTGCAACTACGACTTCTCACCGGACAGCAATGAAATAGCGGTTAGCGTTTTCAGTCATTTGTAAGCACAGGTTATGAATCTTGAGATCCTTCTCTCGATTCATATGTGAAGACGTAGGTTGCATTCAATATCTACCTTCGTCTTCAATGGTACATACTGTTGTTTCTCCTTAGCGGAGATTCAACAAACATGAGATGTTTTACCTTCAGGGACCTCGGTCTCTAGAAGGTAATTGACTTTCGCCTGTTGGGTACATGCCTTAAGAGAATCATCAAACCTCGCTGTCCGGCATTGGTGACAAACAAATACATCATTTGTTTGGTCTCTCGGCATAACCCTTTAAAGGCGAAGGTCACGTGACTTACTCGGATGCTTTGACAACTTGCCTCCTACCGAACGCAGTCAGTCGGCAGCTGTCAGAGCGCCCGAGTCAGTTACGAATTACGCTGTTGACTTAGTTCGGTTGTTACACAGCAACCATGACTTCGTTTTAATAGCTTGTCACAGTACCCATACCATTGACACCCACCATGGAGTGTCGGTGTCCTATCCACTACCGAGAACTTCGCTGCATGGGATAGGAGGATGCGAGAGACTTCGTTGCTAACGGACAGACCAGTATGGGTACTGGACATCACCGAAGTAGAGAAGAGGGATAGGTCATGCGACTATTTCCTTCTTTTCCTCTGAGGAACTGCATGACTTCTCCTGCGAAGTCAGGCACCCAGGGGATGGGGATCCGTGACGCTCGATTTCGTACCGAACTTCGTAGCGAAGACTCAAACCCTTCGGTCCCTGACGATTGGTTCGAGTCGTTCACAATCCCCTCCCTAATGGACTTCACCGCCTTCGATGCGAAGGAAATGCTGCCTTGTCCACAAGAACTTCTCCTTGGCGCAGGTACTGAAGGCAGGGGTCTGGTCCAACCAGACCACATGCCCTTCCTTCTACCTTCGGGATATTGCCCACAGGTCCTTGGATCTTTTTCCTTGGGACCCGTGGTGGCTGCTCAACACGTTGTGTAGCGAACCCAGAACCCTCGCAGGCTGAACAGCATCGAGTCCTGGTGTGACCGTATAAGAATGGATGGTGAATGAGAGTGTGACTGGCTCCTCTTCCATCTTTTTTCTCCCCTCTACTGTGGTTAGAGGGACACGGTCGTCACCCTGCTGATAAGGACAAGATGCAGGTGAGCTACTCAACAGAGCCCCATCCTATCCCTTTCACTAGGGATAGGAGCGTATATCCACCACTTCCTCCAACAAGGGGGAGGAAGTGGATGCCAGCTTGAGACAACCCATACTTTATGTTGCCTCTTGCAAACAGGAACAAGTTCTTGATTGCTGGTACGAAGAGATACGCTTGCCTCTCTCTTAGTACTCGGCCCAGAGGTCTGACCATTGATCCTGCGGTGCACACCCCGATCAATCGGACAGAGGCTTGGATCCCTCCCTCGCTCTTACGACCAGGGAGGCATTCCAGGGATGGACGAACACCAGTCTGTTCATCAAAAAGACTCAGATTCCTCCCACCAAGAAGTGAGTCTTCCTATTGTTAAAGGACCGAGGTTTGTATTACGTATCGGACAAATGACAATTTGTCGAAAATTGCATTTTTCCTAACTATACAAACCTGAGGTCCTTTAACATAAAGTCCCTCCTCATGCCACCCCTCACTCTGCGTATTTTGCATGGGCCAAAAGCAAAAGTGATTTGTTTACCTCCCAGTCGCGCGCGCGCGACGATCGGACAAGCAGTTAACTACCGTTCTCCCTTGTTCGAAGCTTACGACCGTTCCAGCTGCCGCTAGCTACTCCTATTGTTAAAGGACCTCAGGTTTGTATAGTTAGGAAAAATGCAATTTTCGACAAATTGTCATTTTACAAAGGCCTCACGTGCTTATTTTAGTTCATATGGTGCTTTCAAATATCACATTATGTTGATGAAACTTCAATCTTTTGAATGGTATGCTTAAAGATGTAATTGTATTCTTGTTTCACCAATTAAATATCGAGTAAATAAGGCTGAGCCACGTGATGACAATGGGTCCACTGCGGTGACCACAGTGGAGCCATTGTCATCGCATGGTGGCACCCGCGTGATGTGCCGTTCGTAACCACAACCAAGCCACCATCTTTCCCAGCCTTCCCAGCACTCATTTGAACAATGTTAGTGTATATATATGTAATGTTTATTGACCTTACTCAAGATTGCAGTTGTAATCAGCACAATAAAACAACATTTTGTTGCCTATATTAGTGAAAGTATGAAACTTTTTATTCCCGGGGTCATGGTTTGAACTGAACTTCATTTTGTTCCGACACGGCATACAACCTTCGGTCCTTTTACAATAGGAAGGTACTAGCGGCAGCTGGATAGGTCGTAAGCTTTCGAACAAGGGGTTCGGTAGTTAACTGCTTGTCCGACAGGCGCGCGCGCGCGACTGGGAGGTAAACAAATCACTTTTGCTTTCGGCCTGCTGGCGTGTGGACGTGTATCATCGCTCTCTCTGCCCGCTTCATCGTCGTTTGCTTTCGCATGATTGTGTTTTTTCTTTTTCTATGTATCTAGTGAAACTGAATTGTAAGTACAATCATTTCATTGAATTCAATTGTGAATTAAAGGATCTTGGTTCACAACGCCCTCCGATTACCCGAGTGCCGGGACTGAAGGGCGTAATTGCGGGAATTCATTTTCCCAGAATGATCCTCGATGCTCGGTGCCGAGGGCGGGAGCGCTCGCTCCGAGCGTATATTGGGTTGGAAATGTGTAGATGAAAATCGTAAGTAAGTGCTCTTTTCATTTATATTTTTTTGACCTGTATGCCCGTTGCCGAGCGAATGCGCTCGACACGGAAACTTATTCAGTATGAAAGTGGAATCGCAAGTACAGTATTCTTTTTCATTTTCATATATTATTTTTATTGTAGCAATACTCAATTTGGATCAGTTTCCGAGCTTACCCGGAGATTGATCCTTCCCCCTTTGTATTTTTGAATGAAGTGAAATCGCAAGTGCAGTTCTTTTTCATTTTCATTTTTTATTGAGATTGCATTGTTGACTGGGATCAATGTTCCGCTATTCACGGGAATTGATCCTTCCCCTTTTTATTTAATGAAGTGAATCGCAAGCGCAGTAGTCTTTTCATTTTCATATATTTCTTGATTGCATCAATTCATTATGGATCAAGGTTTCCAGAAACCTTGATCCATAAAGGTAAGGAATGAAACCTTTCACCCTTGCGCTCGGTGCCGAGGGCGCGAATGCGCTCGATCCGAGCCCTTATTATTTGTGAAGTGAATTTTCATTTTGTTCCTTATTATTGATTGCATCAATATTATTTGGTTCAAGTTCCGCTCAGTCAGGGAATTGATCCTTATGCCTTGTATTCGTGCCGATGGCACGATAGCTAGGGCTCTTATTTTGTTGTTGGGTACATGGGTTACTGTGCGGGGGTGGGGTGGGGAACGAGACCCCCCCCGCTCAGTTCCCACAGATGGCTCTTCCCCTTAGGGGGGGGGGGAGGTTATCGGCGTTCTTCTCCTCGCCCGATCCGTCGAGCGCGGGGGAGGGCGCTCGGTGCCCGATGTACAATTGTATTAGGGGTCTTCCACTCGTTCGGGAGGGATCAAACCCCCGCACGAGGGGTTTCCCCCCCCATTAATCGCTACTACTATTATTTCCGCAGGTGCTACTGCCACGAGAGTGGACCTTGGTGAGGTATGGGCGTCCTTCCAATTGCAGAGCGTGCTGGTGTCCAGGGGCTGCGGTTCTATGTATGGGCCTACTGCGGTCACCCATGGAGTGGTGACCACGCAACCAGGTGACGACGTCCCTCCTCACCTGTGTACTCGCCTCACGTGGTAACAGTCTTGCCTACAGCCGCTGTGAGTGCCGTTCGCCGTACCGAGAGGGGGCGTGCCGCCGCCGCTCGTGGTTGCCGCGCTGCAGCGACCACACTTCCGCTGCCCTAGAACTCGCCCCTGGACCTGCCGCCGGTACCAGGATGTTGCTGGCTGCTGCTCCACTTCCTGTGTTTCCGGTGCTGCCTGCCGTACCTGCCGATTCTGCCTGCCGTTGCTGCGCTGGCTGTTCCTGCCGTTGCTATGCTGGCTGTCCCTACCGATGATGTGCTGGCCGTGACTGCTGTTCCTGAGATCCCATACCTGCTGATGTTCGTCCCTGTTCGTGGTGGTACTACCCCAGACTTTGGTCTGTCTGTACAGGTGCGTCCGGGCCCTGTAGCTTCGGCTACAGCAGCCCCGGCTCCGCCCTGGATAGCAGATCTTACGTCTGTCCTGAGGAAGCTGACGAAGAAGAGGAGGAAGGTGTCGTGGTCGTCGTCTTCATCTCTTCATCGTCGTGAGGGCCGCCCGCCTCTTCCCCTTACGACCTTCTAAGAAGGCTTTACAGCCGAGGAAGGAACAAGAAGGTCGCCTCCTCCCTCCTAAGAAGCTTCCTCGTGGGAGCTTCTCGGGACCCGTCTCACCTCAGGTGGGACGGGAGGGTTCCTTCCGCTGGTCCTCCTGCTCCTTCGGGAGCGGGGCCCGTCTCTTCTTCCCCAAGGAAGAAGACTACGGGGACCAGAGGGGTACCTGGCTAACACCGGTACTTGTTCCTCGCCTGGTGGTCAGTGGTTCTGCCACTGCATCATGGGTTCCGTCTCGCCGTCCCGTTTCGCCGGGACGGTACCGAGTGTACGGTCGCCAATACCAGCGACCGTGCAGCCAGGAACCAGACCTCTGAGTCCGCTCAGCGTCAGGTTCACGGCACGGGGCGGAAGACTGGTGACAGCCGCTCATGGCGACTCTCACCGAGAACCAGCTCTCACTCTCGCGGTGAAACAGCTGGCTACCCGGGGACGTGACGGTCCACGACCGCACGGGCTGAGGCTGGGAAGAGGTCCTCCCGTTCGCCGGTGCCAGCCACGGCTGGAACCAGCGACGTGACGTGCCGTGAGGACAAGCACCGGTCTCACTGCGACGCAGTGGAGCCTGCAGGTCGCCTGACCGTCGCTCTAACAGAGAGCGATCGGGTACGGCAAACCAGCACCAGCTCTTCTGACACTCGAGATCAGTGCCGCTGTGCTCAGTCCAGCCGTTCTCCACAGCGAGACGGTCGACCAGGCCTGCAGCTCGATCGTCACCGCGGGTTGACGATCGCTGCAGCCCTCCAAGCCTGCTGGTCGTGCCAGCGAGCGACGAGGGAGCGTCAGGTCTGCCTCTTCCCGTACCTTCAACCTCCTCGGGTTACACCGGGGAGGAGCGAGGTATTGAGGAGTGATCGTGAGGGGTGCGCCCCTCATGATCCCACCACGACGCCCTACGTGCCAGGCACGGTTCTTGGACCGGCCAGGACGTATGCGCAGTGGATGGGGAAGACCGAGAGGGCTGTCGCTGTTCCCCCTTCTTAGGAGGAGGGTTCTCGGAATATGCTCTTGTTCGAAGGGCTTAACGGTCCCACTCTGCAAGATGCTGTGACTTCCGAGATCCAGAGGAACTTTGCCGAGGTTACGGCGCTGATTCGTCAGCACAATGACCTCGGGAAGGATCGCCGCTCCCACCAGCAGAGCCACGTCTCGGCTCGAGTCGTTTTGGGGCCCGAGAGGGAATCCAAATCGACGGTGGGTCTGCCGCGATCGGAGCTTGCCGACTGGGTGGAGCCAGGTAGTCTCTCGTCTCCGGACAAGGAGGCTCTCTCGGTTCTGGACGGTCGAACAAGCTCCTTCACCTCCTCTACTGCGACAGAGGCGTTTCTACGTGTCTTCGGACATCGTATTTATATATCCCTTCGGTCCTCCTGAGGTTTCGACCTCGACGAGGGACTGAATGAGTCGGAGCGGTATCGGCTCGCTCCTGTCAGGTGTCGATCAGCCCCACCCAGACGACGTTCACAGTGGCGGCAGACCCTTACCTACAGTAGAGTTCGTAACCCTTCCTCGGGAAAACGTTTTTCTCCTGACGATACGTTTTCCCAGACTCTGAGAGGCCATCGCCGCAAGGCGATGGCTGCTCCTGCTCTTCTCCAACTGCTAGTTCCACTGGGAAGGCGAGCGAGTATCCAATTCCTCCCCCATTCCCTCTCTCCTTACGGCTACGAGGGAAAGGGGAGGGATCCTACAGAGATTTCTCTGTAAGATCCCACGTTAGGGGCTGCGCTACCGGGGGGAGGGGGGACCTTCGGTCCTACCTGACGTAAGAGCCCCGGTCCCCTTGAGGAGGGATCCTGCCAGCCATTGGGACCCGGTCCAACAGCAGGCGTACGTTCCAGGGGCATCGAAGGACGTAGCATGGAGACAGGAGATCAAGACCATGCTGAGCAAGAGAGCTGTAGAAATCGGTACGGATCAATCACCGGGCTTTACAGCCGACTCTTCCTGGTGGAAAAGTCTACAATAGGCTGGCGCCCAGTGATAGATCTCTCTTCCCCGAACCGGTTGGTTCGCCAGACCCGGTTCACGATGGAGACGGCACGCTCAGTGCTCGACTCTATCAGGGAGAACGATTTCATGCTTGCAGTGGACTTGAAGGATGCGGATCTACAAATACCCATCCATCAGTCCTCCAGAAAGTACCTCCGCTTCAATCCTCGACGGGACGGTGTACCAGTTCAGGCCACGTTGCTTCGGTCTCTCAACCGCCCCACAGGTGTTCCGCGAGTGTTTCACTCTGGTGTCTGCTTGGGCCCATTCGCACGGGATACGTCTGATGAGGTATCTCGACGATTGGTTAGTCCTGGCGAGCTCCCGCTCGCAGTTGCTACAGGACAGGGATCGACTGCTCGAGTTCTGTCGCGATCTGGGGATCGTTCTGAACTTCGAAAAGTCCGATCTCGAGCACAAGCAGAGGATGAAGTACCTGGGTATGCTGATCGACACGGTAGCAGATTCAGGGAGGCAGCCAACCAGTTCCTGTCTCGGCAGGAACAGGTAGCTCAGCAATGGCAAGTCGTGATCGGACACCTGTCGTCACTCCGGAACCAGTCCCTAACGGGCGTCTTCACCTGCGGTCTCTTCAGGGAGACCAAAGGAGAGTTGGTCACAGGCGACGGATCCCCCGAGCCTTCCATGGTCACTGACACAGGAGGTGAGGCAGGACCTAGCCAGGTGACTGGACGACAGGAACCCCTTAAGAGAGTGCCTCCGGGTACTCTCCCCCCGGACATGCAGCTGCTCTCAGACGCATCGACCGAGGGATGGGGTGCAACCACCTGGAAGAGTTGCGGACTTCAGGAGTGTGGTACGAGAACGACAAGCACCTTCACATCAATGTACTGGAACTAAAGGCAGCGTTCCTCGCTCTCCAAGAGTTCCAGGACCGCTTGATGGGACACTCAGTGGTGTTGATGTACGACAACACCACGGTGGTGGCTTACGTCAACAAACAGGGGGGGCCTAGTGTCTCTCCCGTTGTATCAGTTGACTCGGCAGGTGCACGAGTGGGCCGAGGCACACTCAATAGAGCTGTCGGCACGCTACATTCCAGGGAAGGAATGTAGTAGCAGACACGCTCAGCCGTCGGGATCAGGTGATAAGGACCGAATGGTCTCTACACCAGGACGTGGCGGAAAGGCTCTTCGACCTGTGGGGGCGCGACCAGTCGAGGATCTGTTCGCCATCCGGCACATCAGGAAGCTCCAGGTGTTCTTCTCGGCCGCCGGATCCATGGGCAGCTGCAGAGGACGCTCTTCAACACCCGTGGGACAACCTCTTCGCCTATGCCTTTCCCCCGTTCAGCCTGATTCACAAGGTGATCAGTCGAGCACTGGTCATCCCGAATCTCAGGATGATCCTGATGGCTTCCAAATGGCCACAGGCCATTTGGTATCCGGACCTGCTGGCTCTTCTCGCAAGAGAACCGAGAGAGATTCCCCATTGGCACAACCTTCTCGGCCAGCCACACGTCGAGCGGTGGGTACCAACCGAGCAGTCCAGTCCCTACGTCTTCACGGCTGGCTGTTATCCACCTTCTCTTGCGTACGAGAAGCTTTTTTCGTAGCGCAGCAACAGAGATGGCTGGAAACGTCCGTCAGTCCTCTGCAGCTGTGTACCAGGGGAAGTCGGCCGTCTTCGGTGGTTGGTGTCGTAGACGGGGCCTATCTCTTCTCAGAGCCAATCTTCAGCAGGTAGCGGATTTCCTCGTTTTTTCTTCGCCGAGGAAGCTCCTCTAAGTTCCCACAGTCAAGGATACAGAGCCGCCTTGTCGCTCCTCCTGAAACTGACGGGATTGGACATCTCGAACTCGTTCGAGATCTCCTTGCTTAGGAGCAGCTTCCAAAGGTCTTGCCAACCCAGGGAAATCAAATGACCCTCGTCTTGCTGGACCTGGCATCGGCGAAGAGAGTACGGGAGCGTCATGCAGATAATGATGCGGATGAGATGCTGCTTTGTCCTGGGAGGACGCTACGTCGCTATCTGAAGAGAACTCGACACCTCGGGCCTGAGTGTCGACGCCTCTCCGTTAGCAAGGGGTCAACAAGAAAGAAGTATCAAGAACACTCTTTCGTCCTGGCTGCGTGAGGTCTTCAGGAGGGCGTAGGAGGCTGATGGCAGTGACGACATCCGTACGTCCCGTCCGAGAACTCACGAAGTCAGAAGTGTTGGCCCCTCGTTGGCGTTTCGTAAGAACTTCTCCGTGGCGCAGGTATGGAAGGTGGGGTCTGGTACAACCAGACCACCGGCAACTTCCTTATACCTCTTGGATATTGCCCATAGGTCCTTGGATCGGTTTCCTTAGGACCTGTGGTGGCTGCTCAACACGTCGTCTAGCTAACCCAGACCCTAGCAGGCTGAACAGCATCGAGTCCTGGTGTGACTGTATGAATAGATAGTGATGAGAAAGTGACTGGCTTCTCTTCTATCTTTTCTTCCCCTCTACCTGTGGGTAGAGGGATACGGTCATCACCCTGCTGGATAAGGACGAGATGCCGGTGAGCTATATGACAGAGCCCCATCCTATCCCTTTCACGAGGGATGGGAGCAGAATATCCACCACTTCCTTCTACGGGGGGAAGTGGATGCCTACAAGAGTCAAAACCATGACTTTAACTTTGCTCCTGTACAGGAACAAGTTCTTACATTGCTGGTACGAAGAGATACGCTTGCCTCTCTCTTAGTACTCGGTCCAGAGGTCTGACCATTGATCCTGCGGTGCACACCCCGATCAATCGGACAGAGGCTTGGATCCCTCCCTCGCTCTTACGACCAGGGAGGCTTCCAAGGTTGGGCGAACACCAGTCTGTTCACAAAAGACTCAGATTCCACCCACCAAGAAGTGAGTCTTCCTATTGTAAAAGGACCGAAGGTTTGTATGCCGTGTCGGAACAAATGACAATTTGTCTAAAATTGCATTTTTCCTAACTATACAAACCTGAGGTCCTTTTACACATAGCCCCACCTCATGCCACCCCTCACTCTGCAGTTTTTGCTTGGGCCAAAAGCAAAAGTGATTTGTTTACCTCCCAGTCGCGCGCGCGCGCCTGTCGGACAAGCAGTTAACTACCGAACCCCTTGTTCGAAAGCTTACGACCTATCCAGCTGCCGCTAGTACCTTCCTATTGTAAAAGGACCTCAGGTTTGTATAGTTAGGAAAAATGCAATTTTAGACAAATTGTCATTTTACCTTGTAATCGGTGGTTTTACCCTTACTGCTATCGCAACTGAAACTCCACAGTGCTGCCACGTTCTTACTGACAGCACACATTAACGAGAAAATCAGCGGTCTGCAGATTTGCACTCACTCCTTCTCCTGTTACACCTTTCAAACCTTTTACTGTCAATTTCCGTTTAAGCACCGAATGGCCTTATACAGTAGCTAGTTGCCCCAGTGCTTGCGCATTACACGTTTCAAACCTTTTACTGTCAATTTCCGTTTAAGCACTGAATGGCCTTATAGCTAGTTGCCCCAGTGCTTGGCATAATGCCAAAAATCTATATAGTACTATAAATCAAATCAATCTCCTTCATTATTTGGTACGTATTTATATATAAGCATTCTGCATCGTTCGTCCCCGCAAATACGAAAGCCACCAGGAATTGGTGTGTCAAATGTATTTCGCCATGTTTAGTACGAGCCCCTGGGGGTTAATTACAGTCATCCAAATAAATATTACTTAACATTTTTGTTCAGGAGGTAAAACTGCATAGAAAAACTGCAACTGTCATAGTCTAGGCCGCCGCAGAATAGTAATGTAGATCTACCCAGTATTTTTTTAATAGGTAGGAAGCAGCTTTATAGACTGGTGGAATCATGAATACTACATAGGTAGCTAGCCTATACTAATCATTGTGATTCTCAAATCCATTACCCCAAACCTTCAGTTCAAGTGAAATTGTGTGAAAAATGAGAAGGAATTTGGGTCAAGTCTCAAAATTCCTAATGCCAGTATCTTCATCTCTGTCAAATGTGATGTGAATTGCCCAAATTTTATTACTTCTGCTGTCTAAATTTTACAATAAGTACCTACTAGTGTGTTGCTGAGTAAGTAGAATATGACAAGAGGCTATTCATCATTTTAGGTGAGGCGTACCTGATACCAGATTTTGATATTGGAGTTTTTTGTATGTGTGGAAGTCTCCTTAATACCTAGGTATGCTTAGTACAGAATTTTTGTAGGATTTGCTGCAGCTAAAATATTTAAAGACTGTAGTTTGATATTATGTATATGTGGCTAATACTACCCAGATTCCTTTGTGTTCCCAGTAACAGCAGAAATAAAGGAGGACCTGGTATGGTGGAATTCAAGAGCAAGACTTTCGGAAGGGAAATCTCTCTTTCCTCTGAGCCCTGACCTAGTGTTTTATTCAGATGCCTCGGACCTACATAGGTTTGGGAGCTTTCCTGGGAGACAAGGAAATCTCAGAGGTTTGGACTTAGGAACAAAAGAGCTGGTACATAAATAAATGTGAAGGAGTTAATAGCCATCTACTGGGGAAGAACAAAAGAGCTGGTACATAAATGTAAAGGAGTTAATAGCCATCCACTGGGGATTGAAAGCCTTTTCTACAGAGTGATAACATTCTACTCAGACAACACAACAACTCTGTCCTATGCTATAAGGAAACAGTGGGGTAACCACTCATTCACTCTGTGTGAGACAGCAAGAGCCCTGCTCTTATGGGCACATTAGAATCGTACATTGATTTTAACAAGGCTTATTCAAGGCAAATTCAGTGTGTTGGTGGATGAACTGAGCTGCCGGAAGCAAGTTCTCCCCACAGAGTGGATGCTAGATCCTAGTGTGTCTCGACCTGGAAGTTGTGAAGCAAACCAGTACTGGACCTTTTTGCCAGAGCCAAGAATCATAGCTTCCCCCTTTACTATTCACCAGCCCCGGATCCTCTCACATGGGCAACAGATGCAATGCTGGTAAAGTGGTCAGACAAGGACCTGTACGCCTTTCCTCCATTCAAGATGGTGAGAGAGGTCATCAACAAGTCCCGATCTCATAAAAACCTCATGATGACGATAATTGCTCCTTACTGGTCGGCTCAGGAGTGGTTTCTGGATTTCTTGGAATTACGGACTTTCCAAGACTTACCACAAAATACCAGTCTGTTCAGACAACACCATTTTAGATATTTTCACCAAGGACTGTCCACTCTCGCTCTGACATCATTCCGACTGTCAGGGGACTTCTGCGAGTGAAAGGCTTTTCAAGACTAGCTGCAAAAGCTATTGCACATTGCAGAAGACTGACGTCCAGTAATGTGTATCAAGCAATGTGGGCAGTCTTTCGGTCCTGGTGTAGGAGAAATAACACCTCTTCTATTAAAATGCCTATTGGAGAAATAATGGATTTTTTTGCTATATTTGAGATCCTCAAGGGGCTTGTCTACATTCACTATTAAAGGATACAAGGCTGTGCTAAACTATATTTAAGTATAGGGGTATGGACCTCTCCGCCAACAAAGATTTCTCAGATTTGATAAGATCCTTGGACGTGACAAAGCAGAAAGAGAGTGAAGTTTTATCTTGGAAGATAGATGTGGTACTTAAATGGCTCTCGGAGCCAAGTTTTGAGCCTCTTTGTTTTGCATCTTTCAGAGGAGTGATGTGGTAGTTACATTTGACAACATCTTCGAGGGTTGCGTGAGAGGGAGTGAGAGAGTAAGTGAGAGTGTCATTGGGTTGTTTGTAATTATCAGGAATAATTGAGAGTTTAAATGTTTTTGTATGTTTGATGTGTCGTGTTCATGTTTGATGTTGGTGTTGCTGTATGGTAGTGTGTAAGTGCATATGTGTTTTTCTGAAATGTTAGTGAGCGAGCTATCGAGAGAGAGAGAGAGAGAGAGAGCGTAAGTGGTGGATGAATAGTTAGTGATGGTTTGCTTGTTGGGTGATCATTTTGGGTTGTCTACTGGCGGTTGCCGAGTCAGTCTTGGATCAGTGTTAGTACTAGACATATGATTTTGGCAGCAGTCTTGGATATTGTTGATGGTCAGTTGCGTTGTGTTTCTGAATTTAATTATTGTTTGATTTGCTTAGAGTTGTTGTGCCTGTGTTGTTGAGTTTGTAGTGCTTGTGTGTTGGAAGGTTGTTGAGCTTGTGAGTTTCTGTGGAGTTGTATATGAGTAGTTGTGAAGCAGTAAACCATGTACGTATATTGCAAGTAAAGGAGTGGTGATTTTTGTAGAGTAATGTCTTAATGATTTTATGATGATGAGTTTGGTATGACTGTAATTGTGTATCATTAAGGTGTACTATTTTAAGGGCACTGAAAAGGTGTAATTACATAAACAAAGTACATAGTACTGTTTAAGCATGGTACTGAATAGTTTTAAAAGTTTCTTTCTTTTTTTTCAGATGTGCTAATGTTAACTTTGCTAGAAGAAATACCTGTAACAGATGTGGCAAAGGTAAGAATTGTCCAGTTTTCTATTATTATAGTTCTTATGAATGGGTGATGCCAATTTTCCTGAATCTTTTTGCTGTAACACAAGAAGGAAGAGTCGAAACCCTCCTATGCTCTCTCTTGCTATAAAACGACTTCCACTGCTCTTTAGGCCATGCCTGGCATTCCGTGCAAGGATTCGTTATTACAAAAATTTGAACGGCACCTACTACACGTGATGTGGGGATCAGTCACCGCCGAAGCCAAAAAACGAGAACATGGAATACAGGTGGTCCCCGGGTTATGACGGGGGTTCCGTTCTTGAGACGCGTCGTAAGCCGAAAATCGTCGTAAGCCGGAACATCGTCAAAAATCCTAAGAAAACCTTACTTTTAATGCTTTGGGTGCATTGAAAACTATGTGAACTGCATTCTTATGGCATTTTTCATCATAAAAACCTTCAAATATAGATTATTTTGCATTTTGTTCATGAAACTTACCTGACAGATATATATATAGCTGTATTTTCTGAAGTCCGACAGAATTTCAAAACTCGCGGCACACGCAGTGAGCGGCCAGGTGGTAGTACCCATTTCCGCCGCTGGGAGGCGGATATCAGGAACCATTCCCATTTTCTATTCATATTTTTTCTGTCGCCGGTGCTGTAAACAACTGTTTGCAGTACCTCCACCTAGGATTTTTGGATTTACTCGTATTTAAGTATCTGGATTGTCTTTTGGTTATTGATTCTGGATTGTTGGATTGGCATACGCAATAGTGGACTGTTTTTTGATTTTGGATTGGCTTTTCTGTAAACGTGATGTTTGGATCAAGTGCAGTGAGTTTCAGAGTGTGTGTGAAGAGTGATTGTAAGGTGAGGCTACCTAAATCATCGGTAGATCCCCACACAGTATGTATGGGGTGTAGGGGGCATGTATGTTTGTTGGATGATCGGTGCAATGAATGTGAAGGATTGACCGATGATGGATGGAAGGTGTATGATTCCTATTGGCGTAAATTGGAACGCGATAGGATCAGGAGGTCTTCCTCCAGGAGCGGTTCTACTAAAGGTAAGGGAACTAACATTTCACCTGCTTTTTAACACCTATAGAATTTGTCTCTCCTAAACCTGTGATGTTGCCTTCGGGCCCTGATTCTGTCTGGAGAAGGTAATGCTCTTTCTCTGATTTTGGAGTCGTTGCGTACTCTTGAATCAAAAGTGTTGGCCTTAGAAACTGGCTCGGTGAAAGTGTGTGATCGTGCCCCTAGTGTTGTGGAGGGGGCGTCAGATCGGCCCCATAATGCCTCTAGGCCTAGACCGCTGTCGGACTCCCAGGACTCAGGGAGTGGATATGTCGAAAGCCGCAAGAGGGTTACGGGGGCTCCCCACCGATCTGGCGTCCCTTCGGCAGGCCATGTTGCAAGTTCCCAGGCTGCCAAGGAGCGCGCACGGGCGCGTATCCTTAAGGACTGTTTTTCGTCCTCCGAGGCGTCCTCCCCGCGCAAGGGGTGGAGCGCTCAGAGAGACTTGCGTCCTCTGAAAAGGACTTTTCGTAGTGAGGACGCTTCACGTCCTATCTCTCCAGTTTCTTTGCGCTCTTCTCCGGATGCGTATGACGCCTTTCCGCCTCAGAAGAGAGGTATGATGTCATCCGGTGATGACGCCGAGATGCGCTACAGTCGCGCTTTGGAGAAGCAGGTAGCTGTACCTGTGAGAAGGAAGGAGGCGTCCCCTCGCCCCTCGTCTTCTCGCAGGCTCAGTCCTGCTCCTTCTGTTGGTTCTTCGCCTACGAAGAACATCCTTTAGTCCCTTCAGGACCAGTTATCTTCTTTGATGGCTCAGAGGACTCGCCCAGCAGCAGTCGAGCCTAAGCGGAGGAAGGACGTCGGGCTGCCTGTCAAGAGGACGAAGCAGTCTCCTTCTCCCTCTCCGCGTTCGTCTCTTTCTCCGAATGCGTCTCCTTCGGTTCATCGCCGATCTCGTACTCCTGGTAGGAAAGCTGGTCGTCAGGATGCTTTCGTACCCTCTCGACGTCATGGGCAGGCTGCTCGACGAGACACTCAGGATGTTTTTGAGGACGCTCAGCAGGACGCTTCGGAGGTCGCCGAGCAGGAAGAGGACGTGCAGCAGGACGCTCGTATGGACGCTCGGAGTGACGTGTCTCCTTATAAGGAGTTCGTTAGCGTTCGGAAAGACGCGTTAACTTCGAATTCTGTTCGCTCGTGTAAGAAGCGTAAGGACCCTTCGGTTGGAAGTAAGGCAGTCTCAGTCGTCTCGAAGGACGCTCAGCGCCGTCAAGACGCTCTGCCTCCTCCGAGCAGTAAGGATCGTCATAAGGACGTTGGCTTGGATGAGGCTTCTGCTTCTAAGCAGCGGGGGTCTTTGATCAAGGCCAGACCCGCTGGACGTACGCCCTCTCCGGAGGGGCGGTCTCCTATTCCTCTTAGGGAAGAAGGAGAGTTGAGTAGTCCGGCGGACTCGATTGAAGAGGAACCTTCTTCTGTTTCCTCGCTGGAAAGGTTTGTTTCCTTGGGAAGACTGCACCTCAGGCCTCTCCAGTTTTTCCTTTTGGACGAATGGAAGGCCAAGAACGATCTGAATGCGATCTTGAAGATCTCAGAGTCGGTGAAAAGCCATCTAAGATGGTGGCTCGATCCTCAGAAGTTGCAAGAGGGCTTATCCCTAAATCTTCTGAGCCCCGACCTAGTGTTGTTTTCAGACGCTTCCATTTCGGGCTGGGGAGCAACACTAGGAGGGGAAGAAGTGTCAGGCTCCTGGAGAGGGGAACAGGCAGTCTGGCACATCAATGTGAAGGAACTGGCAGCGATCTTCCTGTCGCTGCTGTTCTTCGAAGAAAAATTGATAAACAAAGTTATCCAAGTCAATTCGGACAACACCACAGCCCTCGCATATTTGAAGAATCAGGGAGGAACACACTCCCGGACTCTGTTTCACCTGGCAAAGGAGATTCTGCTGTGGGCAAAGGTGAGAAAGATCACGATCCTGACGAGATTCATCGCAGGAGTGCAGAACGTCAGGGCGGACCTTCTCAGTCGACAGGACCAAATCCTGCCGACAGAATGGATCTTGCATCAAGATGTGTGTCAGGAGCTTTGGAAGTTGTGGGGACGTCCTCTGGTCGACCTAAATCTTCTGAGCCCCAGACGCTTCCATTTCGGGCTGGGGAGCAACACTAGGAGGGGAAGAAGTGTCAGGCTCCTGGAGAGGGGAACAGGCAGTCTGGCACATCAATGTGAAGGAACTGGCAGCGATCTTCCTGTCGCTGCAGTTCTTCGAAGAAAAATTGATAAACAAAGTTATCCAAGTCAATTCGGACAACACCACAGCCCTCGCATATTTGAAGAATCAGGGAGGAACACACTCCCGGACTCTGTTTCACCTGGCAAAGGAGATTCTGCTGTGGGCAAAGGTGAGAAAGATCACGATCCTGACGAGATTCATCGCAGGAGTGCAGAACGTCAGGGCGGACCTTCTCAGTCGACAGGACCAAATCCTGCCGACAGAATGGATCTTGCATCAAGATGTGTGTCAGGAGCTTTGGAAGTTGTGGGGACGTCCTCTGGTCGACCTATTCGCGACGTCGAGGACGAAGAGGCTTCCTCTGTATTGCTCCCCGGTCCTGGATCCAGGAGCAATCGCTGTGGATGCATTGCTCTGGAGTTGGACGGGCCTAGACCTTTATGCCTTCCCGCCATTCAAGATCATGGGGGAAGTCATGAGCAAGTTTGCGGCTTGAGAAGGGACAAGGTTGACCCTGATCGCCCCGATGTGGCCGGCAAGAGAATGGTTCACAGAGGTCATGTCATTCCTTGTAGACTTCCCAAGGACGTTGTCCTGGAGGAAAGATCTACTCAAACAGCCTCACTTCGAAAGGTATCACCAAAACCTCTCCGCTCTGGGTCTGACTGCGTTCAGACTATCGAAAAGTTGGCCAGAGCGAGAGGTTTTTCGAAGACAGCTGCGAAAGCAATCGCAAATGCAAGGAGAGCCTCTACAAGAGCTGTCTATCAATCGAAGTGGGCTTCCTTTAGGGCATGGTGTAGAAAGGAGGGAGTTTCCTCTTCCACGACCTCTGTGAGCCAGATAGCCGATTTTCTACTTTTCTTAAGAAACGTGCAGAAATTGGCAGTCCCGACCATCAAGGGATACAAGAGCATGTTGTCAGCAGTTTTTCGGCATAGAGGCCTGGACCTCTCTGACAACAGGGATCTTCACGACCTCTTGAAATCGTTCGAGACCACGAAGATTCCTCAGGCGAGACCGCCTGCATGGAACCTTGACGTGGTTCTTAGACTATTGATGTCAAGTCCGTTTGAACCTCTTCACTCAGCGTCTCTTCGGAACTTGACAAAGAAGGCTCTTTCCCTAACTTCTCTGGCGACGGCGAAGAGAGTTAGCGAAATTCAAGCTTTTAGTAGTCAAGTGGGCTTCAAAGGAGACAACGCTGTCTGCTCTTTTAAGTCCAACTTTCTTGGCTAAAAACGAGAACCCGTCTAACCCTTGGCCAAAGAGCTTCGAAATTAAGGGTATGTTGAGTCTAGTGGGCCAAGAACCAGAGAGAGTCCTGTGCCCTGTCAGGGCTCTCAAGTTCTATGTTCATAGAACGAAAGAGGTACGAGGTCCCTCAGGTAATCTCTGGTGCTCTGTGAAGAGACCGGAATTTCCTTTGTCAAAGAATGCGGTGGCTTTCTTTCTGAGGGACGTCATTAAAGAGGCTCATTCATCTTGCCAGAAGACTGATTTGAGCCTCTTGCGAGTGAAAGCTCACAAGGTCAGAGCTGTCGCTACCTCTCTTGCCTTCCAAAAGAATATGTCAATCAAGTACATCCTTGATGGCACCTTTTGGAGGAGCAATTCTGTATTCGCCTCACATTACTTAAGAGATGTGAGAACGATTTATGAGGACTGTAGTTCTCTTGGACCATACATTTCTGCAGACACAATGTTGGGGGCTGGAGGTAGCTCTTTCCCTATCCCTTAGTTAGGAGTTAGGTTAGTTTTTTAATATATTTTGTGTTTTTGGTTGTTGTGATCTTGTGTGAAGATCTCCCATCCATTAGGTTAGTTTTCATGGGGTTTTGTCTAGTTGGTCAGGTGGTGGTCAGTTGCTTCATAACCCTTGTATGTATGGTTCGATGGTCTTGTCACGTTGAGGTCACGTCCCCGTCGACGGAGCATCCAGAGTGCACCAGCACTACAGGTCTCCTCCTGGCTGGCAACTCTGATTAAGCAGAAGCAGGCTTAAGTGACAGTAATCACAGAGTCTACTTTGCTAACAGGTGAGGAACCAAGATGTACATTATCTACTTAATTTAGTTTCCTACAAATCCTATTCTGTCTCTTCCCACCATCCGAAGGTGGGATTCAGCTATATATATATCTGTCAGGTAAGTTTCTTGAACAAAATGTTATTGTTATAATACAATTAAGTTTGTTCATACTTACCTGGCCGATATATATAATTAAGGTGCCCACCCTCCTCCCCTCAGGAGACAGTGGCATTGATAAAATATGAATAGAAAATGGGAATGGTTCCTGATATCCGCCTCCCAGTTGCGGGAATGGGTACTACCACCTGGCCGCCCACTGCGTGTGCCGCGAATTTTGAAATTCTGTCGAACTTCAGAAAATACAGCTATATAATATATATCTGCCAGGTAAGTATGAACAAACTTAATTGCATTATAACAATAACATTTTTGGTGTCATATTTCATCTGCCAGATTAGCGTTGTAGGCGTCGTAACCCTGGAACATGCGTCATAACCCTGGAAATAACGTCTATTGACAAGCGTCGTAACCTCGGAACGTCGTAAGCTGACACCGTCGTAACCCGGGGACTGCCTGTACCTGGAATTCCGGGGCACACACGTTGACGAGGCTGAGAAGGAGCAGAAGAAGCCATAGTATCAGCCAAACACACACACACTAAACACAAGCAAAATGGGCAATGAACCCGGTAAAGGCCGAGAGAGGTTAACCACAACTCTCGCCCAGGCGGTTAAAGAAAAGACTGCGCACAGTGGCGTAGGTGAGTGGTCCTTGACCACTCTTCACCCGATCTAAGCATGGGTTGCCAGACATCACAAGATGCCTTGCTTTCATCTGTTTTTTAACTGGATCCAGCTAGGTGCTAGAAATTATCCTATTGTTAAGACCTCAGGTTTGTAGCTATGAAAAATACAAATTGTCTTAGGAAATTTGATATTTTTTAAATGCTATTGTTAATAAGATTTTTCTCTCACCTGTTGACTTTTCTTGACTCGGGAAAATATATGTTCCTTTGATGTTTTTCTCTCCATTTTAGGCTTTCATTAGACCAAAGTAGTATTATTAAAGGTATTAAATGCATACATTTATATGGAATTCACAAAATGCTAGTTACTTGCTAAAGCTTCCAAAGAATAAGATACATGTGTGTACGCACAGTAATAGGAGCCAAGAGATAAGGAAGTGAAGTACAGACATGAAAAGTAACATAGTAACAATAAATTGATGTGTTTTTAGAAAGAAATAGATGTAAGTAATTATGTGAGGAAAATTGGGGTAAAGAGTACAACACTTTAAACTACCAATGAGTCGGTAGAAAATTGCATGCACTTGAATTTGATCATGCTTATTTATCAGTGTTTGTTGCAGCAGGTTTTTGGAGAAAAATCTTAAGTTTGGACAAAGTATGCATTGATAATTCTCTCTCTCTCTCTCTCTCTCTCTCTCTCTCTCTCTCTCTCTCGTCTCTCTCTCTCTCTCTCTCTCTCTCTCTCTCTCTCTCTCTCTCTCTCTCTCTCTCTCTCTCTCTTTTTTGGGCTTCAGTTTTATTTTTAATGATTCCTATATGATTACTCCCTACACGATCATATATGGACTCCAGTCGAGTGCATGATAAGGCATTGGCTTGGAAGTGTTGTTCAGTCTTGCCCATCTTCCAACAAAGATTTCATCTCTGTTGTTTATACCAAACTCTGTGATGTGAAGTGTTGAGAAGTTTCCAACTTTATTGGTAGTGGTGTGTAGCTTTAAGAGTATTTTGAAGTGTTTCATGTTTCTGCCTTCACTATGGAAGAAAACAGGAACCATGGATTACGTCAATGCATGGGCAAAGACAAATCATGTGGGAAGTTCATGTCACCTGTGTTAGTCAAACCCCATTCAGTTTGCAGTTCTTGTAGGGGTCTTGAATATTCTAGGGAGGCCACCTTTGGTAAGTGTGAAAAGTGGTCGTTGTCTCAGTGGGAGAAAAGGCTTAGACAGAAGCCTACGCCCATGCCCAGAGAATCTTCCCCCCAACATCACTTGCATCCCTTCACCCTCTCCCTTGCTACCCAGCTGTACTCTGTCTCCATTACCCATCATGTCTGGTAGGAACCTTTTTCATATTACTACAGGTATTTTCCTACTTACGATGGGGTTAGGTTCCAAAAACCCATTGTTTGTTGGAAAAATCATATCCCAAATGTAGCCTAGCTTACAGTAAGGTAATCAGTACCATCTAAACCATCTATATTGTAGCCTAGCCTAAAGTACATAGTATACTCTATACATATACAATATATGGTAATTATTATCAGCTAATTCTGGAGGTTCATAGCAGATTGACTTATGATAATTCATTACAAAGAGAAATTGAATAACACTGAGAAACAGTGAGGTATATCTTATACATATACGGTAGCGTAGCCTACAGTATACGCTATACATATATGGTGTACTAGTAATTATATTAATATCAGCTAATTCTGCAGGTCAGTGCAGATTGACTTGTGGTAATTCAATACAAAAAGAAAGTGAATAAGAAGAACAAGAACCAGACTGTAATGTAAGGGGCACTCACCAAGATTCAGTCTCTTGTCGGCTTACGTGAATGGTGTCAGGCTGTTCATGAAAGACAAGGAGGATGATAAAGCTGCAGGACATCAACGCGTTCCTCTTAAGATAGTATTTATTTTTCTGTTAGTTCATGTGTTTCAAGGAAACAGCTGTTACGAGATGTACAGGATCGAGGCTCAAATGTGGGGGGAGGGGTGGCAGAAGGCGATGGCACTGGAGTTGTTCTCCTAAAGAAGTATTTCTCCATTATTGGTTACATAGTATGTTTTTTCATTCATAAATTACTCTGTAACGTGCAACAGTGTCTGGATGAGCTCTCTCAACTTAGCAAACCGTTCCATGTTCCCGTCCATTTTACTTAAAAGTTTCAGTCCATGCTCAAATGAGGCAAATACCTCTGCCAATGGTTTTGTCATAAACATTCGCTCTGGCTTTTCAATATCATTTTCCTCTTCTCTTTTTCTCTTCTGCAAGTGTAATTAAATTTTTTGCTATTAGCTCTACATCTTGCACACATTTGTGCGAATTCACAATAGCGCAAACTTTTTATTGGAACCTAACTACACTGGTACCTCGACATACGAAAGTCCCAGCTTACGAAAAATTCAAGTTACAAAAGTAAATACGAAGATTTTGTTGGCTCTACATACGAAAATAGTTCAGGTTACGAAAGGTGGTTGCTGTAAAGTCCCGAGATTCGCCCAGACCACCAATAATAATTTTAAAACTTGCGTGCCGCCAACTGAGTAGACTCGCCACCATCCTTCCGCTCTCCCATTGGTTCCTGATGCTAGTCACTGCCATAAGATCCTGCTCTCCTATTGGTCAGCATCTCTCTCATCGTGCTCTACGTAAAGGCGTCCTTTGCCCACTGCTTTGCACCAGCGTTTGTGTACGCACGGGGAATTCGTTCGTTCTATACGATTTCGTTTACTAACGTAAATTCATTTTAGTGATTTCGTTGTACTACTTTATCGTGTTGTGTGAAAACTTTAGTACATATACTACATAACTTAAGTGTGTACAGTATACGTAGTCATGGGTCCTATGAAAGTTGCTGAAGTTCACGAAAAGAAGAGGATGCTTTCTATGGAGACGAAGATGGAGATAATTAAAAAGTATGAAGCGGGCATGTGGTTGAGTGTGATGGCTAAGGAATATGGCCTAAATCCGTCGATGATAGGCACCATCCTTGAGCAGAAAGAAGCCATCAAAGCAGGTACACCTTCCAAGGGCGTGAAGATTTTGTCCAACAAGAGGAGCCACGTGCACGACGAGATGGAGAGGCTGCTTCTTGTCTGGATAAAAGACAAAGAAATTGCTGGCGATGCGATAACCAAGACGGCAATCTGCCACAAGACCAGCGCTATTTTTAGCGATTTGATCGCCCAGGCCGAAGATGACGGAGGAGAAGGGACATTGACGCCAACCCCAGACTTCAAGGCTTCTCATGGGTGGTTTGAAAAATTCTGGAAACAGAGTGGCATCCATTCGGTGGTGTGGCATGGGGAGGCGGCCAGCTCGGACACGAAAACGGCCGAAGTCTTTATTAAGATGTTTGACAAGGTGATGATCAAGGAAGGCTACAGTTCTCAGCAAGTCTTCAACTGTGATGAGACTGGCCTTTTTTGGAAAAAAAATGCCTCGTCAGACGTACATCACGGAGGAAGAGAAGAAGCTACCCTGGCATAAGCCTATGAAAGACAGGCTTACGTTCGCACTTTGTTCGAACGCCAGTGGGGATTGCAAGGTGAAGCCCCTACTTGTGTATCATTCGGAGACTCCTCGAGCCTTCAAGGCCCATAAAGTGCTAAAGGAGAAGCTTCCAGTGATGTGGAGGGCTAATGTGAAAGCCTGGGTAACGAGACTTTTGTTCACCGAGTGGGTAAATCTGTGTTTCGGCCCAACAGAGAAGAAATTCTTGGAAGAGAAGCGCCTCCCTCTGAAATGTCTGCTGCTGTTAGACAATGCCCCTGCTCACCCTCCTGGCCTCGAGGAAGATATCCTAGCAGAGTATTCTTTCATCAAGGTTCTTTATCTTCCGCCTAACACCACCCCTCTCCTCCAGCCCATGGACCAGCAAGTGATATTGAACTTAAAGAAGCTGTATACGAAACATCTTTTCAAGAGATATTTTGACATCTAGATACCATAAACCTCACCTTGCATAAATTTTGGAAGGAGCATTTCGATATCGTAATATGCATCAGACTCATAGATCAAGCTTGGCAGTAGGTTTCGAGGCGAACCTTGAATTCTTCGTGGAGGAAACTATGGCCTGATGCCGTATCTGCCCGAGACTTTGAGGGATTCAACGTGGGAGAAGCTGATGCAGATTCAGAAACAGTTTATGATCCTGAAACTGTTTCGCAACCAGATCTTGACGAGATCCACCGCTCCCTGACTGGTTGGTCCCTGTGGAGGGTCCCCGAGTTTGCGGCTCACTTGACAGTCCCACTAGCGGGTTGCTCCGCTCCACCACCGCCGGTTGTTCCCCCTGAGGTCTTAGTGGATCCTGCCCCGGTACCAGTGGCCCCCTTGGCGACCGCTTGTGGTGGGCAGACTCCTTTCCTTGTTGTCCCTCAACCTCCTTCTGCCCCGCAGAGGAGGCGGAGCCGTTCGCCCTCTCTGGTGCGCCCGGGTCAGTGGGAGTCCCATGACAGACCCACAGGTTCAGTCCGAGGCTCCTTTCCTAGAGGAGCACCTGTTCCCACTGGCGGCGGCTTTTGTGACTCCAAAAGTGCCCTACAGTCCCTGGAAGTCTTTAATACTGATCATCCCTTGGTGTTGAAGATCTTGCAGTGGATTTTCTTGCACCAGTATAAAGGGAGCATTGTTTCTTTTTGTTGGGTTCCTGCCCATGTGAACATATCGGGAAACGAAGAGGCAGACAAGCTAGCCAAATCAGCAGCGCAAACTTTGATACCAAGAAAATGCCCTGTTCCATATCGTGATACATTCTATGATATATGGAAATTCATCCAGCATTTATGGGTACTTCAGTGGGACAGAGTAGGCCTCAATAAAATGAAAGAAATTACTAGTCAGACACACTCTTGGAAATATGACCTAATACCAAGGAAGTGGGAGGTTGTATTGTGTAGATTACGTATTGGCCATACGCGTTTAACTCACGGCTATCTGATGGATGGGGAGAATGAGCCCTTCTGTGACGATTGCTTAGTTGCGCTGACTGTTATGCATTTTCTGGTTGAGTGTCCCAGTCTAGTGGAACTTAGGAATCGTTTTTCAGCTTATAGTAGTGAAGCAGATGGTAATTATAGCATCGCAAAACTGTTGGGAGAAAGCATATGTATTAATACCATTATCTCTTTTATTAAAGAAGCTGGTCTTCTCAAATATATCTGACAGCTGTGCTGTCTTAGTATAAACATTTTTTAATAGTTTTACTGTTATGTGATAAATCACAATTCTTTTTATCAGAATATTATTTTTATTTTTGTCAGAAATTTATTTTATTTTTTAAATCAAATTTACATCTCTCATAAAAATAAAGGTATTTTAAATTTTGTATAATATATTATGAAAGTTAAAAGATCACATTTAGTATTTGGCGTCGGTGAACCTGGTAGTTGTGACGCCAGATAACTCACAATCAATCAATCAATCCCACTGGCAGCCCCCGGTTGGAGACGCCCGCCATCACCGACCTCTCCGCCTGTGATTGGCCCTGCTTGCCCCCTAGAGGACGGTGCAGACGTGGCGTTTGTCCAGGACGAGCTCCAGAGCTCCTTGGACGGGCAGAGCAGCATGGACAAGGCGTTGACTTTTAGGCAAGTCCTGGCTCTCGTTAGAGCCAAGAACCATCTGGCAGAGCCCACCCACCCTCCTGACAAGAGAGGTCCATAGCTGTGGACTACCTCTTGGGGGGGTCCGAAAGAGACCAGACCTCCCCTGGGTCTTCCCCAGGCTGGGAACACGCCCCAGGCCCTGGCCCATATAGACCAAGTAGTTGCAGGCCCAAGGAACTCCTTGAGGTCCCACGGGTCCCTCAAACTCCTCCCGGCAGTCTGAGGCCTTCTACCAGGCCAAATGGACGGCGTTTGGGAGCTGGTGCAGAGGAAGTGGTCTCAAGCCTCTGCAGGCCAAGATATCCCACTTAGTGGACTTCCTGGTACACCTGAGACTTGACAGAGACTTCTCGGTAGCATCCGTGAAGGGGGTCAGGGCCGCCCTAGGCCAAGTCTCCCTCCAGAAAGGTTTGGATTAGGGAATTCCAGGCACCTTTCGATGCTGATCAGGAGCTTCGAACAGTCTTGCCCCCCAGTGCTTTGAGGGCACCGCAGCAGGACATCATTAGGGGGCTGGATTCCCTGAAGAAGCCCCCTTTTCGAACCCCTCATGGACATCATAGACAGGGAGCTGACGCTGAAGACGGTCTTCCTGCTGGCGTTGGCTTTCACCAAGAGAGTAGGGGATCTGCATGGCTGATCTTGCGAGGTTGCCCACACGAAGGGTGGAAGGATCTCACCTTTCGGTATGTACCCTCTTTTGTGGCTAAGACTCAGAACCCCTCGATCGTGGACAATAGGTTCATGTAGTTCTCGATCATGGCCGTAGCGGGATCAGAGGGTCCTCAAGACCTGTTCTTGTGTCCGGTCCAGGCAGTGAGGAAGTACCCCAGTAGGACAGCCTTGTTCTGGCCAGCCCTTAGGAACCTGTTTGTGTCCACTGGCAGGGAGAAGAAGGTGGTCTCCTGGTTAAGGGAAACGATTAGGAGAGCCTACGAAGGAGCGGGTATGCCTCCCACGAAGAAAACCAGGCCTCATGACATCAGGGCCCTTGGACCATCCCTAACCTTCTTGAAGACCCTAGCGGTCAGTCAGGTCCTAAAGGCTGGCGTGTGGAACAGGACTCCGCTTTTATGGCTCGCTACGTGGAGGACTGCACCCGTAAATCGTTCGATTTGTTTGTAATTGTGTCAGTGTGGCTGGCCAACAGCAGATCTAGACCTTCCACGAGCTTAGGACTCCAATGGTGTGAGTGGTAGTATGAAGGTGTATCCCCCTTTTCTCACCCCTCCACCCTCCTTCCTTATCCTCTCCTTGGGTCTCTGGCAAGTTTTTATAGGACCCAACAAGCCTTCAGGTAGGACAGAGTATAAAGGATTTTAGAATGCAACCATTGCCTTATTGTTGTCACCTTTCTGGGTTACCCTTCCATTCCAGCCAGCTCCCTTGGCGGACCCCTTCCCTGCCCTGCGCTTCTCTTCGAGCAGGGCTGGGACAACGGGTACACCCCTAGACCAACCTCTGGGTCCATTCCCCCCTAAGCTACTCCCTCCTCCTAAAGGATAAGTCTCCTAATAAGTAGTTCGAGGTAAGTATACGACATCGGAATAAATCACAATTTGTTCATGAAACTTACCTGACAGATATATATATAGCTGTATTTTCTGAAGTCCGACAGAATTTCAAAACTCGCAGCACACGCAGTGGGGGGCCAGGTAGTAGTACCCATTCCCACCGCTGGGAGGCGGATATCAGGAACCATTCCCATTTTCTATTCATATTTTTTCTGTCGCCGGCGCTGTAAACAACTGTTTGCAGTACCTCCGCCTAGGATTTTGATTTACTTTCGTCACTCAAGTATCTGGATTGTCTTTTGGTATTGATTCTGGATTGGTGGCTTGGTACGCGCAATAGTGGACAGTTTTTTTTATTTTGGATTGGCTTTTCTGTAAACGTGATGTCTGGATCAAGTTCAGTGAGTTTCAGTGTGTGTTTCAGAGTGATTGTAAGGTGAGGCTACCGAAATCATCGGTAGATCCCCACACAGTATGTATGGGGTGTAGGGGGCATGTATGTTTATTGGATGATCGGTGCAATGAATGTGAAGGTTTGACCGATGATGGATGGAAGGTGTATGATTCTTATCGGCGTAAATTGGAACGCGATAGGATCAGGAGGTCTTCCTCCAGGAGCGGTTCCACTAAAGGTAAAGGAAGTAATATTCCACCTGCAATAACACCAGTAGAGTTTGTTTCACCTAACCCTGTGATGTTGCCCTCGGGCCCTGATTCTGTGTCTGGAGAAGGTAATGCCCTTTCTCTTATTTTAGAGTCGTTACGCACTCTAGATTCTAAAGTGTTAGCCTTGGAAACCGGCTCTGTGAAAGTGAGTGATCGTGCCCCTAGTGTTGTGGAGGGGGCATCAGATCGGCCCCATAATGCCTCTAGGCCTAGACCGCTGTCGGACTCCCAGGAATCAGGGAGTGGACATGTCGAAAGCCGCAAGAGGGTTACGGGGGCTCCCCACCGATCTGGCGTCCCTTCGGCAGGACCTGTTGCAAGTTCCCAGGCTGCCAAGGAGCGTGCTCAGGCTCGCATCCTTAAGGACTGTTTTTCGTCCTCCGAGGCGTCCTCCCCGTGCAAGGGGTGGAGCGCTCGGAGAGACTCGTGTCCATTGAAAAGGACCTTTCCGAGTGAGGACGCTTCACGTCCTCTCTCTCCAGTTTCGTTGCGGTCTTCACCTGCGTCGTATGACGCTTTTCCGCCGCAGAAGAGATGTAGGACGTCATCAGAGGATGACGCTGAGAAGCGCTACAGTCGCTCTTCGGAGAGGCAGGTAGCTGTACCTGTGAGATGGAAGGAGGCGTCCCCTCGCCCCTCGTCTTCTCGCAGGTTCAGCCCTTCACCTGCTTTAGTTTCTTCACCCACGAAGAACATTCTCGTGTCCCTTCAGGACCAGTTGTCGGCTTTGATGGCTCAGAAGACACGCCCAGCAGGAGTCGAGCCTAAACATAGGAAGGACGTCAGGCTGCCTGTCAAGAGGACGAAGCAGTCCCCTTCTCCTTCTCCTCGTTCGTCTCTTTCTCCTCCTGCGTCTCCTTCGATCTCGTTCCTCTAGTAGGAAGGCACGTGGACAGGACGCTTTCTTTCCCTCTCGACGTCCTGTGCAGGCCGCTCGACAGGACGCTTGGGGAAGACGTTCATCGGGACGCTTTTGAGGACGCTCGGCAGGACGAGGACTCATCAGGACGCTTTTGTGGACGCTCGGAGGGACGCTTTTCCGAACGAAGAGGCTTTCGAGAGCGCTCAGAAGGACGCTTTGAAAGCTAAGACTGGACGCTTTAGTGGGAAGCGTAAGGACGCTTCTTTAGAGCGAGTTAAGGCAGTCCAAGTCGCCTCTCAAGACACTCAGCGCTGTCAAGATGCTCTTCCTTCATGCAGTAAGGATCGACAGAAGGTCGGTCGCATTGAAGAAGCTTCTGCATCCAAACCGCGGAGATCTCTGTTGAAGATCAGACCCGTTGGGCGTATGCCCTCTCCGGAGGGGCAGTCTCCGATTCCTCTTAGGGAGGAAGGAGAGTTAAGTAGTCCGGCGGACTCGGTTGAGGAGGAGCAGCCGTCTGTTTCGTCCGTTTCAGACTACAAAGTGCTTGTGCGGCTGTTACACTCGTCTTTTGGAGACAAGTTTCAGCCTGCAGCTCCCAGGTCTCCACCCTCTCAGTTTTCTTCATCGAAGTCTTGTAAAACCCCGGAGTTCGTGGAAATGAAGACTTCTCTGTCCACCAAGAGGGCTTTTAAGAAGTTACAAGACTGGATGGAATGAAGGAAGGATCAGGGCAAGTCGACTTTCGCCCTTCCTCCCTCAAGACTCAGTGGAAAAGGGGGCATTTGGTACGAGACCAAAGGAGAAGTAGGTGTGAGAATCCCTTCGTCATCCCAAGGGGATTTTGCTAGTCTGGTCGACGCACAGAGGAGGTCCCTTTTGTCGACAGCAAAGATTTCTTGGACTCCTACGGAGATCGACCATCACATGAAAGGACTATTAAGGACTCCCGAAGTCTTCAACTTTTTGGACTGGTGCTTGGAAGTCCTAGATATTCAATCTAGGAGTCCGGGGGAGCTGTCCAGTGTGTTAACTTGCATGGACAAGGCCGTCAGGGATGGTTCGGAAGAGTTAGTTTCGCACTTCGGTACGGCTTTTCTTAAAAAGAGAGCGCTGTTCTGCAACTTTACTGCGAGATCAGTTACGACGGCTCAAAAAGCGGAGCTTCTCTTTTCGCCTCTTTCAAACCATCTCTTCCCCCAGACTCTGGTGAAGGACCTGGCAGGTAGCTTGCAGGAGAAAGCTACTCAGGACCTCTTAGCCCAGTCCTCGAGACGTCCCGCAGTTCCTACTACGTCTTCTTTTGGGCGAGCTACAAAGAAGATTAAACCCTTTCGTGGGGCTTCTCCCTCAAGAGCAGCTCCTCGAGGGAGAGGACTTTCAAGAGGAAGAGCTCCTTTCAAACCGAAAGCAAGCAAGTGAAAGTCATGTCCTTCAGACACCAGTCGGAGCCAGACTGAAGTTTTTTGCGGGAGCAGGGAGAGAGAGAGATACGGACCCTTGGTCCCTCAAGATCGTGGAATAGGGGTACAAGATCCCCTTTTTGGATCCTCCTCCTCTATCCACAACTCCCAGAGATCTTTCTCCTTCATATCAAGGGGAGAAACGGCAAATACTTTTCGATCTTCTAGATGAAATGATCGAGAAAAGAGCGGTGGAGCAGGTCGTAGACCTGGGGTCACCAGGATTTTACAACAGACTTTTCCTGGTACTAAAGCAGTCGTCGGGTTGGCGTCCAGTCCTAGACGTAAGCAGGCTGAATCTTTTCATAGAAAAGATAAAGTTCAAAATGGAGACGCCTCAGTCTGTTCTAGGAGCCTTGAGACCGGGCGACTGGATGGTGTCCTTAGACCTGCAGGACGCATACTTTCACGTTCCAATCCACCCTCTTTCAAGAAAGTATCTGAGGTTCGTTTTGAGAGACAAAGTCTGGCAATTCAGAGCCCTTTGTTTCGGCTTAAGCACGGCTCCGATGGTATTTACCGTTCTCATGAAGAATGTAGCGAGATGGTTGCATTCTTCAGGGATAAGAGTATCTCTCTATCTCGACGATTGGCTCGTCAGAGCGTCGTCAGAGGAGAGGTGTCTGAAGGACCTTCAGTTCATGTTAGCCTTGGCGAAGTCCCTGGGACTTCTGGTCAACCTCGAAAAGTTGCATCTGACCCCGACACAGTCCATCGTGTATCTGGGGATTCAGATGGATTCAGTGGCTTTTCGGGCGTTTCCGTCCCAGGAACGACAGCTGCAAGGCTTAGAGAGAGTTTCAGCCTTCCTGGGGAAGGAAACTTGCTCGGCGAGGGAATGGATGAGTCTGCTGGGGACCATTTCCTCGCTGGAAAAGTTTGTTTCCCTGGGGAGACTACACCTCAGGCCTCTCCAGTTTTTCTTGGCAGAGGAATGGAGAGTCAAAGAGGATCTGGATGCGACCTTGAAGATCACCGAATCGGTGAAAAGCCATCTAAGATGGTGGCTCGATCCTCAGAAGTTTCGAGAGGGTTTATCTCTAAAGCTTCTGAGCCCCGACCTAGTGTTGTTTTCCGACGCGTCCATTTCGGGTTGGGGAGCAACACTAGGAGGGGAAGAAGTGTCAGGCTCCTGGAGGGGGGAACAGGTGTCTTGGCACATCAATGTAAAAGAACTAGCAGTGGTTTTCCTGGCGCTACAGTTCTTCGAAGAAAAGGTTGCAGACAAAGTTGTCCAAGTCAACTTGGACAACACCACAGCCCTTGCGTACCTAAAGAATCAGGTAGGAACACACTCCCGACCTCTGTTTTACCTGGCGAGGGAGATTCTGCTGTGGGCAGGTGCAAGGCGGGTGAAGATCCTGACGAGATTCATCGCAGAAGTCCAGAACGTTAGAGCGGACCTTCTCAGTCGACAGGACCAACTCCTGCCGACAGAATGGACTCTGCATCAAGACGTTTGTCGGGAGCTATGGAAGTTGTGGGGACGTCCTCTGGTCGACCTATTTGCGACGTCGAGGACAAAGAGGTTGCCTCTTTATTGCTCCCCTGTGTTGGATCCAGGAGCGATCACTATAGATGCACTGCTCTGGAATTGGACGAACTTTGACCTGTATGCCTTCCCGCCGTTCAAGATCATGGGGGAAGTCATGAGGAAGTTTGTGGCGTCAGAGGGGACGAGGTTGACCCTGATTGCCCCGATGTGGCCCGCAAGAGAATGGTTCACAGAGGTAATGTCCTTCCTTGTAGACTTCCCAAGGACGTTGCCCTGGAGGAAAGATCTACTCAAACAGCCCCACTTCGAAAGGTATCACCAAAACCTCTCCGCTCTGGGTCTGACTGCGTTCAGACTATCGAAAAGTTGGCCAGAGCGAGAGGTTTTTCTAAAACATCTGCAAAAGCGATTGCCAACGCAAGGAGGGCTTCATCGAGAGCTGTTTACCAGTCTAAGTGGGCTTCCTTCAGGGCATGGTGTAGAAGGGAGGGAATTTCCTCTTCCACTACCTCTGTGAGCCAAATAGCCGATTTCCTGCTATTCTTAAGGAATGTGCAGAAGTTGGCAGTCCCAACCATCAAGGGATATAAAAGTATGCTGTCAGCAGTCTTTCAGCACAGAGGCCTAGACCTTACTGACAACAGAGATCTTCACGATCTCTTGAGATCGTTCGAAACGACTAAGATACCTCAGGCGAGGTCTCCTTCCTGGAACTTAGATTTGGTTCTAAGACTTTCGATGTCGAGTCCTTTCGAGCCTCTCCACGCAGCGTCTCTTCGGAACATGACAAAGAAGGCTCTTTTCCTAACTGCTCTGGCGACGGCGAAGAGAGTTAGCGATATCCAAGCCATTAGTAAACAGGTGGGCTTCAAAGGTGACAACGCTGTCTGCTCTTTGAGTCCCACGTTCTTGGCGAAAAATGAGAACCCGTCTAACCCTTGGCCCAAGAGCTTCGAGATAAAGGGTATGACGAACCTAGTGGGCCAAGAACCAGAGAGAGTCCTGTGCCCTGTCAGGGCTCTCAAGTTTTACGTTCACAAGACGAAGGAAGTACGAGGTCCCTCAGGTAATCTGTGATGCTCTGTGAAGAGACCCGATTTACCATTATCTAAGAATGCTTTGGCTTTCTTTCTGAGACACATTATAAAAGAGGCTCATTCATCTTGCCAGAAGACTAATTTGAGCCTCTTGCGAGTGAAAGCTCACGAGGTCAGAGCTGTCACAACCTCGCTTGCCTTCCAAAAGAACATGTCAATCAAGGACATCCTTGATGGCACCTTTTGGAGGAGCAATTCTGTATTTGCCTCACACTATTTAAGAGATGTGAGAACGATATACGAGGATTGTTGTTCTCTTGGACCATACATTTCTGCAGACACAGTCTTGGGGGCTGGAGGTAGCTCTTTTCCTATCCCTTAGTTATGAGTTAGGTTAGTTTTTAATATGTTTTGTGTTTTTGGTTGTTGGTGAGATCTTTTGTGAAGATCTTCCATTCATTAGGTTAGTTTTCAGGGGGGTTTTGTCTAGTTGGTCAGGTGGTGGTCAGTTGCTTCATAGCCCTCATATGTATGGTACGATGGTCTAGTCATGTTGTGGGCACGCCCCCGTTGACAGAGCATCCAGAGCGCACCAGCACTACAGGTCTCTACCTCGCTGGCAACTCTGATTAAGCAGAAGCAGGCTTAGGTGACAGTAATCACGAAGTCAGCTATGCTAACAGGTGAGGAACCAAGATGTATATCATCTTAATTTAGTTTCCTAAAATCCTATTCTGTCTCTTCCCACCATCCGAAGGTGGGATTCAGCTATATATATATCTGTCAGGTAAGTTTCATGAACAAAATGTTATTGTTATAATACAATTAAGTTTGTTCATACTTACCTGGCAGATATATATAATTAAGTGCCCACCCACCTCCCCTCAGGAGACAGTGGCACTGAGAAAATATGAATAGAAAATGGGAATGGTTCCTGATATCCGCTCCCAGTTGCGGGAATGGGTACTACCACCTGGCCGCCCACTGCGTGTGCCGCGAGTTTTGAAATTCTGTCGAACTTCAGAAAATACAGCTATATATATATATCTGCCAGGTAAGTATGAACAAACTTAATTGTATTATAACAATAACATATTTATTACAAATTTGTAATTTTCATACAATCAACTTACCTGTCAGATATATACATAGCTAAGACTCCGTCGTCCCCGACAGAAATTCAAATTTCGCGCCACTCGCTACAGGTAGGTCAGGTGATCTACCGGCCTGCCCTGGGCGGCAGGACTAGGAACCATCCCCGTTTTCTATCATATTTTCTCTGTCGCCGGTGGTATCAACATTGTTGCTATTACCTCCTGACTTAGATTCATATTTCATCCTTTGATCATCGTTTCTCGGCTTTTTGGTGACGTATCTGGATCGTGTTTTGGCATTCGCTACTGTGGACTGTTTTTGGAATAACTCTTTTGGATTTTTCTCAGTATGTCTGATTCAAATGTGAGTGTGAGAATGTGTGTGAATGTAGGCTGCAGGGTGAGGATACCGAAAGCTTCGGTTGATCCTCACACTGTATGCCGTAAATGTAGGGGGTTTCAGTGTTCTGCTAATAATACTTGTAAGGAATGCGAGGGATTAAATGCAGAAGAGTGGAAGACTTTGACTTCTTATTTGAAGAAGTTAGAGAGGGATAGGGTTAGACGTCTGAAAGGTGTGAGTTCAAGGCCTATTGAGCCTTTCACGGATAATTCTAATCCTACTGATGTAGATTCTCCCTATGTATCTCATTCTCAGAGTGCTTTTTCGGATTCGGCCTCGGAAATCGCCAATCTGAAAGCTACAATTAGAGACATGAAGTCCAAGATGGCTGACTTCAAAGGTAAGGCTAGTGAAAGTGAGCATTACAGTGAAGTGAGTTCTCCCAGTGTTGTGGAGGGGGCGTTTGATCGTTCCTGCGACGCTCCCAGGCCTAGACCTCTTCCAAGCTCCCATGCCCAGAGGAGAAGGAAAGTCGAAAGCCTTAAGGAGGTCGTGGGGAATCCCCAACGGTCAGACGTCCCTTCAGCTAGCTCTGCTTCATGGCAGGCGGCTCAAGGGCGCTATAGAAAAAGCGTCCTTCGTGAGTGTTTCTCGTCCTCTCCCTCTCCCTCACCTAAACGAGGGTGGAAGGAGTCGAACTTGTCGAGACCGCTGAAGCGTCATATGAAGGAACTTGATATAGATTCTAGCCCAGAGCGCTTCTCAGATGACGCTCCTTCTTCTATTAAGAAAGCGAAGGTGGCGTCAGCGTCACCTGACGTGTACGCAGAAGTACCCTTTCCTTCTTCTCCCCCGAGTGATGACGAAAGGCGTCATGCACTGGACGTGGGAGAAGCGTCAAGGAAGATAATTATGGCAGTTCAAGAGCAACTGTCCTCTCTAGTGGGAGTTTTAGCGCCACGCCGGAAGGACGTGACGCTTCCAATTAAGAAGTCTCGTCCTCTCTCACCTGCTCAACGAGAAGCGTCATGCAGACGTGAAGCTGCTAAACGTCTTTCAGAAGCTTCGAGTTCTAGAGCGAGATCGGTGGCTTACGAAAGTTTTGTAACGCCAGAGAGACGTAAGACGTCTTTTGGACGTGAAGCGTCATTGAAATCGGATCATAGACGTGACGCTCCGACCAATATTGTGACGCCAAGTAGGACGCCTTTGGAGAGCGGAGCGTCTTCCAGGCGCGAAGCGTCATCAAGACGTCAGCAAGAGACGTCACCAGGACACTTGGCGAACGGGAAGCGTCATACAAGCGGGAAGCGTCTTCTAATTTTCAAGAGAAGCCTGAGCTTGTGACGCCTTCCAAGACGATTAAAGCGGGAAAGAGGAAAGATTATCATTCCCTTAGCCCCTCTCCTATTAGGAGTTTGTCTCCTCCAGAAGAGGAACGTACGGAAAGGAGAGCGGAGACTAATGTAGATCCCGAGTTGGATGAAAACTCGGATGATGAATATCATGGAAGAGAGGGTCTGTCTAACTATAAGGTTTTGACTACCCTGCTTCTTGAGGAGTATGGAGACGAGTTGACTCCTGCCGCTCCTCCTTCTCCGCGCTCGCTCTTTTCTAGTGCTAAGACGAAGAAACCTTCGTCTTTTCTCAAAATGAAGCCCACCATTTCGATGAAGAGGGCCTTACAATCCTTAAACTCATGGATGAAGTCTAAAAAAGACTTAGTGAGAACAGTCTTCTGCATGCCTCCAGCAAGATTAGCTGGGAAAAGAGGCATTTGGTATCAGACGGGAGAGAATATGGGTATTGCTCTCCCTTCTACAACGGAAGCAGATTTTTCGACCTTAGTTGACGCTTCACGTCGACAAAGTCTCAATTCGGCACGTATTACGTGGGGAATTTCGGAACTGGATCATCTCCTCAAGGGACTCTTTCATGTATTGGAAGTCTTCAACTTCTTAGATTGGTCCCTTGGGGTGATGTCCAAGAAAGCCCATGATTCGGAAGGAATCGAACCTGAAGCCCTATTATGCATATTGTCTTGTATTGACAAAGCGGTACAAGATGGATCTTTTGAAATCTCCTCATTGTTTGGAGCAGGTCTTCTAAAGAAAAGGACTGTATATGGCGCCTTCTTAACAAAGGCAGTCTCTCATGCTCAGAGGGCAGCTCTACTGTTTTCGCCTCTATCTGACTTTTTGTTCCCTTCTCAGTTAGTAAAGGACATTGCGCATTCGTTAACTGAGAAGGCGACTCAGGATCTTCTGACGCAGTCAGCAAGAAAGAAGAAACCTGTTTCTGCATCGGACAAGAAAGGAACTAGTACATCTGTGCAGCCCTTTCGAGGTGGTCCGACCTCCAGACCTCCCACAAGAAGGAAGGCTCCGGAGAAGAGAGGTAGGTCTGCCTTTCGTCCCTTTAAAAAGGGAAAATGAAGATTCTCTCCTCCAAGCACCAGTAGGTGCCAGGCTCCTGGAATTTGTGGAAGCCTGGACACTGATAAACGCAGACGCGTCTTCATTGGCGATCTTAAGGAAGGGATATCGTATCCCTTTCCTGAACACTCCTCCCCTAACGTCAATACCAGGGGAACTATCAGCCAAGTACAAGGATCCTGTGCTGAGGGATACTCTTCGATCGATGGTGGAACAAATGTGGGACAAGAGAGCGATAGAACTAGTACGGGATCAAAACTCCCCGGGGTTTTACAATCGCCTTTTTCTGGTTGCGAAAGCCTCGGGAGGCTGGAGACCAGTACTGGACGTCAGCTCTCTGAACAAATTTGTTCAGAAGGAGAAGTTCTCCATGGAGACTTCTGCTTCAGTCCTAGCGTCATTACGACAAGGAGATTGGATGGTGTCTCTAGATCTCCAGGACGCCTACTTTCACGTCCCGATCCACCCTTCATCGAAGAAGTACCTCCGTTTCATGACGGGGGGAAGGATCTTTCAGTTCAGAGCCTTGTGTTTCGGCCTGTCCACAGCTCCTCAGGTCTTCACAAGCCTGATGAAGAATGTGGCGAGGTTTCTTCACCTCAAAGGAGTAAATGTCTCTCTGTATCTGGACGACTGGCTCATCAGGGCCAGATCAGAGAGACAGTGCTTGGAGGACCTAAAGTTAACTCTAGATTTGATCAAAGCGTTGGGATTGCTCGTGAACCTCGAGAAGTCTCAGCTGACCCCCAGACAGGACCTAGTATATCTGGGGATTCGGATGGATTCTCGGGGTTTTCGAGTATTTCCTTCGCAAGAGAGAATCGCAAAAGGTTTGCGGATAGTCTCTCTCTTCTTAGGGAAGCAACATACATCGGCGAGGGAATGGTTGAGCCTTCTAGGGACGCTTTCCTCTCTAGAACAGTTCTTCCCACTAGGAAGACTTCATTTACGTCCGCTTCAATTCTTCCTCAAGAAGTCTTGGAGCTGGAAAACCGGACAACTTTCGGACGTTTTTCCCATTCCAGTGGAGATAAAGTCGCACCTAGAGTGGTGGTTGCCCCCTCTGGAAGAGAACGAAGGGATCTCTCTAAAAACACAGAACCCAGACCTAGTGTTGTACTCCGACGCGTCGGAGAAAGGTTGGGGAGCGACTTTAGGCTCAGAAGAGGTGTCAGGCACCTGGGAACCAGCACAGGTGGCTTGGCACATAAACTGCAAAGAAATCTTCGCCGTACATCTGGCTTTGAAGAGCCTAGAACCTCTGGTGTCAAACAAAGTAGTGCAAGTAAACGTGGACAACACCACCGCACTTGCCTACATTCGGAAACAGGGAGGGACGCACTCCTCGTTCCTTTACGAACTGACGAGAGACCTATTGCTTTGGACGTCTCACAGGAACATCTCCCTGCTGACAAGGTTCGTACAGGGAGTAACGAATGTGAGGGCGGACAGACTCAGCAGGAGGAACCAGGTCCTTCATACAGAATGGACACTACACGAGGAAGTGTGTCTCGATCTCTGGTCTCTGTGGGGGACTCCTCATGTGGATCTCTTCGCAACATTCATTTCCAAAAGGCTCCCAGTTTTTTGCTCGGTCGTGGAAGATCCAAGAGCACTTATGGTAGACGCCTTCCTGCTAAATTGGTCTCGAGTAGACGTATATGCTTTTCCCCCATTCAAAATCCTGGGGTTAGTATTGAAAAAGTTTGTGGCGTCAAAGGAGACGAGGATGACGTTAATAGCCCCCTTTTGGCCGGCCCAGGAATGGTTCACGGAGGTGGTAGAGTGGATCGTAGACTTTCCAAGATCCCTACCAAGAAGGACGGATCTTCTCAGACAACCACACTTCAAGAGGTACCATCAAAACCTCCTCGCTCTCGCTCTGACTGCCTTTCGACTATCGAAAGACTTGTCAGAGCGAGAGGCTTTTCTCGCGAAGTGGCAAGCGCGATCGCGAGAGCACGCAGAACCTCCACTACGAAAGTATACCAATCGAAGTGGGAGGTATTTAGAAGGTGGTGTAGATCCAAGAAGTTGTCCTCCTCCACTACCTCTATAGCGGAAATTGCTGATTTCCTGCTATTCCTGAGAGAAAAATCTCATCTAGCCGTATCCACAATAAAGGGATACAGAAGTATGCTCTCGGCTGTATTCAGGAATAGAGGATTAGATCTGGCAGATAATAAAGATCTCCACGATCTCATAAGGTCTTTGAGACTTCAAAGTCTAAGGAACCAGTACCTCCGAACTGGAACCTAGACGTAGTCCTCAAGTTTCTGTCATCGGAAAGATTCGAACCTCCTCATCTGGCATCGTTTTAGAGACATAACCAGAAAATGCCTATTCCTATTATCTTTAGCTACGGCAAAGAGAATTAGTGAATTACATGCTCTGCAGGATAAAGTAGGATTCAAGGGAGACTCGGCTATTTGCTCGTTTAAGACCCTGTTTTTAGCGAAAAACGAGAATCCCACGAATCCCTGGCCTAAGTCATTCGAAGTCAAAGGAATGTCGAGTCTCGTAGGCAGAGAAGCAGAGAGGTCTCTATGCCCTGTTAGAGCTCTGAAGTTCTACCTTCAGAGAAAGCATCAGATGGGAGGCTCTAGACAAGGTCTTTGGTGCGCGGTAAAAGACCCCACCAAGACTGATGTCCAAGAATGCGCTGGCATTCTTTGTAAGAAACGTCATTACAGACGCTCATAAGGTCTGTCCTGACGAACAGTTACAACTGTTGAGAGTAAAAGCTCATGAAGTAAGAGCTGTAGCGACGTCTCTCTCGTTTCATAAGAATATGTCGCTTAAAAACATCATAGATACGACATTTTGGAGATGCAACTCAGTATTTGCTTCTCATTACTTGAAAGACGTTCGTGTGACATATGAGAAGTGTTTTTCTCTAGGTCCTTTCGTATCGGCGGATACGATTCTGGGTACGGGAGCCGACACCAATCCTTAAATGTATATACTTTTCTTCTTTTGGATATGGTCTGGAGTCTCTTCGAACAATGGAGGACTTGGTTTAGCACGGGCGGCCGTCTATGTTGTTCAGTAAGAGACTCTTGTCATGTCCAATTAGATGAGTATAATTTTTTTTTTTTGAAAATTATGTATGTGTGCGTAGTGGTTTTGAGTTACGGTTGTTGTGACGAGTTCGGGGATAACTCGGAGCAATCCTTAGTTCTAACATATGGTTAGGATCAGGTGGTCGGGATTGGTGGTGTGCTCCTTCATAAGGTGTATTGTCATATAAGTGGATCAGCACCCATTGACAAAGTCCTTTTAGGCTCTGCCGAGTAAGCGGATAAGACCCCATTGGCAGACCCACAAGAACTCTTGGCCATAGATCATATATCTCGCTAAAGTTTCTTGAGGTGATGCAGACTACTGGGCAAACACACGACAAGTCTACCACCTATCAGGTAGGAACCAAGGTTTTATTTATACCTACAACATATGTTGTTTACCTGTCTATTCCATATAGAAGCTGTCTCTTACCCTCCACCGAAGGGTGCCAATCAGCTATGTATATATCTGACAGGTAAGTTGATTGTATGAAAATGATATTGTTATGTTACAATAAAGTTTCATACATACTTACCTGGCAGATATATACAATTAAAAGCCCACCCAGCCTCCCCGCAGGAGACAGGTGGAAGAGAGAAAATATGATAGAAAACGGGGATGGTTCCTAGTCCTGCCGCCCAGGGCAGGCCGGTAGATCACCTGACCTACCTGTAGCGAGTGGCGCGAAATTTGAATTTCTGTCGGGGACGACGGAGTCTTAGCTATGTATATATCTGCCAGGTAAGTATGTATGAAACTTTATTGTAACATAACAATATCATTTTTCTATTTAGATAAAGTTACCCTCCTCATTCCTCCCCTCATAGCCTGATACTCACTTTTCTTCAAAGCTGATGCAGAGTTACACTCAGGCACGATCAGCAATTTACCATGCATGGTAGGATCAGACCAGGACAGGCTGGGGGCAAACAGGAAGCTAATGGATTTTGGTTGAACTAGTCTACATTCAGCTGAGGCACACAAAGCACAATTGGAATCTCCTATATATGAAGGTGTAGGTTCATATATTAGGAAACGGCCATTTCATTGAGGTGTGAGAGATGTGTATTTCTGGTGATAGAAGTTCACTCTTGACATGGTTAGGAAAAGTCACGTAAAGCCGTTGGTCCCATTGCTGAATAACCACTGGTTCCATGCAACGTAAGAACACTATACAAACAAACAAACATATATTGGGAAAAATAAAATTTTTTAAATTTTAATTTGCTATTTTTTATGCAATAAGCAAAATGAGAATTACTGCTGTATAGTACAGGCAGTCCCAAATTATCAGTGATCTGGTTTAATGGCTCTTGTCTAGCTGATTTTCAGTGCCAAAATATGCCAATTTCCAGTTATCAGCTCTGGTAATAGAGTATTGGTACCATTATATACCTAACAAAAGTTGCTTATTTTTGGTTATCAGTGATTTTCCCTATCATCAAGCCCCACCGATAAGCAGGGACTTCCTGTATATGTCTATGGAACAAATTACTTATACAAACTAATTCTTTTGTTACAGAACGTGCAAATTCTGGAGCAGCAGCAGCTGCTGGTGCAGCAGCAGCTGAAAAGAAAAGGCAGCTGGGCATGGAAATTGGGAAAGCAGCTGCTGAAAAGTCTCATGGTTTATTTAGTGCAGATGACTGGCAGTGCAGCAAGTAAGTATTCTTGATTTTTTTAACGAAGAATTTTTAATATTGGAATGTAATAGTACTAGTACAGGTCAACCACCACTAATCCAGCATCATTGTGATTCCACAGAATGCTTTACAAATACATTATTGTAACATATCCCCACACCTACCATCCTAATGGTCCTCCTCTACTCAAAAGCTCATTTAACCCCTTGAAATTTTCCAACATTTTCCTCAAACGCTAATGGCAACACTCCCTCTCCTGTCACATTACTTGACATATTTGACAGCTGTGGATTTCCAGCTTCTGGTTGAGTTAAAAAGAAAGATGAGAGGAAAAAATATTTTCATACATTCAACTTCCCTGTCAGATATATACTTAGCTATAGACTCCGTCGTCCCCGATAGAAATTCGAATTTCGCAGCACACGCTACAGGTAGGTAGGTCAGGTGATCTACCGCCCCGCCGCTGGGTGGCAGGAATAGGAACCATACCTTCTAGAACCAGATTTTCTCTATCGTTTGGAATGTAAACATACGTTTACGGTTCCTCCTGATTTGATTTTCGTGTTTCATCGCCATCGATCTTCTGGGCTGTCTTTTGCAGGGAAGTACTGGGTCTTTGGTTCGGCATACGCTTTTATTAACTTTTTAATGAATTTCGCTTCGAAATTTCGAAGAAAATACTAAGTGAAACTACCGAAATTATCGGTAGACACTCACATAGTTTGCAATAAAGGGAATTATTAATATTTATTCATTATTACATGTAATAAAGGTTACAACTTTATTGAGGAAATATTAAACTCTAATTTCCTACTTTAGGAAGTCAGAAAAGCATATAACTAGATACGCTTACTTTATAAGCTTTAATAGCGTTTGTGCTAACGAGCAGTTAGAGTATTAGCAGTACTAGTAGTTGTTGCATCCTCATCACCTTCTTACTCCACAGAAACTACAAATTTATATATGCAAATTTGAAGATAATGGATGTAGCTCAAAAGCGAGCTCTTAAAAGGTAAGAAGTGAATATAGTGTTCCCCATTGAAGTGGAGGGTGCGTCTGATCGGCTCTGTCTCGCTCCCAGGTCTAGACCTCTTCCAAACTCACAAGCCCAGAGGAGAAGGAATGTCGAAAGCCGCACGGAGGTTTCAGAGAATCCCCACCGATCAGGCGTTCCCTCGGCAGACTCTGTAGAACGTCCCAGACTGCCAAGTTCGCCATTGGAAAGGCGTCCTAAAATAGTGGAGGGTGCGTTCCGATCGGCTCTGTCTCGCTCTCAGGCCTAGACCTCTTCCAAGCTCACAAGCCCAGAGGAGAAGGAATGTCGAAAGCCTTAAGGAGGTTTCAGAGAATCCCCAACGGTCGGGCGTCCCCTCGGCAGGATCTGTAGTAGCGTCCCAGACTGCCAAGGATAGCCGTTGGAAAGGCATCCTAAAACAGTGTTTTTTCGTCATCCGAGTCTTCATCGAAAGGAAAATAGGGTGGAGTTCTCACAAGCTGTCAAGACCTTCTAAAAGATAGTGGAAATCGCCAGCTTGGGATTCTATCCCGGAAAGTTTTCCGGAAGGCTATCCACGTGAGAAGAAGTAAGACATTTATTCATTAAATCCTCCTTCCCCTAGATTGGATACGGAGAAAGAAGACGACGCTACAAAGATCCTAGGAGAAAGGCAACAGTAGATATCTTCGTTAATAGAAGTTTTGAAGAAGAATCCTCCCAGGAGAAAGGATCTCTTCCTTCCCGTTAAGAAATCCCGTCCGATAGAAGTCTTTGACAACTCGGACGAGGCGGCCAGGCGCAAATCGCCGACAAGGCGAGAGGATTCTAAAGAGGCGCCTGAAGCGGCTGAAATGAGGCACAAAGCGCCTGAAGCGCCTGAAACGAGACACAAAGAGCTTGAGGCGCCTGAAACGAGGCATGAAGCGCCTGAAACGAGGCGAAAAGCGCCTGAAACGAGGCGAAAAGCGCCTGAAGCGCCTGACATGAGGAGCAAAGCGCCTGAAGCGCCTGAAACCTCTGAAGCGCATGAAATGAGGCGCAAAGCGCCTGAAACGAGGCGTAAAGCGCCTGAGATTAGGCGCAAAGCGCCTGAAACTATAAACCAGGATCTTCATCGGAGATGGAGTTAGAGCCTGATTCTGCGAAAGGTGAAAGACATTCGAGGCCTTCTTCTGATAAGGACGGGAGTTGTCGCACAGGCGGCCGTCGCCCTTCTCAGGATAGTCTTAATGCAAGTAAAGGCAAGAGCAAGATCGGCTTTTTTCCTGGCGGGGACTCAAGATGTCGCACAGGCGGCCGTAGCCCTTGTCAGGTTAGAATCGGTACTGCTAAAAGCTCTTCACCCTACGAAAGCAGGCGCTCTCCTCCGGTTGCTCATTCTTCTCCCAACTTGATGGACAGGAAATGGAAGATAGATCGGAATTGGAAACCTTTTTTATTGGAAAAAATTAGTTCATTAATAATAAGACGATATTAAAATCTTCCCCCTTCTAAAATAATGCAACCAACCATTTACAGAAAGAGTGGCAATCGTTTGCAAATTAAACAAGATTCGTACGAGCTCTCATTCATTGAGTAGAGGCTCTTCCAAATAATAGAGGCGTAGAATACGGCTTTATATCCAAGAGAATAAAAATTTGAGGGATTCTCTTCGATCCTAGATTTTTCATTGCGATCTCTTTCGACTAATACTAATTCGTTTTTATTGATGAAAAGAACGAAGAGGGCAAGATTTCCATTCTCTCTCTGAATCGGAGAGGAAAGAATGTAGTAGCAAGACTTGCTGTATACGACTACTGAATGACAAGTCATATACGCATACCATAGTTGCCTTTGTGGTTCACTACGGAATTATCTATATCCTTACAGGATTTTCCTGGTAAGGACTTCGCTTAAAAGGTTTGTTACGACAATACCTACTCGGCTTCGGTATTTAACAAAGGTTGTTTGGCTTAAATTTGCATTATTAAGAGCTTCCTTAGGCTCGAGCGAGACTGCCGGGCTGTCATTCTAAGGCCAATACAGTACCATCCGGTTCTCGGTCATGAGCAGTCGGTTACATCTCTCTCTCCAACGGGATCGAATGGTTAACCGTATATTCCCCCTACAATCATGGACTTTGTCTCGAATGGAGGGGATAGTTAATCTAACATAAATAAAATATTGTCTGCCTTTTGCTAAGAAGCTTTCAATAAGAAAGATATTATAACCTTTCAATGCTGTTTACCGTAGGTAACATTATTAAAGGATTATAACGCAGCAGAACATTATTTTATATAATGCTCTCATGCTTACGAAAGCATGGCTTATTAGAATACATGCTTAGTGAGAAGATGGATGTAGTAGAGAATTCACTTTAAGACTACGGTATGGTCAAGTCTTTCGAGAAACGCACACAACCTTTTTAGAATCGGATATTGCTCAAGAGAAGATGGATGAGTGGGATGGGAAACATTCTCTTCGTGGCAGAAATGGTTTCCCTGAATGGACTATACTACGTATATAAGAGTTTTTTCCTACTAAGAACGGAATTAACATGTGAAAGGATGTCGGGTACCATAAAGGCACAGATGTTCTGGCACATAACATAAAGAGAATTAGAAGAAAGCGCCAGCCTGGCGCAAAGCGCTAGAAGCGCCAACCTGGCGCAATGCGCCAAAAAGCGCCAGCCTGGCGCATTGCCAGCCTGGCGCAATGAGCCAAGAGCACCATCCAAGATATTTACTCGTTTTAGCGAGTTATTAACCTTAGAGTCCAGTAGCCTCTCAGACAGCACGCTCGGTAACGGCAAGATTCGTTCCTGATTTCGTTACCCATTTAATCACTTAGGCCAATTCCACGACTCTCTCATATCGCAAAGAGCATCGAGAATCTCTTTTTTCGCTCCTGTTCGCGTTAACAAAGAGAACCTATTTGGAAAACAGACAGGGAATGTAACGATCCTTAAGAGGTTCGATGCAAGATTTTGCATGTCCGTGAGAACCTTCTCGATTGACGATAATAACTGTGAAAGTATGTCTAACATTTATTGCAAAGAGTTGTGAGAACCTGCGAAAAGTCTTCTTCATAGATCTCTTAGCAAGGTAGAAGACGAACAGTCTTCCTGTAGACTGCTTCCTTTTCCTCGAACCAAGAGAGGTAGTAATATATGCCATCTTTATTTTATAGAAAGGGGAATAAACTTTAGTCTTTTTTCCCCTAAAATATAAATTCTTTACAGAATTTAAGATAAAGGGTGTCAAAGAAAGAGAGGATAATACTTTATGCCTCATTTTGGCCTTAGAGAGGTTGGATTCACAGAGGTCACGTTCTTCTCACAGCATGTTTTGGAAGTCTTTTCCAAGACAGTCTGAATATTCTATCAGCATCTATTATAAATGGACAACCTCTCCACTCTGAGTTTGTCTGCGTGCAGACTGACCAGAAGTGGAGATGAATGAGAGGATTTTTCAAGGTAAATGACAATAGTCATGGACAAGATATAGAATTGCTGCAGATCGTGCTAGAGGGAATGAGGAAACTGTCCTCTTCCGATACCTCTGTGAACCACATAGCGGTTTTTTCTTCCCTTTCAGAGGGAAGAATCACCTTTGTATATATCTGCTATCAAAGAACGCAGTAAAAGGCTATACTCTGTCTCTATAAAGGGATTGGAGATAGCAGAGGATTAAGATCTTCGGGATCTTATACGATACCTCAATATGACAAGAGTAGGATATCATGTACTTCTAATGGGATCTTTTTTGTGGCCACAGATTCTATGTTCCGACAAGCTGGAACTGCTCCTCATCAAACTTCTTTGAGAAATTTTTATGAGGGAATTCTTTGTTTCTCTTGGACCTAAACGATCAAGAAGACAAGTGAATTTTTTTGAGCATTGGAATCTCGCATCAGATTCTATGGAGATTAGGCAATGGGTTCTTGCCAGCATAGTATGTCTGGCCAAAGAACTAAAACCCCCTATTCCTGATTCAATGTTTTCATATAGAGGTTTCGTTGTCCAGGCAGGGTACTTACGTTTTCATCTACAGTAGAATGGTTCAAACGTTTGCCTACAGAGTCTTTGGAATGCGATGACGGCTCGAAATGCTTCCCAGAAGGTGTTCAGAGGGATACAATAAAGAGCTAGAAATCAGGAGTACTCCCAATTTCAGCTCGGAGTCTCCTTTGACTTCCAGGTTTCTTCCCTTCCTTCGGGCAAGGATTCTGCAACGAGACACCCCTTCAACATGTAAGAAGAGATCTCGTGAGCACGGAAATATTCAGGAAGGACCCTCCTCGGAGGAAGACTCTTATGTCTCGTACGGTTAGATATCCTATCGTCTACTGGATGTAGCTGATTACAATCACCTCCCCTTGCCGGAGAGGCCAAAGCTCAAAGTGGAAGAACTTCTTCCACTCTTCTCCAGTCTCCTGATAAACTATTGTGGATGTTCAGGACTTTTGGAGAATGTAGCGCCAACCAGGTGCCATATGCCAAAACAGGCGTAAAAAACGCCAGAGGCAGACAGTTTCAAGGAACACTGTCATTGTCTGATGAAGAGAAAGAGGGGGCCTCCAACCTAGCGCAGATGCGCTAGAGGCGAACAAATCGGATAAATAAGAGTGTCCGATGTGGGCATCGCCAGACATCCTCGAGACTCTACCAAGCTCAAAGCTCCAGCAAGTGGAGAGGAGTCAGCCAGGCGCCAGACGCCAAATAGTGCCAGTCTGGAACCAGGCGCGAAGCTACTTCCAGGCGCGAGGCGCCAGCCATGAGTCAGGCGAAAAGCGCCTTCCAGGAGTTAGGCGCCAACCAAGTGTCAGGCAGGCGCGAGGCGCCACCCAGGCGCAAGCCAGGCTCTAGGCTTCATCCAGAAAAGATCCATTTCAAAGGAAACCCTGGTCTTCTTTGAAATAAGTGTGATCGCTAAAGCACTTCATGAATAACTTGATGATTCCTTCAAACAGCTGAGAATTAAAAGCGCTTGAAGTGCGAGCTTTTATGAATTCTTGTTCGTTACATAACAATATGTTGTGAAGGACATATTAGCTGTAACTTACGGGAGATGCAACTCTGTGTTGACTTCCCTTTGCACGAAGGAGGTCAAGTTGACCTACGAGAGATCCTTCTCTCTTGGTTTTACGTGTCTACGGATACGTTGCTGGGATAGGGAGCCGACACTGATCCTTAACTAAGTGAGTTAATTTCTATGTTAACATAGTGTTTTTTTTCTTTGGTTTGTTTGAAAGGAGTTTGGGGATAGCTCTTTTCAAACTAAGCACAAACCCTCGTGTTAGGATCAGGTGATCGGGATCGGTGTTGTGCTCCTTAATTATGCCCCTAGGCATAGGTGTATTGTCATGTAAGTGGATAAGACCCCATTGACAAATGACCATTAGATTCTGTCGAGTAAGTGGATAAGACCCCATGGACAGATCTACAAGAACTCTTAGCCATAGGTCACATCCTCGCTGAGGCTCTTGAGACGAAGCAGACTACTAGCAATAGCTAGGAAGTCAACCCTTCGTCTAAACACATAGGAACCAAGGTTTTATTTATTTATTACCTACAATGTATGTTGTTTACCTGTCTAATCAGTAATTAGCTGTCTCTTACCCTCTGCCAAAGGTGCCAATCAGCTAAATATATATCTGACAGGGAAGTTGAATGTATGAAAATATTGTTATTGTACAATAAAGTTTCATACATACTTACCTGGCAGATATATACTTAGCTATAGACTCCGTCGTCCCCGATAGAAATTCGAATTTCGCGGCACACGCTACAGGTAGGTAGGTCAGGTGATCTACCGCCCCGCCACTAGGTGGCAGGAATAGGAACCATACCTTCTAGAACCAAATTTTCTCTTCCACCTGTCTCCTGAGGGGAGGCTGGGTGGGCAATTCAATCGTATATATCTGCCAGGTAAGTATGTATGAAACTTTATTGTACAATAACAATATCATTTTGTACTCGTTCTTTTGTAATTACAGTTGTTATTATTATTATATATATATATATTTTTTTTTTTTTGGGAGGGGGGGTTGTTGTGTCTATCACAGTCCTCCAATTCGACTGGGTGGTATTTATAGTGTGGGGTTCCGGGTTGCATCCTGCCTCCTTTAGGAGTCCATAATTTTTCTTACTATGTGCACCGTTTCTAGGATCACACTCTTCTGCAAGAGTCCTGGAGCTACTTTAGCCTCTAGTTTTTCTAGATTCCTTTTCAGTGATCTTAGGATCGTGCCCAGCGTTTCTATGATTATGGGTACAATTTCCACTTGCATATCTCATATTCTTCTTATTTCTATTTTCAGGTCTTGATATTTATCCTTTTTTTCTCTCTCTTTCTCTTCAACTCTGATACGTTCTTCTTGATTTTGTCAATCAATGTCACGTCTGGTCTATGTGCATGCATCACCCTATCTGTTCTGATACCATAGTCCCAGAGGATCTTTGCCTGATCATTTTCTATCATTCCTTCAGGCTGGTGCTCGTTCCACTTATTACTGCAAGGTAGCTGATGTTTCTTGCACAGGCTCCAGTTGAGGGCTTTGGCCACTGAATCATGCCTCTTTTGGTACTGGTTCTGTGCAAGTGCTGGACATTCGCTTACTATGTGGTTTATGGTTTCATTTTTCTTATTGCACTTCCTACACATGTGATGCTGTTATCATTCCTTGAATCACTTCATCAGGAAGACATGGTTCAAGATGGAGACCCCGCGTTTGGTGTTGGCAGCCGTGAGGGAAGGCGACTTCATGCTGTTGATAGACTTAAGGGACGTATACTTCCAAATCCCTATTCATCCGATGTCCAGAAGTTCCTTCGTTTCTCTTGGGGACAAGGTCTTCAAGTTCAAAGTCCTATGCTTCGGGCTGACAACAGCCCCTCAAGTGTTCACGAGGGTCTTCTCTCTTGTGTCAAGTTGGGCCCATGCTCAGGGTATCCGTTTGCTGAGGTACCTCAATGATTGGTTTGTCTTGGCATGCAGGACAGGGATCGTCTACTTCGGTTCTGTCTGGAACTGGGCATCGTAGTCAATCAGGAAAAGTCGAACCTCGTACCCAGTCAAAGGATTCTCTACCTGAGCATGGTCATTGATACGACAGTGGCAAAAGTTTTCCTGTCGGATTAGATATTGGAGAAGTTGCGAGTGGTGGCGCCTGACTTCCTGTCGGAACCACATCAGTCAGCTCATCAGTGGCAGGCTCTCCTGGGAGCGTTGTCTTCCCTAGAGAAGCTGGTCCCTCATGGACGTCTTCATCTTCAGTCTCTGCAATAGAGACTGGGAGAATTCTGGTCACTGGCAGGGGACTCACCCCTGTTAAAGGTTCCTCTGTCTCTGGAAATGAGAGAAGACCTTTGTTGGTGGTTGGACAACCAGAATCTTTCGAAGGGTCTCCCTCTGTGTTTCCTTCCACTGGACTTCCTCTTGTTCTCAGACGCCTCCCTCGCAGGTTGGATGGCTCATTTAGGCGGCCTCATCACTTCAGAAGTTTGGAGTTTGGAGGACAAACAGCAACATATCAATGTCTTGGAGTTGAAGGCAGCCTTCCTGGGTCTGAAGGAGTTTAGGGAGAAGGTAGGAGGTCATTCTGTCATTCTCATGTCGGACAAAACCACGGTGGTAGCCTATGTGAACAAGCATGGAGGCCTGTTTTCTCGTCAACTTCATGCCTTGACCGTCGAGGTTCACCAGTGGGCGGTCAGCAATTCAGTAGAGCTCTCAGCCAGCTATATCCCAGGCAAACGGAATGTGGTCGCAGACAAACTCAGTCGTCGGGATCAGATCCCAGGCACAGAGTGGTCCCTTCATCAAGTGGTAGCAGACAAGCTCTTCCAGGTTTGGGGGAGACCCATGCTGAATCTTTTTGCGACTCGCTTCAACAGGAAGCTGGAGATATTCCGTTAGCAGGGTACGCATTCCTACATCCCTGGGACAACCTGGAGGTGTATGCCTTCCCTCTGTTTTGTTTGATCTGTCAAGTTCTGAACAGGCTAATGAGTTCACAGTGTCTCAGGATAACTTTGGTAGCCCCTCTGTGGCCTCAGGCGGAATGGTTCCCAGATCTACTGTTGTCAGAGGTTTCGAGGAAAATTCCCCCTTGGCAACATCTCCTGTGTCAGCTGCATGGATTCTACCAGTCAGTAGAATCCTTGTCTCTTCACGGTTGGAGGCTATCAAGTATCTCCTCCGAGCGAGAGGCTTTTCTCAGAGAACAGCAGGGCATATGTCCAGCAGTCTCAGAAAGTCGACCTCTGTGGTTTACCAAGGCAAATGGGCGATCTATTTTGACTGGTGTCGTAAACGGGGTTTTTCTCAAGTCGCAACCTCTATTCAGCGAATAGCAGACTTTAACCTTCCTCGGAGATGAGAAACATTTGTCCGTTTGTGCCATTAGAGGCTACAGGGCGCCCCTGAGTTTGGTGTTACACCTTAGAGGTATCGACATCTCCTCTTCCTGGGAACTTTCCTTGCTAGTTAAGGGGTTTGAACTTGCGTCACTCATCTGACAGGAACTTGATGCTCAAGACAGTTTTCCTTCTGGCCTTGGCATCTTCCAAGAGGGTAGGAGAGCTCCACGGTCTAAGCTATGATGTGAAGCACACCAGGGGTTGGGGGTTGGTGTCCTTCGAATTTGTCCCGGAATTCGTGGCCAAGACCCAAAATCCCCTCTGTGCACGATGACAGGTTCACTTTGTTTTCCATTCCATCACTGACTGACTTTGTGGTGGTGATGCTCAAGAGCTTTTGTTGTGCCCTGTCCGGGCTCTGTGTTGCTATCTTGAAAGGACTCGGCACCTTAGACAAGGCTGCTGCAGACTTTTTGTTAGCACAGGCCGTACGAAGAAAGAGGTGTCTACACTCCTAGGAGAATTATTATCAAACCATGTTCAGACTTTTAGGACATAAGATTCATGAGATAAAAAATGCAATGAGTAAAGGTTGTAACTCAAAATCTTTATGCACAAGAAGCAACTGAAGTTTTGTGCAAGTAATGCACTAATCAAAATTCTAACTCAGACTAATGTTTTTATTGCAGAATTAGCTAGTAGGCTCGGTTAATGAATGCCATGTTAAGTGAATAGGCAGTAGTCATAACTTATGGCTAAAATGGTCCTAACTTAAGCCTTGACACAGTGAAAGTTCAATAGGCTATTAAGAATTAACATATGACAAAAATAGAAGCTAAGCCTAACTTTGATGTATGCTTTCCTAATTTTAAAAATATATTGTTGTTCACTGCATTTTTCTTTTATAGTGCATTAGGCTAAGTATCAAAAAACAGCATATTGGGTTTTTGAAGTTCTGTAATCAAAAACATTTTATTAATTTGATTAGTGGGCCATGGGTTTCAATGGCATTTGCCATATACAAAAGAAGATTTAATAAAAAACTAAGAAAGTGCAAGTGATCCAGTTTTGATGAAATGCTAATTGGCTTGCTGGGGTTAGTGTGTTAACAAAGATTACAGCTATGAATATTAAATTGCGTGGATATGTACAGTTTACATTTAAAAATACATACATATGCTTGCTTATTTAGAACTATATCAAAGTTTCAAGTCACATTCAGGAACTTGGGAGTGACTGCAAGTTGGGGGAGTACTATATCCTATCCTAACCTTCCCTTAACCTAACCTAGGGCCTCATACCCTGACTCCCAGTTATGATCAAATTATGGCATTGTTTTCGAATTATTAGCTCAATTGTTAGTACTGCAGAATTTCAAACTAGCTTACATATAAGTTTCATTTCACTATTCAGAATATTTGGTTTCCCTATTGGTTTTTCTCAGTAATATAATTTCTAGTTTGTTTAATCCATATTGTCCTTTCTCTGCTGCCTTCCTTTCCCAGTTGGAGGCTTTGGCATGTAGAATTTTGCCTTTCCAGGATTTATAAAAAATATATATATACAATATAGGCTTATTTGATATCAAAGTACAGTACCATTGCATTTTAATAAGAGACATTTATGAAAAATTAAACACAAGTAATGAGGCCTAGATTTGAAAATGTGACCTTTTTAAAAGTAATAACTGTCTTTTTTTGAAAATCTTATATTCAAAATCAATACAGGAGTCTAATTCAACCGTGTTACCAGAGTTATACCTTAAATATATATTGGAAACAAAGAGAATTTTTCATTTTTATTGTTAACAATGATAAAACCAGGTTATTTATACAATATTTTGCATCCATTAGCAATCTGTTAAGTAAAGTGCAAACTACTACTTTTAGTGTTCAGAGATTGAAATAGAGCTTTGGAAGTGACGCATTTTCTTTTAACCTATGTTAGAGCATCGTGCCCTGATTTCCAACTATGGCCATTGTTGTATGGTCCTTCTGATTATTAGTTGAATTGTTGGAACTGCAGAATTTCAAACTAGCTCACATGTAGTAGGTCTCATTTCACTGTTTACAGTATTTGGTTTTCCAATTGGTTTTCTTTGTAATATAGTTTCCAGTTTATTCTTTACTTGTTATTGTCCTTTCTTTGCTGCCTTCCTTTCCCAGTTAGAGGCTTTGGCATGTAGAATTTTGCCTTTCCAAATTCTATAAACAATATACAATATAGGCCTATTGGATATCAAAGTACAGTGACATTGTTTTAATAAGACACATTTATGAAAAATTAAACACAAGTAATGAGGCCTAGATGTGAAAAGAACAACTAAAAATCATTTTTTAAAAAATCTTATATTCAAAATCAATACAGGAGTCTAACTCAACCATGTTGTCAGATTTATACCCTAAATATTTTTTAAACAAGAAGAATTTTCCTCTTTTAATATTAACAATGATCAAACCAGATTATTTAATAAGTACTCTGCATCCATGAGCAATTTGATAAGTGAGGTGCAAACTACTAACTTTCAAGAATTATTTTCAAAAGTAAAAACTTTTAGGGTGTAAGTCATGAAATAAAAAAAAAATATGACTAGTAAAAGTTCACAGATTAAAAAATGTAAAAACACACACACACACACACACACACACACACACACACACACACACACACACACACACACAATGCAAAATATTTACTAAATAAAATTTAACTTATACTTTTCTCACAAAATTAGACAGTAGTGAATGGGCAAGTTAGTCATAAGTATGTACTTGAATAAAAATATACCCTACCCAAACCTAACCTAAGGCATCGTGCCTTGACTTCCAGATATGCTCAAATTATGGAATGTCCTAATTATTAGCTTAATCATTGTGACTACAGAATTTCAAACTAGGTTTAGATTCTTCTTAATAAACTCACTTAGGTCTCATTTCACTGTTTACAGTATTTAGTTTTCCAATTGGTTCTTATTTTTATTATAGTTTCTAGTTCATTCTTTACCTCTTATTTTCCTTTCCCAGTTGGAGGCTTTGGCCTGTAGAATTTTGCCTTTGCAGATTCTACAAAAAAGTATAGGCCTATTGAATATCAAAGTACAGTGTCACTGTTTTAAAAAAACCTTTCTAAAAAAAAATTATAATGTATTTGACATCCATTAGCTATCTGGTAAGTCAGGTGCAAACTTTCAACTTTCGTCCTCATAGATTGAAAAGGTACTTAGGAAGCGATGTATTACCCTGTCCTTCAAGAATTATTAAAAAAAAAAAACTCATGTTGTTTTCAGCTCCCTGTAACTTAGCCTAGGTCACAGCAAATCGTAAAATTTAGATGTTGAAGGGCAACAAAATTTTCCCAAAATTATGAAGAAAACATCAAATTTGACCTAGATTCTCTTTGTCACTTGTTAATTCTTGGTTATTGAACTTCCATTGTGTGTGGGCACAGGCTACAACCCTTATCTTAGCTACATTCTATTACGACGAAATTGCCTCTTTACTCTTGATACGGCAATCCTTAATTGCTTGTGCTGCCTTATTTTGTACAAAAAGTAAACATCGCCTAAGTCAAATCATTGTTTAGGAAATTATTGCATATAACTTACACTATAGAGTATTCTCGTTGTGCAAAAAGATCAGTCAAAATTCGTGTTTACATCAGACGTCACTTACTGACATCACAAACAGTGTTGATGTAGATACAGTGTCAAGTTGGATCAGTCATTGTAGATGCAGACGAATGTGTATCCAGAGTCGTTTGTTCAAGTAGATGCCAAGAGTGTCAATATGGAGTCATAGTTGTTTGTAGATACTGAGCAAGTAGTAGATTCAATTCTGATTACAGGTAGTCCCCGCGTTACGACAGGGGTTCCGTTCTTGAGACGCGTTGTAAGCCAAAAATCATCGTAAGCCAGAACATTGTCAAAAATCTTAAGAAAACCTTACTTTTAATGCTTTGGGTACATTAAATACTATGTAAACTGCATTCTTATTGCATTTTTCATAAAAAAAAAAAAAAAACTTCTAATATTGATTATTTTGCATTTTTGGTGTCATATTTCTTCTGCCAGATCAGTGTTGTAGGCGCCATAACCCTGGAACGTGTCGTAACCCCGGAAATAATTTCTGATGAATATAATTGAAAAGCGCCTTAACCTCGGAATGTCGTAAGCTGAACCCGTCCTAACCCGGGGAGTGGCTGTATTATTATTATATATTGTTATTATTATAATTATTATTATTAGTACATATTAGTTTTATTGAAAATAATAGCTGTTTCAGCTGCATTTATTTTGTATAGAAGTTTCTCGATTCTTCTTATTAGTACTGACTTTACTCTAAGTTGGCTATTAAAAGCCAAATGGAGGATTCATGTAAAAAATTTTGTATTGTACAACTGAATATATTGTACAAATTGGATCTTCTGCCTAATCGGCAAAAGGTGCTAAATGACTCATTCTGGATTCCTCTTGCTCCATTTTGCACTGCATTTTGTATAATTTATTCAGTTTGACAAATACGTACCATGTATTTTACATGAATCCCCCATTTTGTGTTTTAATAGCCAGCGTAAGTATAGAAGGAAAGGCAATACAGGCAGTCCCCTATTTATGATGGGGTTCTGTTTTTGAGATGCGTAGTAAGCCGAAAATCTGCGTAAGCCGAAAATTTGGCGAAAATCATAAAAAATCCTAAGAAAACCTTACTTAGAATGCTTTTGGTGTCTATTGAAAACTATGTTAACTGCATTTTTATTGTGCTTTTCATCAAAAAACCTTAAAATATTGTTTAATGTATATACAGTGGACCCCCCGTATTCGCGTTCTCCGGATTCGCGGATTTCTCTCGGGAACATTTCCCCGCATTATTGGGGAAAATTCGTGCATTCGCGGTATTATTCTATGAGAAATATCCACAAATTCCTGGGTTTTTTTTATCAATTTCATCATAAAATGCACTTTTTGTGATAAAACTATATTTAAAAAAACCAAGTATGAAAATTTGTAGTGGTTTTTCTTGAGTTTAAATGACAAAATAGGCTGTTTTTAGTGTTTTTACAGGGGTTCCAAACATTCGTGGGTTCTAACAATTCACAGGGGGGTCTGGTACGCATCCCCTGCGAATACGGGGGGACCACTACTCTGGTAAGGTTTGATATTTAAAGACCAATTTTATGGCCTAAAATTTTGGGACTGAACATTACATGTGGTATAGGCTAGTTTTAAAAATGTGCAAGAGTTTGGCTCTAGGCAAAGCCTAAGCTTTGGATTTCCCGACAACAGACAATAAATACAAATGTCGTTTTACGTATTTGAGAAACTTTTGTTATTGTTATGTTGTTTCTATATTGAAAAAGTGCAAACTTTAGGAACTAGGCTAAGCCTACCACATTCTTTGGATTCCATGACAACGAAGTCAACAAAGCAGCATTTGTTTCCACAGAAGTCGACAAACTTCTGTTTTTGTATAATAACCACAACATTAAATATATATATGTTGGTTTACTTATCTGAGACTATATTATTATTGTTATGTTGTTTTTAATTTACGGCTGTTCTAGGCTATGATAAATGCAGCGTACCTTCATTTCTCGAATGCAAACAAAGCATCTACTGGCCGCCACCATTTGTATTTCGTCAGTTGATAACTTCTTCATTCATGATTCACAGAGAATCTTATTTTTTTTATTCTTTTGGTAAAAGGATGCTGTAAATTGAAAAACTTATTCGTGCAATAAATTGAATAAAAAAAAAATTGAGTTAAATATCATAAAGTATAAAATTAATCAAAGACTGCTATCAACGAGGCCAGGAAATATTTTCTAGAATTCTTCTTCTGTTTTAATGTCATTAGCCCGTAAACGCCGAAGCGGTAAAAAAAAAATTGTCTCCCGTGTGCCGGAGGTGTTTCAGAGTGAGCGCGGAAGCGGAAAAAATATTTTTTTCAAAAAATCACAGCGCGCTTAGTTTTCAAGATTAAGAGTTCATTTTTGGCTCCTTTTTTTGTCATTGGCTGAAGTTTAGTATGCAACCATCAGAAATGAAAAAAATTATCATTATCATGTATAAATAATGCGATATATGATAGCGCAAAAACGAAATTTCATATATAATTGTATTCAAATCGCGCTGTGCGCAAAACGGTTAAAGGTAACAAGTTACTTTTTTTTCGTTGTAATGTACACTAAATTGCAATCATTTTGGTATATAGCACATTGTAAACCGATAAAAGCAACACAGAGAAAATATTATCACAAAATAATGCATGAATTCGTAACGCGCGGATGTAAACAAATATTTTTTTCAAAAATTCACCATAAATCTAAATATTGTCCTAGAGACTTCCAATTTCTTTCAAAATGAAGAAAAATGATTGAATATTACTATACTGTAAGAGTATTAGCTTACAATTGCAGTTTTCGACCATATCTGACGAGTTAAAAGTTGACTGAATGTCGAATTTTTTTATATATATATTTTTTATATGCAATTATTTCGGAAATAAGAAAAGCTACAACCTTCAGATATTTTTCGTTTTATTCTACATGAAATTGCGCACATTTTCATATATAAAACTCTATGAAATGCCTAATATGAAACGGAGCAAATATTCCGAGAATGGGACGTACGCATTTCGGAGATTTGTGGCGGAGAATGTCGCGCGGAGGGAAGGAAAGATTTTTTTAAAATTCACCATAAATCTAAATATTGTGCTAGAGACTTCGAATTTGTTTCAAGATGAAGATAAATGACTGAATATTACTAGACTGTAAGAGTTTTAGCTTACAATTGCGTTTTTCGACCATTTCGGTAGAGTCAAAGTTGACCGAACGTGGTTTTTTTTCTATTTATCGTGATTTATATGCAAATATTTCAAAAATGAGAAAAGCTACAACCTTCAATTATTTTTTATTGTATTCTACATGAAATTGCGCACATTTTCATATATAAAACTTTATGTAACGGCTAATTTAAAATGGTGCAAACATTACCACAATCGCACGTATGATTTTTTCGGAAGAGTTACTGCGCGGACGTAAAGAAAATATTATTTTTTTTCATAAATTCACCATAAATCGAAATATTGTGCTAGAGACTTCCAATTTGTTGCAAAATGAAGGTAAATGCTTGAATATTACTAGAATATAAGCGTTTAGCTTACAATTGCGTTTTTTGACCATTTCGGTAGAGTCAAAGTTGACCGAAGGTTGAAATTTTGGCAATTATCGTTATTTATATGAAAATATCTCAAAACTGATAAAAGCTACAACCATGGGTTGTTTTTAGTTGTATTGTGCATGAAATTGTGCACATTTCCATATATAAAACTTTATATAACGGCTAATTTTAAAATGGTGCAAACATTACCACAATTGCATGTATGATTTTTTTCGGAAGAGTTACCGCGCCGACGTAAGGAAAAAGTTTTTTCATAAATTCACCATAAATCGAAATATTGTGCTAGAGACTTCCAATTAGGTGCAAAATTAAGGTAAATGATCGAATATTACTAAAATATAAGAGTTTTAGCTTACAATTGCGTTTTTCGACCATTTTGGTAGAGTCAAAGTTGACCGAAGGTTGAAATTTTGGCAATTATCGTTATTTATATGAAAATATCTCAAAACTGTTAAAAGCTACAATCATGAGTACTTTATTGTTGTATTCTACATAAAAATGCGCACATTTTCATATATAATACTTCATGTAACGGCTAATTTACAATGGTACAAAAATTATGTCAAAGTGATTAAATAATTTCCGAGATGTGTCACTGATACTTTTTAGTGCGGCAAGAAAGAAATTCGCGCTTGCGCGCCTGCATAACGATTGTAAACAAAACAACACCTTGATCCGTGAACTCCCAGCATCCCCCAAGGCGCGTGATTCAAAAGTTTTAGGCTGGTAGGCCTATAAGTATTTTTCCGCGAATTTTAAAAAAAACTTTTGTAAGTCGACGTAAAATACGTCCAGTCGGCACACGAGAGAGAAAAAATGTCGACGTAAAATACGTCCAGTCGGCAGTAAAGGGTTAGTATATGTTTCATTATAGCTGTCGGTAACTCAGGATATCCATCAGGTAAAGATAGAATAAAGAATAGAAATCAATGGTTATTATACTGTTTGGTAGTTTAAGTAGTTGAAAAGAGATAATGAAAATTTATGATTACTATATTGTGTGCTAGGTAAAAGTGGTTGCTTGCCGATTTTTTAACAAAAGGTTGGAAGCTTTTTTTGTTTTTGTTTGTTTATTATAGTTAATGGTGAATTAATAATTATTTGAAATGAGTACATACTGATTATGTATACGTTTTATCGGCATATTCTAAGCTTTTAGCTTCTTAGGTTTAGAAGTCAGAATCATAGACTAGGCTACAGTAGTAACTGGTAACATAGGCTAGGCTTATAGCTAGAATCAAAACGCAACATTATAAGGGACATTTGCCAAAGTCCTTATATGTATATGCAGTAAAAATGGGGTTGAACATTACATGCAGTTGAGAACGTAACCCCCACCGATAACGGGGGACTGCCTGTATTAATAATATTTGAAAATAAACAGTACATACAGGCAGTCCCCGGCTTACAACGTTACAAGGTTACGATGCTTTTCAATTACATTCATCAGAAATTATTTCCAGGTTTACGATGCATGTTCCAGGGTTATGACGCTTACGACGCTGATGGAAGAAATATGACTCCAAAAATGCAAAATAATCAATATTTGAAGGGTTTCTTTATGAAAAATGTATTAAAAATGCAGTTTACATAGTTTTTAATACACCCAAAGAATTAAATGTAAGGTTTTCTTATGATTTTTGATGATTTCCGGCTTATGACGATTTTTGGCTGATGATGCGTCTCAAGAACGGAACCCCGTCGTAAACCAGGGACTGCCTACATGTACCATAAAAATTCTCTCATCTCAGTAAAAAAGAGAGAGAGAGAGAGAGAGAGAGAGAGAGAGAGAGAGAGAGAGAGAGAGAGAGAGAGAGAGAGAATCATTAATTTTGTTATGTTATTTAATTTACACATAAGAGCTTGAAAACTTATGACACAGGATTCAAAAATGTTGTTTTTGCGTTCAGGTGTGTGAAATACTCGCTTATGATAATTAGTTAAGTTTCAATGAAAAGTTCGCCCTTTTGCGGATTTGCACAACTCGAATCATGTAAGATTGAGGTACCTTAGAATTTCTACTAATTGTTTCACCTACATAATTTATTTTGGAGGGATTTTTATGCCATTGTATAGAGTAATCATGCAGCTACAAAATTAAACAAAATTAAGCAGTCTACCATGAAAACTGTCAAAGCAATGCATCTTAGAACAAAAAGAAGGTAAAAACATTTTCTTCGTGTGTTGCATGGGTGACTGGCACTTTACTTAAGGAAAACATAAAGTTCCGCATTCATTAGTTTTTTCAGATTTTTCTTGCTGCAATTACAGCTTTTTGCATTGTATTGACTAGGTAATTTACCTGGGTGTGCTATGGACAAAAAATAAAATTTTTATTTTTGGGGTGGTATATTTTTTGGTAATTTTGTGTGTGTGTGTGGGGGTTGGGGGGGTGAAGGTGCAAAATTTTCTCATATCCCATTTCTTCTTATTATATCACCTACTTGATAGTTATTTTGGCAGAATTTTTATGCCATTGTGTAGAATAAGTAATCAGCTGCACAATAAAACTATTGAGCAGTCTACCTTGAAAATTGTCAGAGATGCATCTTTAAACAAGAAAGGTTCTTGTATAAACTTTTACTTTGAAATACTGGGGATATTGTGACTTGAATGTGAATGTTATAATAAATTGGTTTATATGAATAAACTTTTGTTGTTAGGTTTTTATATGAAAGGGACAGTAATTAATTTTTTAAGCAGTATCGTGATTATATTATTTCAATTTTCTCAGATGTGGAAATGTTAACTGGGCACGACGGCAGACATGCAATATGTGCAATGCTCCAAAATTTGGTGATTTAGAAGAAAGGACAGGGTACGGGGGTGGATTTAATGAACGTGAGGGTGTTGAATATATCCATCGAGATGAGTCTGATGATGAATTTGATGAGTTTGGCCGAAAGAAGAAAAAGTTCAGAAACAAAAGGCAGTCTGTTAGTGAAGACAAGAATGTAAGTATTTTTCATGTTTTATATATTTCATAATTCAGATTCTATGAATTGCTCATTACATGTACTATATATACTAGTAAAATATATATGTATGTTGTGAATGCATCATCTAAATAAGTTTTTTTTTTTTTTTTTTTTTTTTTTTTTTTTTTTTTTTCAAACCATGATTATAGGCAGTCAGTCAGATTGTAGTATGTTCTTGAGGGAGGTGTAGTTTTGAAAGTGACATCATCAGAAAAGGAGTGAAGGGAGCTAGTGTCATTTTGAAGTAGGCAGTCCTCAGTTATTGGTGGGGGTTCCATTCTCAGCATGGCATTGATAAGTGAAAACCGCCATTAACTGAAACTGCACTTTCGGTTAATGGCGCCTCTGTTAGGTATGTTAGGACACCATAACTCTTTTATCAGCACCTTATGGCACAAATAACCAAAACTCAGCCTGTTATGGCACCATAAATCTCTGATTTTATGGAGGTCTAGCACCATAAAAATCCGGATCGCCATTAACCAAGTCTGCTGATAACCAGGGACTGCCAGTAATTGTTCCTGGGAAAATACAAACTACCACAGTATTGTCTTGTGTACAATGATGTTCTTGGTAGCAGCTTGAAATGATTGTTGAAGCTTGGTAAGAAAGTGATTAAATGGCGAGTAGTTCCATAGCCTTCTTACCTGTGAAAAGCAAGTAGTACTTACTGTACTGTACTTTTTCCTCGATTGTTGTTTAGTTCAGATGTCTCTTCGCTCTGTCAGATGTATTTTGATAGCTTGCTATACAGAGCTTTTGTACTCAAAAGTGTTATTACAATCTCCCTGAACACCTGAATTAGCCCTGGTCACTGACCAGCCCAAACTGTATCCCCATAATTTCCCCACAAAGTGGGTAGTTAACTGTTAGCGCTACCAATGCTGCGGGTAAAATCTTGTCAAATGAGTTACCTGAGGTACCATTGGCAATGCTGCTGCAAATACCGGCTGCCAGAGGCCTACTTCCCAATAGTGTGCTGAGCAGATTTGTCCCACATCAGGCAAACTTTTGGTCATTTAGCCCAACCCCCATTTAAAGAGTTTTTGAATTTTGGATATCAGATTATGACTTTGGCCTGTTATCGACGCTTTTTCTCCTGGATCTACACTTTATTGACTATATTGGAATTTCTCTCCCGATTTTGATTTTGGATCGGTACTTTGGACTCACTATGGATTAGTTAGGAAATAAAACTTTGTCGTCTGCTAACGCCTCTGCTTCTGCTCTGTCTACAGTTTCACAGGCGATTTCAGAGTCTTCCACAACCCCATATATTCATCCTTTATTGGGTTTGAGACGTAATGTGTCCACTGTGTTTCTTGTGGGTGCTATGGCAGTAGGCGATTCATTTGTGCCATTGTCGAATGTATCAATATACCAATTGTGTCCTACGCCTCTCCTTTCACTAGGGTAGCTGGTAATTTTCCTTCTTCGGTCCCCATTGGTTCCATAGCTCGTAGCCTGTCCTTAGTTGCCCTTTTGAGTACAGTACCAGTTGGTATATTCTCCACCTGTCCAATGTTGGTAGTAGGTGCTCCGGTGGTTACTTTGAGTGTGGCTTCTACCTTTTTCTCTCGGTCTTCTACTTCTTTCTCAACTTTCCTACAGCTATTTCTGTTCTACCTTCTAAGGTATTCAATGTGGGTTCCGCTTTGGTTCTGGGTTATCCAGGAGTACTTCCTCCTCCTCCCTGAATTAATGTGACTTCAGCTACAGATACCTGGCCTGGTGTGGCAGTGGTTCAGCTGGGGTGGGGTGGATTGGGTGTTGCGGCCTCTCCGCCCTTAAGGGTGGACGTTGGTCGCCCAGGTGTGGTCGGCCCAGGTGTTACTTCATCGTTGCTGGGTGGTGTATGGTTTGTGTAGTCAAGTGCGACTAGCTCAGAGTTTTGTCATTGTCTTTAGTTCGTATAGGGTTTGCGCAACTGAGTGCATTTGGCTCAGATATGATGCAGTCTGGTATGTCAGGTGTTGGTTTCATGCATCCAGGTGTAGCGAGGTCTGGGTTTCGGGCGCAGCTCTTGCCAGTGGTCAGCCTGTCTTTTCCTGTTCCGGTTTGGTTGGAGTGGTCTGGCAGAGAATTCTCTATTGAAGAAGAAGAAACAGTACCAGATGTGATTATTTTCCAGTGAATGAAAGCGAGCATAAGTGGATGGTGGACTTTATCCTTTCTCTCTATCTGAAGTCCAGGCTCCTGAGGAACTTGCACAACTAATCAAGCATTGTTTGGAATGTTGTATTCAACCTTGCTTCCTAATTGGAAGGAGTTCTATGGGGTAGCGCTTAACCCTTCTGCCAGTGTTAGAGTTCCACTCAATGAATCTGTTGAGGCTCTTCTCTCTCGGGTGCCCTTGTCGAATTGTTTGGTAACGGTTACACCTTGTGAGGCTTGTATTTTCGAAGACACCTTTCACAGCCAGCCTGAGGCCTTGTCCCACTGTGTGGATGTTGTCTGGGTTGATGGGGTTTCTTAAGCTAGATGGATATACAGTAATACCCCAAACTTACGCAATTCGAGTTGCGCAAATTCACAATAACGCGAACATTTGCGAATCATTCAGAAACACTGCAAAACCATGCAAAAGTGTTTGTTTTATTATGTAAATTATTTGAGATGAATCTTACCTACTGTTAAATTTAGCTATATCTCTCTGCCGATTTGGCGAGTCGGCATTGAAAAAAAAAATCGAATGGCTGCCCGGATGACTGTGTAGTTTACCTGTTCTCCACCAGGTGTATTTCAAATGTTTTAGCTCTTGTCAGAATTCTCCTTGCCACCATTGCAACTAGGCGATTGTTGGTATTCTTTGAAGTTAGGCTGTTTTACTCCTGGTTACGGTATTGCAATTTCATTTTCCTATGATATCTTCCACCGGAAGGAAATCCAATAACATCAGGGTATGTAGGAATGTTTTTGGTGTAACCAGGATGGTGAATTGGAAGTTGATCAACATTCCTTTGTACTGACAAGGGTACAGAGTGTGATCTTGGAACTACTAGATGTGAAGAATGTAGGAAATTGTTTTGAGAAATTTATGCCTAAATTTGTCAGATATAGGAAAGACTGGAAACTAATAGATTGCAAAAGCAATTAGTTAGATCAGGACTTAAACCTGTCAGGCTATCCCTATTCAGACTAGGCATTTTAGTAGGCTAGTATTGACTTCCTTTGTAGCTCCACCTTCTGCTTCCCATTCAGTTCAGGAAAAGCGTAACAAGAAGTTAGAACATTAACCTATTTTTAGTTCTAATACAGTTTGAACTGAGTTCGTGACGGGAACGTTCCGATCCCTCCATAGTGTGCGCTCATTTATGCATTCCCTGTTATAAGTAAGGTGTTGGTGCCCTCGTCTGTACGTAGCCTGAGCCTAGGACTGCCCTGTGACAGTTGTAAACGTCCGCTGCCAGGGAACAGGGTCGGTTTTCGGGACGATGGGATTCTGTGCCCTCCAATACCTACTTTGCCCTTTTCATGGTCTGAATCTCGTTTAAAGCGTTCACCAAAGGACCACTAAAGGATCGCCTAGGACCGTTAAAGCGTTCACATAAGGACCTTTTCGGTAAGTGTTAATGCTCGCTCCATAAGCGCATTCTGTCATCTTCAACACCTAATTTGAGGTGTTAGCATGTATAGGCTTAATAATATATGACATAGGTATAGATATTTTATTGAGATTATAATATATCTGTAGCGAGTTTTACACATTTAGATATGTCACTCAGTTGACTGTTTATCTCTCTCATGTTTTGGTTATTCTAAATTCTCGTCTGCTAGCATATTCCTTTTTCTTCGTAATGCTTGTGTTCGTTCTTTGCATGCTTCCTCTTCGGTTATCGGCAAATCTCTTATTACTGCCTCGATTAAAGTTTCTCTTTCAAGTCTACACTGTCTGTAGTATCTAAAGTTCTCGCCGAGTTAGATATTCTAGCTTCAGAGATTTCTAACTTGGTTTCATATAGGAATGCTTTCAAGTATGTACGAGCACATTCTGACAAGGCGGGAGCGTCGTTGTAACTCCTCTCCCACCACCTTCCACTTCTGGCGCCTCGTTCTCTCTTTCCCTCAGTCGACTCATGCGGACTGCAGACCAGCGTTCCCAGACCGATAATTATTGTACGAGTACGATAATTTGACCCTCTGTATGATAAACGATTATTAATCAAAATACGATGATTTGAAGAGGTTTGGTACGATAATTTGATCTGATACATCTGAGAACCCTGCTGTGAACACAGTTGACTCGTGTGAACACAGTTGACTCGTGCAGACAATACAGAGTCCCGAGTCGCTTAAACTGTCTTCCTCTCATTGAGTCGTGGTGGTCTTCCTCTTATTGAGCCATGGTGGATTCGATACAGCACTCAGCTGCTGTCACCTCTTATCGACAAGGGTTGCGGAGAAAGAGCAATCCTTTAAGCTCTGTTGTTTACCTCCTGTTGACAGCTGTCTCCTCCTGTTGCCTGCTAACAAAAGAAGAGTTTGAATGGAGTTGGAGGAACTCATTTGGGCTGGTCGGCGTTTGTTGCCACACTACGCCTTGCTGTATCCTCATTTTGTTGAGGCCACATAGAGAATATATCTTAATTGTCTTAGCGTATTTTGGCGCCCTCTAAATATTGGAGAAGAGAACCAACGCTTTCTCTAATTAGAGAGCATTTCGTAACTTTTCTCGTCCTCGGACACACAATCTCCCTTTGTGTCTGCCTTGGCTTATCATTTTTTCTTTTAAAGTTGCAGAGAGCCGAAGGCCGCCTTTTGCTGTACAACGCTTACTGGTCCTTTAACCGTCTTTAGTAGGAGGTTCACTTTCTTTCTCTTTCCTGTGGGGAAATGAACTTAAGACTGACAGACATGCTGATGGATTTTCAGTCTAACTTTAGTTATTACCTTTTATCTACATTGTCTCGTCTCTGTGAATTCTTAAGAGAGGTGGAGACGCCAACCCAGTGGGAGTTTTTAGCAAGGAAACAAGTAACTGATTTCTGATGCTGCAGGGTAATGTCCTCATGCTTATACTCACTCGGTTTGGAAGAAGTGAGAACACTTACGGTTCCTGTCAGATTATGCAGCTCAGTTTAAGGTGAAAAGGGATTATCTATTGGTAGTCTTATTTATACCTTTTGGGGATAAGTGCAGGTTCAGGTTCTGGGATATGAACAGTTGCAACCTCCTAACATGCATGGAGAGACTTGGGACCAGTATGTTACATGGTGGAGACGGTGAAGGGTAGTTATGATTCTTTTTGGTTGTCCTCCACTGGTTTAATCTCCCTCTTATAGCTTCCCTTGTCTTCAGCAGAAATCTCTCACAAGTCTCTTTTAGTAGGAGGTTGTATATAGAGGGAATGATGGTCCAAGGGTAATTCGTAAGGAAGACACCCATAAGTAATTGGAGATATTCTTGGAAGTTTGGAGACTGAATAACAGTAAGTGTCTGCCCATATACTTGTTGGTTTTCTAGTATGGTTTTAGTGCCTTTCCAAAGAACGGTCAGACTTGTGGTACACCATACATCCACAGTCATGCAAGTTCCTTCAAGATGTTTTTACTAGAAGGTATTGCTGCTCTGTCCACTTTGTTTGGGTTAGTGTGCAGCCCTCTATAAGTTATGTCAGGCACTTGTTGCCCATTGGCAGATGGTGTCAACCTTAGGAGGAAGACACTTCTACTGAATCAGTGATTCAAGTTCGCCAACTCTGTCAACAGTATTCCAAAGGCCAAGGACCTGTTGCTTCTTCTATCCCAATTTCTATGCATTATATTGTTAATCCTTTATATCCCCATTCTTATCTAGTGATGTGGGGATGATACTTAATTATGCATGCTTGTCGGTCAAGATGAATAGGCATGTGCTGCTTGAAGAATTTTAGACCTAAAGGAAACTTCCTATATGGTAAGGGCTTTGCCTCATTAGGAAACATGACCTCACGGGATATTTTCAGATAATCATGCTTAATTAATGTACAGTTTCAGCGTAAGAATTACGACTTACAAATAACGTTCATTAAATTTGTAAGTAATCCAGAACCAACTTTGGCTCTAGGACTGTAGGAGGGACTCTGAAACCAGGGATCGTCCATTTTGTTCTTAAACCCAAGTCCAGGTTTGGTCTTTTCCCTCTGTCATGCAACACAGAGTTTAACTAGTGTCATTACACTTTCATGCAATATAGAACGGTCAACACTACACCTGGTAAAACGGTTTAGATGTCAGGGCAGTGGAAAGACATCAGGATGCTTAGCAGGTTTATTCCCGGTCAGAAACAAAGTCTTTGTGGGAAGTTTGCTGCTTTGAGTAAAATGAAACTCCATATTGGTTTGATCATTCATTCTGTGGAAGGACAGTGTTTTAGCAATTGGGGATTCAGGAAGAACAACTGCCTACAAGGGCCTTTACATCCGTAAGTTTGGCACTTGGTGTGGATTTAAGGAACTCTCATTTAGCTTCCTAGCATGTAGATGAACAGGGACATCCGAATGATTACTGCTACATTGTTGGCCCTCAAGCTTGAGCAGTGGATGTTTCCTTAAATTTTGCCTAATTCAAATCATAGGCCTGCCCCTCATATCTACTCTGAATTCTATTGAGCAATTTCAAGTTCAAAAATTGCTTAGTCTCCTGTAGAGCCCTTGTAGCTTCAGGGCAAAAAAAAAAAAATCAGAATTTCCAATGCTCTTGGTAGATGTCTCATTCCTCCGTTGAGAAGAAATCAACTCTACTACACAATTCCATACAGTTCCATTAATGTAGGCATCTCCTTAACTGCTTGGAGATGTTAGAATGTCCCCTCCCAATAATAAGATTTTCAAGTATCATAGGATCTCTCCTTAATTTAAAACTGCCATGGCCTGGGGTCAGAAGCAGTGGTCTTGTGTGTGGCTGAGGGTACCATTCTGGAGGAATTTTCAGCACCTGGAGCCTTGTAGACGTCAATGTTTTCTGTTTAGAGGAGATAAGACTTTTCACTGTCTACTTCCAAAGTTATCGTTCATACGTACTTTCCTTGGTATAGCATCAAGTACTTTTAGATCTTGCTGAGGACCAGGACTGTAAGGTGTTATGATTGAAGCCCCTTCATCTCTATATCAGTCTCTCTCTGGAGTTTAGATGCAGGTCTAAACTATATCTGAATTTACTGTAGAACCTGTTATTTAGCAGTGATTAAGAAGTAAATTTATTGTCAGCTCCCTTCTTTAAGCTGGTGTAAAGGGAATGCTACTTTAGCTTTCTGCCTTAGAGCTGAGGGTGATGTTAAGGCTATGCTTTACAGTTCTCTGTAAGAATTCCAGTGTAACCCCTTGGGGGCGAAAGAAGAGGAAACTTATCTATCCTGTTGGGGCATTAAATTTAAAGGTTAAACCTAGAACATTTTTATCATCCTTTTAGAAACCTTGAACATCTTTGTCAAAGGTAAATGCTGAAAGAGGCAAAGTTAACCTTTGGTTTTGTGGTTTTAAGAAAAGCAGATGTTGTGGTCAAAGGTTAGCCTGAAAGAGGCAAATCAACCATTTGTTTTGTGGTTTTAGAAAACCTAGCTGTCTTTGCCAGTGGTTAAGTTTGAAGGCAAAGTTAACTTTTTGTTTTGTGGTTTTAGAAAACCTAGAATGTATTTGTGAAGGTTAAGCCTTGAAGAGGCAAAGTTAACCTTTTGTGTTGTGATTTTAGAAACTTTGTCAAGGAACACAAGGTCCTCTGTGACATAATGGTTAGGCTAGTGCATGAGAACTAGCTCCATATCTTCTACCTTTATTGAAGTTAAGCATTCATAATGTGAGCAGCAGTTGCAACTTCATTTAGTGTAAAGTCAATTTGTTGCTCCAGAATGGGATTGATGTGTCACAGTAAAAGTACAATTCAGTTTTTGCCCAATCACTACCTTAAGTATACAGAATTGTGTTTGAAAACAGTAAAGCCCTTAATCCGCTACTAGTAGTGGGTAGTCTTTTCCTGAACTGAAAATAAAGAGCAATTCTTTAGGCCTTTTTGTTTAAATCCCGAGTTTTAGTATTTTGGGGAGCATGAAGGTCCAAATTTTGTATAGGAGCGTACCTTTATATTGTAAAGGTATTTATTTTATGTGACTGTCGTTTTATAGGGCTTTTGGACCCAGGCACAGGGGTCCCTATACCGCTTGCATTTCATGCTGGCTGAATCGAAGTGGTTTTCTCAGCAAAGGCTGCTCTTTGCTGCATACATATGAGAGCCTTGCTCCCTGAATGGAATCCAACTTCTGGTGGTAGTAAAATCCACCAAGGATTCCAGATCAGGTGAAAATGTTTTGGGTTTAGTATAAGAAACCTTTAGCTCGAATGGCTGAGCGGAATTTTGTCTAGCTGCACTACCCACCATCCTCTTAATGTGGGAATCAGCTAAATTTAACAGTATGCAAGATTCATTTCTAATGATATAAATTTTCATAATAAAATTTATTATTTGGATACTTACCTACTGTTAAAGTAGACCCACCCAGCCTCCCCTCAACTTTGTGGGCTGTCAAGGAGAATTCTGAAGAGCTAAAACATTTGAAACACACTTGGTGGAGAACAGGTAAACTAGACAGTCATCCGGGCAGCCATTCGATTTTTTTGTTTGTTTGAAAGCCGACTCGCCTAATCGGCAGGGAGATATTGCTAAATTTAACAGTAGGTAAGTATCCAAATAATAAATTTTATTATGAAAATTTATATTTTTAAGTTTTAAAGTCTTTCTGTATAAAATTTTATGAAAAATGTATTATTTATATTTTTGTACATGCATAAATATGATACAAAGGTGATTAGAGCACCTACAGCTAGTGCATATACGTACTTTTACAAGATGCTGGCGAGGACGATGACACTTTCCTAGACTCGCGGAGTGACCATCATCACTGTTCACGTGACCGTCCTGCTGGACTGTGCACGCAGTGATAAGTGTGGGCTCCCCCTTCGGTCCTCTTGAGAGGTTTCGGCCTCGACGAGGACTGGGACGAGTCGGAGGACAGTATTGGCTCTCTCCTGTCAGGTGTACACTCAGCCCCACCCAAACGACGGTCACGGTGGTGGCAGACGTTTCGCTTACAGTACGAGATTCTTAACCCTCCTTGGGAAAATGTTTTCTCCAGATGGCAACGTTTCTTAGACTCTCGGAGCGGCCATCACTGCAGGTTGATGGCTGCCTGTGACTTGCTTCTCCGGCTGCTAGTTCCGCTGGCAAGGCGAACGAAAATGTCCAGTCCTCCTCCCCCATTCCCTCTCTTTCTATGGGTATGCCAGGAGGGGCGACATGAATAGGAGGGATCCTGCAGAGTGCTCTCCGTAGGATTTAGCGTTGGGGACTGCGTTCCTGGAGGGACCTTTGGGCCCTACCAGACGTAAGTCCACTTCGTCTGATGAAATTTGGGGGGTTTCGCCAAGCGCTTAAAATTCTTCAGAATTTCTAGCACTCTCCGAGTGCTTTTGTCTTCTACAATCTGCAAAAACTTGGGCGAGACCACGATCGAGAGTGGGCAAGACGAGAATTCCTGATAATTGTTACTACAAAAATTGGGAATCTCGCCGAATGGTCGAATTCCTTGGAATTTCTGGCGTCTCAAGTGTGTTTTGGTTTTCCTGTAATTTCCAAACACACACTGTCAAGACAGACATTCCTGGTAATTGTTATTACGAACTCGGGAGTCTCACTAGCCCATTAAATTCTTGGAATTTCTAGCATTCAAAAGAAGTACTGCTGCTGAAGGAGGAATATCTCAGGAGGGGCTCGGCCTGGATGGACCTGACGGTCCGTCGCCTCAGTACACGGTGACCCCCGGATAGGGAAGAACGGGCAATAACAGTCACTGTCCTCTCCACCTTCCCCACCTCATCCTTCCATTCCTCTTCCTTTTGGGTTGAGGATAAGACTCGAACTTACACTGGCTGGTCGGGCGATTGATGCGGTAAGCTTTCACATAGCGCTTCCTTTCTATGTTTCTTATCAGAATCATAGAAGCAATCCCGCTCCTTCCTCTAGCAAGGGGAGGAAGGAGACTGGCAATAATGCAAACCCTTCCCAGAACTTTGCATTAATGCCTCCGACTAAATATTCTTCACAGCCCATTTTTGGATGAGTTACAATTCCTCTCATTTCGAAACGAAGCCTATGTGAATGAATGAATTCCAGGTGTTTATGATAATGGTGCCGCAACGAAATGGTCAAGGAACACCTTCACATAGAGGCATGATGGGACAGATGCTGACCAATAGGAGAGCAGGATCTTACGGCGGTGACTAGCATCAGGAATCAGGAACCAATGGGAGAGTGGGAGGATGGTGGCGAGTCTACTGAGTTGGCGGCACACGAGTTTTAAAATGTTCTCGGCGGCCCGGGCGAATCTGAGACTTTACAGTACAGACACCCTTTCGCAA